>NC_139967.1:39344003-39377003 GCF_963993115.1 Abramis brama
AGAGTTATAATGATGTATGCCGATGGCATCAGAGAGTGACCGGTGACCTTTGCCGGAGAGAGATTCTAGGAGACCTTTTCCTCGTGCAGCCAGATACACTCGTACACATAAACACTTTCCCTCGCCTGCTTACACATCCCCTCTGCCATATCTTAACACCGGCTCTATAACACCGACATGCACCACTGGCCCCATGAATGTTAATGTTGACGTTGCAGGATGGGGAGTACACACACACCATAGCACACACACAACCTACACCCTCTCTCTCTCTCTCTCTCTCTCTCTCTCTCTCACTCACTCTCGCTAGCAAGAAGACACGCAGCATACAAATTCTGTGGGGGCTTAAGAGATAATCTCAATGCATTTGTCCCTGATGGGGTGATGGGACGAGCCGGGGACTCTGGGTAGTGTGAGGGTCCTGGGTAAACCTCATCAGGAGAGATGGGTCTCATCGTTTCCCTCTGATCTTGAGGATCTCTCCTCAGCCCTCTGCTTCTCCTGGTTCTGTTTGGATCAGATGGTATGTATGCGTTGTGTGACGGCCGCTACGTGCTGTAATCCTGAACGCTGGTGGTGCATTTCTAACAGGGATTTGGGATTAAGGATGGTCCTGTTAGCCTGGTCTCAGCCCTGGCCCTCTGGGACATTAGCACCTCAGTCTCAGGACCGTTCATGTGTGCTTTTGTCGTCTCTGCATTAAATAGGGCCACAGTTTATCTATTAGGATTTGTGGCCTTTAGTCGTGGATGAACAGATTGAGTTCTTCATGCCACTTGTATATAGATTCTCTTCTCTTGTTTAATACCAGTTTTGTTTTCCAATTTCACAATTTTGTTGCCTTGAAACAAAAATCAAAGTGATGAGAACAAATTTACAGCTCAAATAATACACATTCTTATCAGTATAATTATAAAGCTTCACATTTCTGCTTTTAATCCTCAATGAGTTAATATCTCATTGAGGATTAAACAAAACATTTTACTTTTTAAAATGACATTTTCTGAATTGATAAATGCAGTGATTTATTCAACCTATTTTCTTCTATTTGTGTTCAGGTCTGAGCTGTTTCGTTCCCTGTTTGCAAATGGTCCAGCACACTGAAACATCTGTCTCAACACGCTTAAACCCCAGTGTGTGTCTGTACTGCAGTTCTCACACGCTTCTGCTGCTGGTGAAATCCTTCCGGGACCTCAGACTTTTTTTTTTCCTGTAAATGAAACTTAACATTTCTTTTTATTTGTAAAATGACACATTTTAGTGCCCTTAAATTAAAAATACCATTTTGTCAACAAATGTGTTTTGTCAATGTCTTCATTGATGCCTTAATTTTACACTCAGTACATGATCACATACAGTAAAACCAATATACCCATGTTTTAATTTCCCTCTCTGGAAGCATTCTGTAATGTTTTCTGATCAGAGAATCCTAGGTTATCCACCTCAGGCTTTCACTATTGTGGCTGCCATCATTTTAATTGGGTATTGAATTGCTGTGATTCAATTTGGCCTTTGTCATTGTTGGTAGGTAGTATGAGAATAGACCTCTGAAACCCACACAGAGGGGACCAGATGAGAGAATGATTGCTGAATTGATAAATCAATGGAAGTGTGTTCCCTCAATGGAATTTTCATTTGATTTCTCTCAAGACCGAAGTATAGCATGAAGGCAAGCACTGATTATTTCTTGTTAGAAACATGCAGTCACTGAACATTCAGGATTTCATCTTAGGCCACACTCATTTGCATACTTCTAATATGTAATTTTCCACCCTCTTTGATCCTTAGTATTTAACATCTGGATATTTAAAACAACTATTTTTGTTACTGTATATTTGACTTCTATACATAACCCATCATGAATAGCTAGCCTTTTGCTTGTAAATGAGTAACAATGCCTATGTCCCACATTACATTGTGATTAGTTGTCAAAAGATGTTCTCAAATGTAACAAACTGGGGAGCCCAAACTCTGGTTTGAGTCAAATTCGCTTGTAGATCCTTCAGGGTATTTCAGAGAGGAGGGGGTGCCTAACTCATGTCAACTAACCACTGGTGTACTTCAGGGTTCGGTGCTTGGCCCTTTTGTTTTTACACACATCACAGACTTGTCATTCAAGCACATGGACGTCCCTGCTAAGCAAGTGACAAACAGCTCTATTTATCATGCCAGCACAGCTCTCAGCTTGTCTAGTGGGCATCTTGGTCTGGATAAACACACCACTTCAACCAGAAAGTATGTACTATAAACCTGAAAATCCTATTTTTCATGATATGACCCTGTACAATCAAGCAAGAAAGAGCCTCTACAGTACATGTAAGATAATTCGATTTTATTCAGTTAATATTTAGAGGCAATCACAGTTTGCCACAGTAAACAGGAAATTCTCCATTTTGAACACGGAGAGACAGCTTCAGATCACTTCAGTAACCTTTAACAATGCTTACAGATACATGAGACAATTCATCACCCATTTGGGTCACAGCATGTCAGCAAACTTGACACGATTTTCACCATTCATTGAGTCAAGCAGTAGTGGCAGCTTGAGGTTTTCCGGTAGTAGCTACAACCTTCATGTCAATGATACACCGAGGATACAACAGAGCATCTTTAGATCATGTATAATACTCTATTCACCTCTCTCAAGTATCA
Source organism: Abramis brama (assembly GCF_963993115.1). NCBI lineage: Eukaryota > Metazoa > Chordata > Actinopteri > Cypriniformes > Leuciscidae > Abramis > Abramis brama. The sequence goes on from NC_139967.1 coordinate 39,346,656, forward strand.
TTTGCCCCCTCCATTGCTTGCTTTTAGTACATTTCTACACTACACTACTGGTAAGTCTTTTCAGAATATGTATATGGTAACAATCAAATTCAACTAACCTAAACGTTTGTTGAATGTTCTACAGTTACGCACTTGCAGTATAATGTTGTTTTTAGAGATGATTGTTTAATAAGTTATTAATATATTCTCATGACATTTTATCTATGCTAAAAAAAAATAACAGCATACAAGTACAACACCAGTGGATTGACATTTTTAAAAAAAAAAAATATTTTTTTTGGTTAAACGAATGAAACAAGCACAGTCAAAATGATGTGGTCATATGGCTCAATGGACCATCCTGCATGTGTAGAATAATACTGCCCCTAAACTGCAATTTATACGACAACAGCTACATCACACCCATTATAACCAGCGAAGCAGGAGTGATCTAGTCACATGGCTCGTTCTTAGAGTGGACCGGTGTTATAACCTGACTGTTGTAGTAGAAAGTTGATTATGTAATTGCAAACGTTCTCTCTTGCAAAGTAATCTACTGCCTTTTAAACAAAGTAAAAAAAAAAAAAAAAAAAGTGAAATCCTCTAACAGTTTTGGGAAGCTTGTTTCTATAATTGGTCTCCGTTCATCTAAGTTTCAAAGTGCACTTGACTAGACTGCAAAACTATAAATGTCAACACTAGTACTTTCTCTTTTTTTTACTTTAGTGTTTCTGAAGGTGCGCATTTATGTGCATTGATAAGTACTAACACAGAGTATCTTCGCTGTAACTCTTATTTCAGATTCATAGCCAACAATGTGAAGTCACGGCACTGCCATGTTGGCTCCTCTTGTTCCAATTTTCAGTAACATCAGGCCTCTGAGATGATTGACAGGGCTCTTACGAGGATGCAGGGGCGTCCATGGTGGACAGGATACGGACCACCTCGGCACGCTGCGTGGGGGAAATGTGCTGGGTCATATGAACAATCGAGTCCATGGCCACTTCTGGGTTAGCTTGAACCAGGCTAAGAAACAAGAAACAAAACAAAAAAAAGTGTTAATTTAAAAACACAAGACATGAATTTAACAGTGAATAAATACAGGTGTAAAAATGCATTGCATTGCAAAATTCAATGCAGTGATTTAATAAAATGAATCGACCATTTCTTTTCCAAAATTCAATTATATTGGCATATAAATAGTTATTTTAGTAAGCAAACAATTGTAGTAAGCATCCATAAAATCCAGTTCCCCAATCTACTTCTGGTGTGGAGGCATTGGTCTCTTTAAGTCTCATCCACTTGCATTTGTATCAGCTTTTTTTTTAACCGAATTATGAATCGTGCAAAAACTTTAATCAAATTGTGACCAAATTTCAGATTTACATCATACAATTTAGTAAAGAATTGGAATTGCACTTGAACTGTTGTCAGTGCAAATACATACTATATATATATATATATATATATATGATCATCAACATTAAACGGCGTATAAATCAAAACTACCTAATGTTACTAAATGAAAAGTAGACTCAGGATGAGCTACAGGACTGTTCAAGCATTAGGGGTGTTGATGGACTCGGTTTACTCCATCTATGTTTTGGTCATTGTTCTGAATCCGATCCAGATGTAGTCTGACAAAAACATGACTTTCTCAGCTTTTTGCTCAAAATGTTGCTTTTTTATGAAACCACATTCAAGTGTTGATAAAAAAGAAAAGAAAAAAGAAGCTAGAATAAAACTTTTTTTTTTATATATATATATATATATTGCATGTTCAGATATTCATACAACAAAATATTCTGGGGGCCATACAATTTTGGTGAAAATGGTAAAAAAAAGGCTGGCGGTGGCTGGGAACTAAAAAAAAAAAAAAGGCTGGCGAGGAGAGTTAATCACAGCAAATTTTTTTTGTACAATGACCAATAAAGTACATTTCCCCGGTGTCTCTCATATCAGTTGTTTCTTCTCACATAAACACATGGACAAGAAATACTAATATTGGAAATTATTTAAAACTTCTGGAATCTTGATATATATATATATATATTCCATTCTATTCCATATATATGTGTGTATGTATATATGTATATGTATGTATATATACATACACACACACATTAAGGCTGGTGTCTGGATGTTACCTGCGGATTTGTTTGAGGATATGATCTCTGCGGATATATTTGATATTCTCATCGATGACAGATCTGGCACCCTCTTCCTCTGCCAGCTGCCTCTCCAACCATTCCACAACATCCTCATTACTGTCCCACAGATATGCCTAAGAGTGACACACACAAAAAGAATACATAAACATAAAGAAACAAAAGAACAAAAGTAAAAAGTTCTAAACACGTTAAGCTCGCTTGAAACATCTTGCCAAACAAACTTTGACAATGTTTCTATTTGAAAACCAAATCACAATCCTAATCAACGGCTCTTCGTTTAGGCTTAGACTGATAACATCAGGCTGATCTAAAAACAAAGCTGGACTTGTGCTTGTGAAGATTTGTCGAGGCATTAATGGGCTTCCGTGCTTCTAAAAACCGCAAGCACTTGTAGTCGGCAAGAACATTTAATGCCCCATATTAATCATTTTTAATCCGTTTGCTTTTAATTAAGAAACAGCGTGTTGCTCTGCTATCTGCGCGTGGCAGGGTGGAGATTAATTGTAGCTTAAGATAGCTCGCTCAGATTGGGCTAATGTATTAGCGGTCCAGACACCGTCTTCTGCAGATCCTTTAACCTGCCCTGGGGACTTGGCTCTGCTCCAGGACCTGGTGTGGCGACTCTTCGGAGGCCTTGTCGGAGCTCGGGAGAGCTCATCCATTCCGATCATTTCTAATCGTCATATATTCCCTGGTCCACAATCCACTTCAGTAGAAGAAAGACTTCATTTTACAATCGCTAAGACACATTTCTCAATACTTTGGTCACATTTTCCAAACTCTTCACAAGATTTTTGTTGGCGATCTGGAGAGGAGATTTGTTAGTGCAGTAAGCGATTTAAAGGTGCAGTCTGTAAGAATGACAGCTAGAGTTCGAAATTCAAAATATCGGAGATCTTTGTTTCCCCAGTCCCCTCCTCCCCAGACTCGACGGCAGTGGCGGTTCTACACTGAATTACACCCTGGGCGAGACCCCTTTCGAGCGCCCCCCCCCCCTAAATAATATTTCTTACCCCATTGGCATATAATGTTTTAAAAAGCAAAAGCAAAAACTCAATTTTTATTTATTTCTCCAGAAAACAAGATTTAATATCTTATGTAATTTTACTATTTTAGTAAAATAACGTTATGCATCTTTATTTAAGAAATTTTTGATATTTGGACTGGAAACAAGACAAAAATACTAAGTAAGAAAAGCATTTTTGCAGTGTAATAACTGAACTTGCAACAGTTTTGTTGCAAAGAACAATATTATGGTGAAATTAGATCTCGTGTTTGAGTTAAAACCGAATTATTGTTAAGCATAGCAAGAATCATAGCAAAAAGGCTAACAAATAAGAGTTATACCCACCAATATTGCCCCTTCATTCATGACATGGATACCGTAATCATACAGAGAAAACATAGTTGCATACCTTTATCTTTCGCTCGTTTCTAAATTGGGCACCTGATGGCTTTGACCTTTCTTGTCAATCTCTTATTTGGCACTCGACATTGACAATCAACAGATCCCCTGATCCCCCCATAACTGTCACTCACGAGTCACGACCAGAAGTGAAGACTAAACCAATTCACCTTGGTGGTGGTGACCAAGTAATCGTTTTGTATCACCTATTTTTATTAGCCATTCAGACCATTCAGAAAAACAAAACTGTGCAGGAAATATAGAGGCCTGTATTTATAGAATGAAATGTGCGTTATTTGGAAGAAAGTCGAGGTGTGACTGACTTCGATAACTATATGGATCCCCCCCCCTTGTCCGTTCCATTTGGGAGAGACCCAGAGGTGAACTGTCATCCGCGCCCGCGCCTCCGCGCCCCCACTCCTTTCCCCTTCTCAAACAAACAGCTTCTGTGCACGGTATCTTCTCAGCAATTTTGCCAATTCCCCACACAGTGAAATGAATAGAAAACCGCTTCGCGGCGCAGATTTTTTTTTTCTGCTCGTGCCGGCGGTGCCGCCCCCCCAAAAATGCCGCCCCGGGCGATTGCCCGGTTCGCCCGTGCCTAAAACCGCTACTGCTCGACGGTCACGCGGGTTGTTTGAGGACACGCAACAGGAACGAGCGCAGTTGACAATGAAAGCCGAGGAGACTTGCTCACAGTAAGTTAATGAGTTGATTTATCCGCGTTTTAATATGCTCTGTCATAGAGGTTTTTAGATGGATATCAAGGCTTTTAAGGTTGTGTGTAATCTGCAATCTCTGACCCAGTCTGTTTGCTGGCTGCAATACGCTGCGTTTCCTGCCAACTGGCATCCCGAGGTGTCGAAATACTATTGGGAGAACTGGCAGTGAGGGAGATCACACAGACCAAAACAAAAACCGAATGACAACACAAAACGCACATTTCAGATTTCAGAACATTTCATAACACGCACAAGTGTTTTTCAGAGAAACGAGTATGTTAATTTACCATGTTTCCTAAATATCTGTAAGGTATTTTTATGCTTTAGTAGAGTGAAAAAGTTACATACAGCACCTTTAAGAGAGAGTGAGCAAGCAGGACATTACTTCGGTCAGAGGAATATAATTGGAGGAAGGGTTACGATCAGGCAAGAGCTAGAACCTGCTTTACAGTTTTTTTTACAATTGCTAACAAGCGTTTACCAATACTTAAAGTGCTTTTTATAAACTCTTTAACACACCTACATCACACAACTGGCCAAATAGTTAATTTTCTGGCAAAAAACACATTTTGTTAAATAAAACCAAACTCTACATTTTAAAATGCTAAAAAAAAAACATACACTTTCTACATACACTAACTCTTATCACAGCAAACCAGACTCAAAATTGAATCAATCTGTCAAAACACTAGCACTAGTTTTCTATCCAACATGAATATAGTCAATCATAGCACAATGACTGTCCAAATACTAACAATTGATGGCATTATGAAAATCTATCTACTAACTATCTAAAAGTGAATGAGGCATTACTTTATAGAATGTACAGTCGGAAAAAAGAATTGCTCAAAAAAAATTAACAATTGCTCAGGGCAGCCACTGGACAAATGGGTTCAGTTGACTCATTGATCAACAACAAATACAACATACATGACCTTTGGTTACTATGCAAGCTTTTTTATGCCACAGAAGAAATAAGTATCTCTCTAGATTTTTTTTTTTCCTTTTGCAATTGCGAGTTTACATCTCACAATTCTGACTTTATTTTTCTTATAATTGTGAGATATAAACTAGGAATTGAGAAGGAAAAAAGCCAGACTTGTGAGATAAAAAGGTCAAAATGATTTTTTTCAGACATAAGCTTTCATAGGTTGCACAGTCCAGCACACATTCTTACTCCTCTCCCCTAACTCTTGGTGGGTTGATGTTGCATCAGTTCTCCCATCCAAGACTAATTTTTTCTAACCTTCTTCTCCCTTGTCCTGATCCAACTACTGCTCTCCCTCCATCAACAATTCCTCTCCCTCGCCCAGACATTATTTTTTTCTCACTGCTCCTCTGAGTTGTTCTGCATCCACATTGAACAAAACCAGTTCAAAGAGTCCCTTTTTTACGGTGTATGTCCAAGTAATGTAACATCTGACTACACCTCCGACTGAGATGGGATATTTCTCAATATTTCAGTGATCTGTTACCTAAAAATGCTTATCAGTTGTGTCAATATTTTTTATATATATTTTTTCAGTACTTTTGAGGTGCTGTTGCAGAAGTAGAGGCTTTATACTTTATAAAATTTAAGCTTTTCAGAAATGTGTAAATGTGACTACAGATTGGACAAAAGGATGTTAGCAATTGAAAAAAAAAAAAATGTAATACTGGAAAAGATTTCCAGCGCTAGAGAGATTTTAGAGAGCGGGAAGGCCTAAAAACAGACACTTAAGCTTATAAGATTTCAAAATGTGATAGACCACAAACATGGGGACAAAAAAAACTAGATTTAAGCAGTTTTGCTCCTATAGTGTGTGGTGTGCCATGATGTGACAAAGACAGCACACCACACACGAACAGATTTTCAACCAGAGTCTCGACTGTGAACACAGGAAATCTCGCAAAATCTCGCGAAACTTCAGAATAAGCATGGCGGATGATATGCAGGAAGAAATTGCGATGATAGTGTTTGGAATGATTTTCACAGAAAATTCACGTGAAAAAAACCATTGTACCCAACATTATATATAACCTTTTATACAGAAATATATTCATTCTTTATGGTCTTTATTTATTCTTTATTGGATTTATTGTCTCTTTAGAAAAAGTTATTTAATCCCTCTATAGAACCTCACTGAGCCCTTAACACTCAGCTTCCTGCAAGTGTGTGTGTGAGAATGATCGTGTCTTCCATCATCTCGCTTTCTGATTGGATGTTGTTTTGTTTCACGTGATAATCTCCAGAACGTGCGTGCGTTTGTCCTCGGAGTTCCCCCCACACGTCAGGATTTCTGATCGTAAATATTAAACGTTGAATATTTACGACGTTCTCCCGAGCAGGTTCGGACACTCTTAACACACCTCACACCAAGGGAAAATCTGATAAGATAATCTGTTAAACCATCAAGATAATCGGGACATAGCTAGGATTGTCGGAAGGGGGGAAAATCGGCCCAAAATCAGCCCGATTATCTTTTGGTGTGTACCCAGCATTAGGTTGCTTTGTTTCTGCTCGATATGCGAATAACTTTTTTTAAAAATATATATTTATTGTATTACAGAACCAAGATATGCTGTTATATGTATGCTGAATATCTCAGCTGATTCAACAGCTGTCTCCATACTGGCGTAATGAATCCAATATTCAAGCTAAAGAAACTGGATTAATATTTGAATGCTACCAATCCCGATCTGAATTCTGACTTGTGATTCCGTCTGAATCATAATCACACTGTTTGTTCGTTGGCCAGAGGAGAACTGGTTTCCCCCAAGGTTTTTTTTTCTCCATTCTGTCAGCTGATGGAGTTTGGGTTCATTGTCAATGTTGCCTCTGGCTTGCTTAGTTGGGGACACATAGGCCCGGTTTCACAGACAGGGCTTAGACTAAGCCAGGATTAGACCATAGATCAATTAGGACATTTAAGTAATTTTTATAAACATGCTTAGAAAAAAACATTACCGATGTGCATCTTAAAACTAAAAAGGCACTGATATATTTTTAAGATCAGTCAGTGCAAGTTTATTTCAGTGGAAACAGCTCAGACTTACATTTTAGTCTAGGACTAGTCTTAAGCCCTGTCTGTGAAACCAGGGGTTAATATTCAACAATATTATTGATCTGACTGTACAGATGCGGTTGTATGAAAACTAAACATAGCTGTATAATCACATCATTTTTTGCAGAACTGCTTTATAGATGAATTGAACTAATTTAACAATTAATGATCTGAATCAACACTGAACTGACTTCAGCTGAACAGCCAAAATGCATCATTTTCCTGTTATCACTGTAAAGCTGCTTTGAAACTATATGTATTGTATTGTAAAGCGCTATATAAATAAAGGTGACTTGAATTGACAGATTCTTCCATACTTGCACGAGCTGTCCGATGCGCCAGGATTATGTGGTTGCCCGTGTTGCATAACATGTTCACCATCATGGGAGCGGAGCACTGAAGCAAGGGGTGTGTTTGTTTGGGTGTGTATTTCAAATATCAACAGTGTTTCTCAGAAATCGCTTACTGCACCTTTAAAGCAATAGTATTTTTTTTATTTGTGACATACTTTCACAGCTCCCTCTGCCTCCACGAACCAGCGCCGGAGCATTGCCTGAACCTGCCCGTCCGTCAGCTCGCTGTTAGCACACTGGATCTTCCTCTTAACCGCGTCTTCCAGCAATAATCGCCGCAAGCGCCAGTAGAAGAACAGCCGAGATGTCGGCCACTCCAGGATGTCCTAAACACACAAGTCTTATTTGATTTGAGCTTTTGATTATTCTACTATGGAGAACTATGAATTCAAAATCAAAGGTTCCAACAGAAAGTGAAAAAAGCATGAAAAAGCAGAGCAGACTAGTATGAGCTATAATAGAAGTACTGACAGTGATGACTCCTTTCTCCTGCATGCGGCCCGGTGTGTCATGAAGGTCGGCGAACTGCACAGCTACTTGATGATATATGGGCAGCAGAAACTCCTCTCTCTCTTTCAGTTTACTCTCCAGCTCTTTACGTTCGGACACATTCAACTCCGGGGTTCCTGAAACCACACATACAGCAAATTTATGTAGAATGTATGAAAAATGAGTAGCTTAAAAATGGGGACAGAGCAATACATTAGTCGGGCTGATATGTAGCCGTTTCAGAAGACAACTGCCCACCTGAAATATTTCTATAACTTTTGAGGCAACTTTTTTTCAGATGTGAGCATGAAAGTTCAAGATATCAACTGCCATTAAATTACTGTTTTGATTTAATAATCATTTTTTGTGTTTATAAAAATAGTTATTACAATGGATTTATTTTTGACTAGATTTGGCATCGCCTAAAACAACTGAATAGCAATTTTGCTGTTAAAGGAATAGTTCACTTTAAAATGAAAATTCTGTCATCATATACTCACCCTCATGTTGTTTCAAACTTGTATGAATTTCTTTCTTCTGCTGAACAGAAAGGAAGATATTTAGAAGTCAGTAACCAGACAGTTTTTGGGTCCCATTGACTTCCATAGTATATTTTTTTCCTACAATGGAAGTCAATGGGACCCAGAAACTGCCTGGTTACTGACATTCTTCTAAATATCTTCCTTTCTGTTCAGCAGAAGAAAGAAATTCATACAGGTTTGAAACAACATGAGGGTGAGTATATGATGACAGAATTTTCATTTTAAAGTGAACTATTCCTTTAAGGGTAATAATCTTTTTGCCTATCTTGTCAGCAAAATGAAAAGTAATTTCAGAGGTGGAGCGAGTAGCGTTTTTATTGTTAACTAAAACTATTTAAACCAATTTCCGTCAACTGAAATAAAATAAAATATAAATATTAGATTAACTTTCAATGTTTAAGTACTAAAATGACTAAAACTAAAATAAAAATTAAGCTTAATAAATATATTTAAAATATAAACAGATACACTCAAAAACTAATACAAATTTAGGCACATAGCAAAAATACTAAAACTTAAATAAAAAAAACTTAAAATATAAAAATAAAATCTAATTCAAAATATTAATAAATGCTATAATATATAATGATACTAAAATAACACTGGGAACAAGTTATTACATTTTGACGAAACATCACAATTTTATATTTTATTTAGAGTAATATGCACTGATGAATAGTAAAAGAAAAAAAAAGAAAGTATATTAAGAAAGTAAGTCCATTTTGATTTTATGTCGGCTTTGAGGTGCGGTAAGCGTTTTCTGAGAAACGCTGTTGATCGGACCGAGCACCAAAACACACTTGTAGCCAATCAGCACTAAGGGGCGTATACACTCATTATGGGGGAGGTGCCTGTGTTGCATGATGCGTTTGTGAATTTAGGGGTGGAGCTATCAAGATAGCGGTGTGATCCTTTTGGGTAGGGGCGTGTTTGTTTTAGTGATTTCGAATATCAACAGCGCTTCTCGCTTACTGCAACTTTAAGCACACTGGCACAATTCTACTGTTCAGGCATCTGTGTGTTGACCCCTTGTTCTACACAAGAAAATTAGCAAGAATGATCACACAGCGACAGTGCGGCCCAACCGAGGAGCTCTCCAGGATCTCCCATCACCCTGTGGCTGTTTGAGAGAGATCGATCACATCAGAGGCAATCATTCAGCATGGCTGCATGTGACACAGTCCTCTTTAGTGACTGCTGAGGGGGTAATCGATCGAAGGAGGTACAGAACAGCAGCGGGGTCTGATTGATCTGAGACCCCTGTGATTGACACGTCTCCTCAGGGAGGAGAGAGAGAGAGATAGAGAGGGTCGGCGCAATCAGCAGAACACAGCGATGATGTGCTTTAATACAACACTCATACATGCCCAATAATACAAAATACGATTTCAGAGGAGAGAGAGAGCACTGTGAACAACTTACCTAGTCTTTCTGCAAGCCCCATGTACACAGGGTCCACCCGTCTCATGGTCTTCACCAGGTCTTTTTTACGGAACTTGATCTCCACCGTGCCTTCAGGCTCCAGGACACCACCACTGCGGAACACACACACTGATGAATCAGCTCACTCCGGCCATTACAATGCATCTGTTTGAAACACTGGTACAATGCTACTCTCGCATCATCACTCAAATTGGCCGGCTAGTAAGGTCTGTTGTCAAAAATATCGATATTTCGATATGTATCGATGCTGAAATATCTGAAATATTTACTTCCAAATTGTATTCAGAGGCTGTTCGAAATAAGAGGAAGTCATTGTAAACTAAGAAGAATGTATACGTTTAAAAAAGTAAGGGCAAGAACTAATACAATAAATAGATGTATATCTGTTAAAGGGGTAAACCTATGGAACAATTGTGATAAGGATTTAAAATTGTGTACTTCACTCTGTTAATTCAAAAAATGTTTAAAAACAAGGTGATAAATAATTACATAACTCAATATGAATAATTTGTGTATGTCATAAACTATTGTAATAAAATCTGATAAGTGTACCTTTGTAATAATTTATGTAAATTTTGGAAATTGTCTTATGTAACCGTTTGTTTATTTTATACGAATCCAGAGAGGAAAGTGACGCTCATTAAATAATTATGTATAAAAGGCATAATAAGCATAGGCTTCAGCCTACACCTTTTTCGGTTATGATGTATATTTTTTCTTTACTATGAATAATTATCTGTGAGGGCCGAAATACATTTTTGTTGAATCTTCTCTACAACGGCGAATTGACACCCACCTCCTGTCGCTCACTCGTCTCGTCTTGTTCCGGTTGAATAGTGCTTGTATTGCGCATAATTTTATTCGCGCTCATGCAACACTGATCTATGTAAGTGGCGCTTTCATAAAACCGCCTCTCAAACAGATCGCGAGTACCAAATTGGCTTCTTTTTGGTGGCTTATTGCGCTTAAACGGTCAAATACAAAGACAAATTATGTCAAAATGCTCATCTTGCAGAGTATTCAGGTAAATACAGTCAGTTTTGAAACGTAAATAGTTGTGTCACAGTAAATTGGATCCGTGAATAAGCTCTTAAAGTGACAGCAGCCTAATAAACCTGCTGGAGTCTGTTATGTTAATTAAAGAACAAAAGAGAAAATCATTCGCTGCTCTTGACTGAATAACTTTTGGAACTTTAATTGTAAGCATTAATCTGTGTTTCATTTTTACAATGAAAACTATCCAGTGTTATTTTACATTTGATTTAATTTCTGTAGTATTTCTTACCTGAATACTACTGTTAGACCCACCTGAAAAACTTAAAGCCATGTTTATTTCATTTTTCTCTTTATTCTATTGTATTTATTCATGATACCATTTGCAATTTGATTATTTGTTCATATTTTATTACTGTTTGCTGTCTATTACTGTCATGTTTTTGTAAATGTAGTTTAAGGATTCAAACAAAGCCTCCCCGTGCTGCGAGTAAGATATTACAACAAAATTACAGCAGTAAAAATATGTCTGTGTATACGGCAGTTTTCCCCATAGTATCAAAAATGGTATTGAAAATATCGATTTTTATCAAGGTATTGTATTGAAGTTGGAAATTCCAGTCTCATAACAACACTTGTCTGACCATTTCATTTTATTATTATTTTTATTTATTCATTTTTTGGTGTGTGTGTTCTGTTTTCTGTTTTAACGCAGTATTTACTGTTATGTTTACGTAAAATGTAAAAAAGGTGCAATGCACATTGACAAAAAATTTAATAAAATAAAAATAAAAGCATTTGTTCCACATCCTAATTCTTACCGGCTGTCCTTGTCCGCATACATCTCCATGTGGCGAGGGTTGATGGTGGGGTCTATGACGACCCATGATCCTCCCCGGAGCTCCGCCTGTGGTGGGATGTACACCAGCACTGGTTGTCTGTACTCTCTCAGCCCGTCCACTATATATGCTCCAAACTTTAGTACCTGGTCATACATGTCTAAAGACAGGAGAGGTGTTAGCAGAGACCATCACAGATCACTAAAGCACATACCAGTTCTCTTCCCATATCACTGACCTTTCATCCCTCCAGAGAAGCCTCTCCAGTTGGCGAACACTATGAGCGGAAGCCCCTCTCTGTTGAAGTCTTTAATGGCCTGTGCAGTCTTAAAAGCAGAGTCCGGGAACCAAACTTGCCCTGCTTGCTGAATGATCTATAGGAAACAGCACAAAACACTGGTCATCTTTCTGACAGAAATCATGTGACTGAGGCTATGTTGACACTGCCAGATTATCAGATTATTTGTGTATCCAAGTGGAACCTGGTCTAAATGATTGACTGTCCACACTATGTATCGCAACTATGCAGATCCGGTGTGGGTGTCCTGTGGCGCTCTTTCATTTGCCAGATAATCTGTATTGGTTTCTATGGCAATGACGTCGCGTTGGTAGGCATATGCCAAAAAACAACAACAGCAATGTGGAGGGGTTTGCAATAGAGATGTTATCTTATTTACAACATGACAATGTGTTGCTGCTGTGCTGGATACCGGCGTCTTCTGAGGCAGTAGCAGACACGCAGGAGGCTGGTGTGCGTGGCTTTATTCCGTGATTTTATCTCCGCTGGTCTCAAAACATGTCTCCATTTACAAGCTGTTGTAATTTTCAGCTCGACAGGCACTTTGCAGCAACACAACCTTGTTTATGCAGCGACTTTCAGCTTATTTCCTATAACAACGTCTGACATGTGGCGTGAGAAAGTTACATAAACCACGCAAAAACCAATCAGAGCGGTCAGACTGAAGCTGATTTCCAGAAAAGCGATTTGAATAGGATTTCAAACCACATGTGACTGTAGCTCAAAAAAGATTTGTAAAAATCGTATTTGACTGACAGTCTGAACAAGGCTTGAGAGTCTGGAAGTGTTTCTAAGTGGTCACCTTGGCTTCCGAGTCCAGATTAGCTGGGTCTGCTGGGATTGACAGCTCCACCGATCGGGTTTCCACCGCAACTACTCCAGTCGGGATCCCGCCCAACCTGCAATTAAGAGAGACTAATTGTTACAAAGGAACAAAACAAAACAAACACACAACAATAACAAAAATAAAATTTGGATTTTTTAAATTTGATCTAATTTTCGGAAAGACTTTTTTTTTTTAAGTGTCATTATCTTGTAATGTTTATGATACATATTCAGCTGGAACTGGGTGAAGGATAAGATAAATTACATCACAATATTCTTGAAACATGTTTAGTTCAATTCTATAAATATTTATATAAAATTTCTGTCTTACACACAAATGAAAATGTAAACAACGAAAGTAAGGCTTTCAAACTAAATATTTTATAAATATATAGCATTTTTTTAACTAGTTTTTGTACTGACATTTCTTAATTTATTAGTGATTCATTTCAAATTAATAACATTAAAGGTTCCAATGATGTATAAAATACTGTATAATATTTAAGTTTAAAGTTTTAAAAAACAACAGAGCAAATAAAAAAAAAGCTTTTCATGCAGACGAAAAAAAAAAAATCAATGCCTGTATTGTGTTAGACAACTAAAGGAGAATTGAGTAGAAGACTGATGAAAAACTAATGTTCCCCACAGGAGCTTTCAAAGTGCATTTATCAGAGCAGGACCTTTCCAATTGACAAACGCTGCCCTTTAGGCACTGAGGTCAGAGGTCAACACAAGTTCACTGAGGAGTGTAAAGGCTCAGATTGTATGGTTAATCATTAGAAAAATCACTATTTGCAAATGTATGTCATTGCATGTGGCATTAATTTTTAAGAAAGAGAACATAAGCACACTTTTCAAGAAAACATATTTTTTTAAAAGGTCAGTTCTGAGAGCTCTACAGTAGCATCATTTGTTATACAAAATATCAAACCAAGTGGCATCTGCAATGACATTCATACAATTTTAAGATTTGCATAAGAGTCCAAATACTTTTGGGGCCGCTGTATTGATAATTGCTGCTTACCTAGCCCGTCCTACGATTACACTCTGTGCCCACGGGTGCATGATCTCCAGAAAAGAGCCATGGTCGAAGAACCCGCTCACCCACGCACCCTTAGTGTCTGTATGGAAGGAGAGAGACCATCAGAGCTGCATTAGCACCCAATCTTAACCGAGGGGAAGCTGCTGCAGGAAGAGGTTACCGTTCAATTACACTGAGACCCGTCTCAGCACTGAGACAAAGATTCTTCTCCCTGCCACCCACTCTCGATATCTCCCCACCTCACTGTGGTAATTACAGTGATGTGTAATCTGTCTCGCCAATAAAAAACACTCCATATATCCCAGAGTGTCTTATCTCTGAGAGGAGAGACCTAGTGCTGTGCCTCAAACATAAACCCTCAGACCACAGCCATCCATTACTGGATACTTCCCCCAACTAACACCACATCCCTCAACACAGTTAATACACAAAACTCAAGATATCGCTGTAGGAAGCATCAACAAATCCTACGTTCTGAGTTCAACAGAAGTTTGACAGTATAATATCACTGACACAGAAACTGAATGACTTTCTATTTTATAATTTCCTGTTTATTCTACATTTTCTGCATACTGGTCACATGATACGTTGGTAATGTATAACCAGACCTGTGGTAACTGGCACCGTGGCACAGATGCTGTCAATATAGCTGTACTTGTATTGAATTACGGTTCTAGCATCCACTCACTCAGACTGGGACGTCCCGCTAGCATCCAGCGTGGGTCATAAGGTGCCTTGGTAGGAATGAACTCCACTAGCCGATCAATGGGATCTTTAGCAGAGAGCATTGGAACAGGACTGGACATATTCTGAAGGAAAATAGCACCGTTAGACTCAAAATCACATTCTCCGGGTTACATGTCACAGTGTTTTCTGCGTACCTTCGGCATGTAGGACAGCCAGTGAAGTAACGTAAACACTCCCTCAAAATCATCGCACACAGTGGTGTGCGTGACTCCATTATTGTGCATGATCTGTACTCCACCTAGCTGGTTATTGGAGGTGTACACCTCTCGACCCAGAACCTGTAGAGAAAGAGCAAAAAGGTGAATGAGTAAATGGTTGGCTGCCATACAAAGTACTGGAGTCACAAAAACTGGAGAGCTCAGCTCACACAAAAGTCACTTTCAAACCTAATACTCAACCATTTTAAGGCCGTTAGTGCAAATATATCCCCAAGATATCCTCAAGAACTTCATATTATGCTTTGGTTGCAGAGTTTTGTCCGTGAAAGTCAGCACACGAGTTAAGGCCCCAATATATTTTTGGCAAAGTTCTTCTACATTTATTCACTCAGGGGCAAAGTTTGAAGAAGCTGCGCAACAGTGTTCTGTTTGCGAACATTTCACCTCCAGTCACGTTGCTGGGAATGAGGAACAAGTGAATAAATGAAAAGAAAACCTGAAAAGATTTCCATATCAAAGATGGAGTCCTAGAGCACACGCACCTATTAAACAATCCTCACGAACCGATGGCAATTCGAAAGTGATTAACAGCCGGCGTTAACTTTTCCAGAAAGTCTGCACTGATGATCTGTTTAGAAACACTGAAACGAAGACCTTTGTTTTGGACAGATTTTGTTCAAAATTTCTTTACAACCATGCGTTCTTCATTTCGTTTGAAGTACATTGAGGTCTTGAGTCTAAACAGCTTTTTAAGAAATTTCTTCAGTGTTGTCTGTAGAACTAATGTAGACTGATATGCCATCATGTGAATTAGCAATAACTTGGTTCCACACCAGTCTAATTTTGTGGAACTATCAATTTCATATTAACCCTTGCCCTTAAACATCACATAAAAAAAAATATGAACTGTGGAACTGTCTCTATGGATTCAAGAGTCAAACTATAGCGCTACCCCTGATGTCAAGTTGCCTGCAATTCAAGCATTGCAATGATGCTCAAAGTCCAAAGAACTTCAACTTTTGTCATAGGAATTGTTTGAAAGGTCAGAAAGGGTCATAATAAAATGGATGGTGACACCTTGGAAATAGACTGGTTGGGGGATTCTTGGCCAGAATAAACTACAATATGTTGATAATCAAAAAAGTAATGTCACTAACTCTTCTTTGTGCTTCTTACATGAGAAAGAACATCATAGAACTAGGAAGCAAGATGTGTGTATTGTGTGTTATGGCACAGTGCTAGCGGAGGTCCTGGGGCTGCGGATCAATGCCATCACACAGGCAGTCAGTCCAGTGCTGTAGGCTGAGGAGAGTCTGCTTTCCGCTCAATGCTGTCAGGGACCCGGGAAGAATGACGGTGTCATTGAGTGGTCAGTGCGGGAGAGTAAGGGGTTATTTGTGCCTCTGGGACTGCATCAATACTCAGATTTCTTCTTCCTCTCACCATTCATTCACACAATGCTTTCTGTAGAGGTAATGCAATTTTTCTGTGGTGTCACCATAAATATTGTAAACACTGTGAAGCATTTCTGCTTATTTTGAGCTCCTTGACAACTTCTGGTTCAATGAATGGCATGAGTTTGAAGCAGGACTACCGGTTTGGCTGAACAATGGTATATGGCGTGAATGTCCAATGTGTGTGTCTAGGAAACCTTTTTCACTGATTATTTGCAATTGTGTGTTTGGTGCCGCTAGTGGCACAGAAAATCACTGATTTTCAATAAAAACAAATTCTTCAACTTTACTTCTTTGTTAGGGTCAGTCTTGGTTTGGATCTTGAGTCCATGAGGTCTATAAGGTCCAGATCTGGAATGCAGGTAACTAGTTTTTGTCTGGCCCTTGACTTCAACTCCAAACTTGTATGTTTTTTATTGTGGCATACTTCCCTTTTGTTCCAGTGGTTAATAAAGACTGAACTCTTCCATACCTTCAACGGTGACAGAATCACTGAGGTTGGAACATCCACACAAAAACAACTCTGAGACTGATGTCTTCATAACAATCAGAATCACTTGCAGACCTGCCAGGCCCGAGACCTGTGATGCTCATCGCCGGCATTCATAAATGAGCAGATCATGGTTCTGATCTAACTAACACAGTAATAGGACTGTAAAGGACATACACAGATGAGAATATTTGGGGTGTTCCTGCGGTTCCAGAGAGGACAACCGGACACTGGACGTGACAAATCATGACCGTGCCTGAAATATCTGAATACCGTATTTCTGTTCAAACCAGTGAAAGGATATAGACATTCACAAACTGCTAATGGGAAATTATTCTGAATAAAAACTGTTTCTTGGTTCCCAACCCCAATCTGAACTGCTGCAGAGAGTGATGGTGGAAAGGCAGAGCGAGACAGGGATATCTGCAGCAGTAGAAGTGCTCAATTCTGTTCTCAGAGGAATATTATGGGAGTGCCTCCCCGGTCTCAGCCCCAGGCATCAGCCTATTTCTATGCAAATAACAACTTCACGCTTCTCTTTCTATTATTCCTGAAGGAGCTGCAGCATCATGACGGGAGACGGAGAGAGAGAGACATGCGGGGGGATGGCAATCACTGAGGGGTGAATTATACACCTAGAGTAACGCACACATATACGTTTGTTTTTCAATCATGGCAGGTGACTTTCCATTGACTTTCATTGTCTTTATACAGTGATATCAGTTTTCATTCTGAAAATTTATTTCTGATTTAATTTCTGTTCCCAATAAAGCACATGTGATGCTTTTTCTTCCTTTTTTAAAGCTTGAAATCACTAGACCCAAAATGCAGACAATTGCATGGTAAAAAAAAAAGACCAGTACACACTTAGTACATACAAATTTTCTCCTTTTGTGTCTTATGGAATAAAGTCGTGGGTTTGGAATGACATGAGGGGTGAATAAACGATGAAAGAATTTACATTTTTGGGTGAACTGTTCCTTTAACACAGGCTTGAACGCACAGCCGACCACAACCAATCCCTGTCACCAGTAAAATAAGAAACTGGCTGATTCATAAAAGTCATATTGTAATGCAGTCGTGGTAATTGCATGAATTAGGGATTCATTTATTTGGGTCATAGTTGATCGCACACCAGGCTTTTAGAGTTCACGCTAACCTGTCACCATTCCTGCCTCGGCCCAATCAAATTACTTCACACAATTAAAAGAGAGGCCAATTAAAGTGCCCTTATCAGCTGAGTGAATAGATAATTTATGCGCAAATGTCATTTTTCATAGCAGCAACTAAACAGAGAAGACCTTTGAAAATATACAAAGCAGACTAGGCAAAAAAAAAAAAAAAAAAAAAAAAAAAACTGCTTCGAGGAGGCACAAGTTGGCATGTGGTGGATTCTATTTCTAAACCAAAAAATACAAAACACGTTTATGTGCGGCTGCTGACCTTATTAAGAGCTCCAGCTCCAGTCAGGATGATGTGAGAGTTCTCCACCTGTATGGTTCTTTGGCCCAGTCTCACCAGGTACGCTCCGATTCCAATGGCCCTGCATGTCACCTGAGGACCACCGAAGACACAGAGGCTCAGAAACACTTTATCATATACCGTACCGTTCAAAAGTTTGGAGATGGTAAGTTTGTCATTTTTTGAAAGAAGTCTCTTATGCTCTCCAAGGCTGCAGTTATTTGAAAAATACAGTAAAAACAGTAATATTGTGGAATATTATTACAATAACTGGAATATTATAATATTTTTGTGGAAACCGTGATGCATATTTTTTCAGATTCTTTGACATATAGAAAGTTTAAAAGAAATCTTTTGTAACATTGTAAATGTATTCACTACAACTTTTGATCCATTTAATATACACATACATATATATATATATATATACATATATATTTATATACATATATATTTATATACATATATATATATATATACATATATATATATATACATATATATATATATATACACATATATATATATATATATATATATATATATATATATATATATATATATATATATATATACATACATACATACATACATACATATATATATTAAAAATCTTACTGACCCCAAACTTTTGAACAGTATTGCTTTACTAAACATATTGCTTATATGCTTTTATGAGTATTCAAAGGTGGCACTTTTCCAAATGATTTGCCAAGTATTTGCCATGGTTTGTAACAAGTATGTGTGTTCTGTCAGCATACCAGGTTCATGGTGATAATTTCCTCATACGCCAGCGATGATTCACCTGCGATCATGCCAGAACCTCTCAAGTTCTCCACACCCAACCCCTCCTCTTTACCAATGATATCAGTGATCTTATACCTGCAAAGACACACAGGTTCCATTACAGGAGAATTTATTTAATCCTTAATCAATGACAGAAAAATGTACAATGTAAATATCCTGTTACTTTCACAACTCAAAACTTCCTCCCAGTCCAACCACTTATTGAAACTAAACGGCAAAAATGACTTCTAATATCAGATATAAAAGAAGTAACAATTCCTATCCTGTGTTCAGCAAGTGAGCATGCCAGTAATGTTGAATTGATGGGAAGTAGGAAAGAAACTTATTCTTAAATGGCAAAAGAATGTAATATATTTTTTACAATTTTATATAACTAGTGATCCTTCCAATGGATAAGACACAGGGTGTAAATTGCTAATGCAAAACTTTTTTTTTTTTGGTGCAGAAAACCTTTTTGTGCAGAATAAAGTACACTTTGTTTTGCGAAAAAAGAAACCTACAATTATTTTAAAAAAGTTGAGCTAAACAACTGTTTATGGGATAAGTAACTCACCTGGATTCTCCCTCGTCTTCTACATGTTCACATTGGACTGAGTTCAGAGCAGACACCTTCTTATAGTCCTGAGGTGTGAGGTACAGGTACTTAAAGCCCTATGAATCAACAGAAAAACACAATGATTATGACACACATCCAAAAGATAATCACTACATTAATGATCTCTGATCCCTTCCCCTGGAGCCACTCCAGACCTTGTATGGGTCCGCCGGATCCTGCCAGGCCACATGGAACATGTGTCTGATCTCCTCTGCCAGGCCGATCCGGGCTCCGCTGTTGGCAGCGATATAGATCCGTGGGATGCCGCTTTCCCGAGCCATTTCTGAAGCCTGCAGGAACAGGACATCCTCCTGTGGCCCGAAGGAGCCGATCTTATGTGTGATGTCATTGCTGATCACGATAATCTCACGGCCGGCCGGGTACTCAGGGGTTCGGATAGTCATCCGCCATGCTACCATGCCAATCTAGTGAATCAGACAATTGAAGAATCATGAGTTGTGATCAAATAAATTCATTTTAAATCAATGCTTGCAGAGCCTCACAAACATTTAAGAAGCAGAGCGGCCCCCTACAGTGTGCAAAGTGTACTGCATGTGATGGTTTGTTGAAAATGAGCAAGACAACGCAAATTAAGATGAAGTCGTGAAGTGCATAGTTGTGTTTAGGATAAGGAAAATATGTTTCCAGTTAGCCAGTATCATTAACATGGTGCAACCTAACCTCATTTCCTCCAGGTAGGCGGTTCATCTGCACCAGCTGACCTTGAGAATCGAGAACCAGCTCAGTGAAGGTGAGCAATTCCGATGGAAGAGGACACTTGGGTAAGTTGGCGTGTGCATCCATGGACTGCCATAACTTCCTTAGAGACTAGAGAAAAATGGACAGCATAAGAAACTAATCAAAAAACAAAAACAAAAAAAACCTTAAAAACATGAAAGAAATTTTTATTTACAGGTGCAATGCCATACTTTCTCAGATTTCAGAATTTATTTGTAAACAGTTATCAATTTTGAAAACAGCTGTGTACAATTTTTTTTCAGGATTCTTTGATGAATAGAATGTACTATTTCATTTATTTGAAATAGAATCTTTGGTAACATTATAAATGGCTTTACTGCAACTTCTGATCAATTTAATGCATCCTTACTGAATAAAAGTATTGATTTATTTTATTTCTGAACCCAAACTTTTGAACGGTAGTGTATAATGTTACAAAAGCTTTCCATTTCAGATAAATGTTGTTCTTTTGAACTTTCTATTCATCAAAGAATTCTGAAAATAAAAATAAAAAATAAAAATACCATTTTCAACAATGATAATAATGATAAACATTTCTTGAGTAACAAATCAGCATATTATAAAGATTATGTGACACTGAAGACTGGAGTAATGATGCTGAAAATTCAGCTTTGATCACAGGATTAAATTATATTTTAAAATATATTCAGATAGAAAATAGTTATTTTAAATTGTAATAATATTTCACAATATTACTGGGGGTGTGTTGTATTTTTAATCAAATAAATGCAGCCTTGGTGAGCAGAAGAGGCTTTAAAAAAAAAAAAAAAGTATATATAAATAATATAAAATCTTACAGATCCCAAACTTTTGAACAGCAGTGTATATAAATATAAAAATCTCAAAAACAGCCAATCTAAAACTATATAGTATAGTATAATATATATTATATATAATACATATGTTTTTAACTGTTGTTGACAAATTGAGATGTACAGATGCATTAAGCATTCTGTAACTGCATTGTGATGCCCTGAATTGAATTCAAACCAAATCTTGAGCTTCTTAAATATTTGCCATCACTAGACTACTGTTTCAGGTTGTGGACGATACCTGACGGAACATCTCTGGGAAGTCGTAGACGTATGTGGTGCCGAGGCTCTGGGCCTGGAAGCGTTTGGACTGCAGGAGGTCTTTAGTGACGTAGGGTGTGTTGATGAGCATGCCATGAAGAGGACCCTGCTTATCTCCATACGCCTGGAACATGATCTGAGGAGAGAGATGGAGGGCAAGAAAGAGTCAGCCAGTCAGGCAGAGTTAAAGTTATACAATTAACCACAAAAATAATATAAATATATCCCCGCATATAGACAAACAGATGACAGTTGCCCAATGATGGAAACAAAAAAGACGGACAGTTGATGTAACAATGACTAAAAGTGATTTGCAAACATTTTAAAAACTCAATTCTTTTTTACATTTAGACAGAAAAGTCAGCACATCACTGACAAATGAAATGAAATTGTGAACTAGCACAATAGCAAATCACTGAACGCCAATATTTTAAAGAATGATATTACTGAACCTAGTGTGTAACTTCTGCCTTACTACAACAACAGATTGTACATTGAACAATGTACAATGTGTTTGGTCACATGACTGAATACAATTTTCTCATAAACAATAAAAGAATAAATATACATAAAATAAATATTAAGATGTTCAATATAATTTTTTTAATATTATAAAAATATACAATACAGTTTGAAAGTTTGGGGTCAGTGCGTTTTTTGATAACTTAATACTTTTATTCAGTAACGATGGATTAAACTGATTAAAAGTGACAGACCTTTATAATATTATAAATTATTTCTATTTCAAATAAACGCTGTTCATTTTGAACTTTCTATTAATTCAAATAATCGTGAAAAAAATAAAATAAGTATCACGTTTTTACAAAAATATCAAGCAGCACAACTAGTTTCCAATATTAAAGGCACAATATGTAAGATTTTTGGAAATATCCAAAGGATTTTTAAAATATCCAAAAACCACTAAAACAATGTTATGTATTTTGTTGACTTGAGTACTTACATTATCCCAAATGTTTCCAACATGTTTAAATTTGGAGAAATCAGCTATTTTAATGGCCCGTGTCATTGCGTCACTTGTCAATGACGTCATATCCAGGCTATCCTTGATAGTTTTACTTCCATAGAAACCATGGAAGACGCTTTAATATATTATGTGCTTTATTAGACAAGTGAGCAACTGTTTGGACACTTTTATCGACAGAAAACTAATTGTTATATAGTTCAACACGGTTAGACTTATTGTTTGAATCTCTTGTAATTATTTACAGCGAGTAACATGTTTGTACCATGGCGGCTAACATAGCAAAATCAGAAAGAGCTTTATTAGAAAAAACGGTAATACATCATTTTCTCTATCATACAATATACTTTCAAATAAATTGCATCCCGTTTAGCAACAAGTCATCCACCTTTAAATAATAATATGATATTCTAATATCGATCCAGCTTTCTGGAGTGTGCGTGTGTCTCATACCAGCCATCGAGTTAACACACAGTAATGTTAACATAACTTTCGACAGACTTATTTAGTATGATTGTTTTGACCAAGTAAAACAGCGCTGCGTTGCCCCACAATTGTAATTCGTCAGACAAACTGACCTGTATGAGTAGTAATTCAGCACTTGGGGTGTTTTATTAGAATTAAATAAAATAACGTGAATTTAAGTGATCAAATGTAACTGTAACAAAGTTTAAGTTCAGGGAAGGAGGACGATAATTGTATCTTTAGTCATAAAATAAACAACAAAACGAAAGGAGGCAGAGGCCGACTGCGGCATATAGGCAATAATAAAACAGCAACATAAAATGTCCCAGGCTCTTGGCCCGGCCCTGCTTCATACCACAATTACATAAGTAATACTTTAATACATTAGCTCACCCATGAACTTGATTTCTGCCTGAGTCCTGTCGGATTGCTTTCCATCAGCTGTGGAGGTAAAGACGACACCTCCTATGATTCCACACTCATGCACGGCGTCATCAAGTTACGCCTCTGTTATTGTTTTGAAAAAGCGACCTCTACTGGCGAAACTTACATACTGTGCCTTTAATAATAATTAGAAATGTTTCTTGAGCACTTAAATTAGCATATTAGATTGATTTAAAGATAGGAGTACTGGCTGCTCAAAATTCAGTTTCGCTATCAAAGGAGTAAATAATATATTAAAATAGAACTGTTATTTTAAATTGTAATAATATTTCACAATATTACTGTTTTTATTGTATTATTGATCAAACAAATGCAAGAGACTTATTTTAATAAAATCTTACCAAATCCAAAAGTTTGAATGGTAGTGTAATTTTCATGTTATATTTATCATTAATTATAAATATTATAAAACATTTTGATCCATTCTTAAATGCTTGAAATTAGCTTTGCAGACAAATATATATAAATTGTGTCTACGCATGAATGTCTACATGTCGAATCTGAAGAAGGTAAAACATATCAAACATTTTTAAACATTCACTACAAAATTCCTATTTGTATCATTTCATAGCTTTGGCTTTACTATAATTCTAAAATGTAAAAAAAAAAAAAAGTCCAAATAAAGTATAATTAGGTGTGTCCAAACTTTTGACTAATAGAGAATTTACCATAGACAGAAAATTAACAATGATTAACAAACAATGAAGGATGACAAAGGCATAATACTGTAGTTCAGTTTGAGATGTCTGTGTCTGTGTGTGTGTGTGTGTGTGTGTGTGTGTGTGTGTGTGTGTGTGTGTGTGTGTTAATGAGAGACACGTGAGCCCCACCTGTCGGTCTTTGTGCCCCACCTGTCCTGTACGGGAGTCTGTGACCTCCTTGTACAGGCTGATGTCCAGGTAGTAGCCACTCTCATTGGTCAGGAAGAGGCGGATGGGGATCTGCTTGCCAGTGGGCGTCAGTCGGATGTTGATCTTCAGCTCAGCTTGGAGCACGCGGAGTTTCCACAGACGACTGCCGTAGCGCATGACCATGGAGCGCACGGATTCCTCAATCTGATGAGAACACAAAGGCTTAAAACACATGCAAAGATGTACCTCCCTAAAACAAAAATCCATTGAAACTCATTGAAACCTTAGAAGGGTCCATGATGACGGTTGGGACGAAGTTGAGGAAGATGTGGTTGCAGTCTGTGCGCACTGTGGTGTTGTTGAAGGCCACCTCCAGCTCATCCATGGCCTCCAGCAGCAAACGTTCAGCCTCGTTGTGCAGGTACTCAAACGATGCTTCCTACACAGCAGAGAACCACACACGGGGGCTTTTCACACTTGAAAGGTTAACTCCGAGTCATTCTAAACCCCAGGTAAACAAAATCCTGGGTTATCTTGCTTCACATTTCACATTGCTCATAATATACCCGGGGATAACAACTAATCCTTGGTATTCATAAGCTGCCGTTTCACACCTTTAGATCCCTGGGTTAACATTTTTATTTGCATATTTGCCGTGTCAGTGTCATTTATTGGACAGTATCAGCCTCAGATGTCACGCACACGGACCGCTGGCTGAATGTCTGATGCATATGGCACACTTAACTGGAAACATTTCAGGATTTGCACAATCGTCATCTGATCGGTTTAATTCTACAGGATGTCCGGGAGACGTGCGTGTCGAGTTATTTAATGGTCCGCCTAGAAACTAAAATGCCGTTGACGCCAAACCCCCTCATGGAAGATGTTTACAACTGTGACAATGAGCGCTTTTCAGGATCAACTAAATGCTGGATTTTTCAAAAGTATGTGAACTATGAAAAGTTTGCGGCATAGACTCTTTAAAATACGTCCAAGAGTTTTACACAAGTTTGTAATCGTAGAGACATTGACGTAACATTTTCACAACCCTAAACATGACACGGAACAAAACAAACTGTGATTGGTTCCTTTACATGTCAGTCAAGACGGCCTCTGGGCGGTCCTTGGCCAATGAAAGCTGCTATGGAGTCCAGAGCTTATGCTAGAAGTCTGAATTTCAGGCTACGCGAGACTATTGATTGGATGACTGCAGCACGAGACCTGTTTACATAAAAGCTCTAGCATTGCGCATCCTCATATTAGATAGTGCCGACTGTTCTATCAAGTTTATACTGAATGGACTTATAAAGGTAAAAATGAAATGCTTCATTACTTAAATTGTTGCGTTTTCTGTCACAATTTGCCATTCTTCTGAAACACAGCCTACTGTTTATCCCTCTGGGGTCGGCGGTCGCGCCGGTGAGACCAGCACGCTTTTTTTTCTTATCAGTGCAAAAGAGACTCAAAATGCTCTGTTGATTTTGATCTTACATATAAGTGTTATACATCATTCAAAACTGTTAAAGGTCTTCTTTTATTTGCGTACACTCATACTAAAAACAAAATGAGAAAATAAACATGATGCGCGTTCTGCCGTCTCTCTCAATGTGAAGTTCACTCTGAAACGCGACAGAAAATGATATGTAACTCAGTGAATACTTGTCACACCAACATGAACGTTGTGTTTGTGCTGTGCTGTGCTATCTTATCTATCTATCTATCTATCTATCTATCTATCTATCTATCTATCTATCTATCTATCAAGGCACAAAGTTATATGACTGTTCAAGTCTCTGTCTTTAGATCAGTGTGTTCAATAATGTGCTTTTTTTGTCCTTTGTTGTGTATCTTTGGATTATCTTGTGTTGTAAATAAATCCAAACAATCAAAAAGCCATTCTTTTTTAAATCTCTACTCATTCTTTGTTCTGGTTCTCTCACAGTCCCCACCTGATAGGGCCATTATGGGAGGGTCTTTGTCTTTCTCATGTGTGAAACACATCAATATTCATGATGATTCACGCCTCCTCCTCCATAAAGCTTTCTTACACAAAACATGTCTTACAAATTTTAAATCAATATATTGTTTTATCTGAATGAGCAGTCAGGATGATTTTCACATAGTTTTGAAGCAAATACTCTAGGCTACGTGATACAATTTTCAAAACTCTTGTGAAGAAATAATCAGTATGGGTTTCAGTTTGTTTTTTCACAAACCATGCATAAATGTCATTATCTCAAAACTACAAACTTTTACATACATGCTGCTTACATATTTTTGTAGCAGAGTTTGCGCTGAATACAGTGTAATCAGACTTTAGCCATGAAAATGTCACAAGTAACAGAAATAAGCCAGAGGGTTATACAACACATGTTTCCGTGAAAGTCCAAAGCATGTGAAAATGAAGCACACGAATGGCTAAGCATCTAGTCATAACATTCTAACTAGGGATGCACAACATATCTGCCACCATATCGGTATCGGCTGATATATGTTCATTTTTAATGTTATTGTTATCAGCCCGATTAGAAAATTAGGCCGATATTTTAAAGCCGATAAATACTGGATTATTTCCTTCAGCTGAGACACTTCAGATGCACAAAATCAGGCAATTTTGTAAATCAGGTTCTCAAAATTAAATAAAAATTTGGATTTAGATTTATCAGCCAATATATCAGTTATCGGTTTTCAAATATAAAGAATTATCGGTTATCGGTATCGGCCAACATTTTCATATCGGTACATCCCTAATTCTAACACTGCTTCGTTTCACAATGTACACGTTTAGCACTTCAATGCAGGGTTAACACCGCAAATGTGGTGCTAACCCTGCTCTAGAGAAAGGTTTCATAACCCGGCTAAAACGCGTTTCTTATCCTGCTTCTAAATTACAAGTGTGAATCGTTCCTTTACCCGGGGTTAAAAGCGGGGTTTTAAATGACGATAACCCAGGTTTAAGCGCAGTGTGAAAAGCCAAAGCGTCACATGCCTAACCATGTTTATTACTAGAGTGATGCTCCTACCTTGGTGACCAAGTCCGAGTGGCGGATGATGGCCCGTACAAAGAAGCGGTAATCAGTGACCTCGGTGCCCACCTCCACGCGGGCGGCTCCCAAGTACAGGTGCATTTTGTGGTTGGCACAGGGGATCGCCGTCAGTGCAAAGTTACGCATGCGGTTGAGCTCCAGCTGGAAAGCCAATGCGGGTTCCAAGTGTCTGTAGATACGGTCTTCCACAAACTGAAAAAAGGGATTGACAAAATTGGTACAAGCTTCTGTTTGAGACAAAAATAAAGCTTGGCTAAACAACTATTAAAATGAACTTCACTTTATAAATATGTATTAAAAAAAACTATAAAAAGCACTAAAAAAGAAGAAGGCCAAGCATTATTATTTTTTTGTTTCACTGAGATCAAAAGAACAATAAAGCTGTAGTCAAAAACATTGGGTTTCATTCACTAACTGTGAATAACTAACACATTTGTGTGTGAAATCTGTGTGCATTGTACACCTGAGAGCATTGTATGTTTGCTGTGAGTGAATGAAGGCTGTAAAGAAAAGGTCTTATTATTGAGCTGGTTTGGCTGCGTTTTATGCAAATGATTAGCCTCGGGTACGCAGTCACTCATTTAGAATGGCTCAATTCAAAAGAAATTCAGAAATTATTATATCATTAAAATATTTTTGTGAAAAGTTCCCCTGTGCATATAAATATGAATAATCCACAAAAATGATTAGTGAATGAGACCTAATATATTTCACAATTCCATTTGCAGCTGCTAGTATATTAAAAATTAAATGCAAAAACATTAAACAAAGTTGAACTAAACAATGTTTCCATCCAATAAAAGACAAAAATGTTATTGTACAAAGTGTGATGCCAAAATAATAATAAAAACAAACAAACATTGGTTACACTTCTTATTTGCAAATAAATCTGCATTCAAAAACACCACATGAACACTCAAGAAAAATGTATAAAAAGAAGATTGAATAAAATAGAAAATATGAACGGAATGAAATTGCTCGTTTTAAATTTAGAGAAAGTGAGTCTACAGGAGCAGAAAGTGCCCGTGAGCTATAATAGCAAGCTAGATTTAGTAAATGTAGGTAATCACAGCTGCTAATGGATGTCATCCCTCTCAAATGAGACAAATAATTAAAAAGTTCATTAATGTAATGAGCTTTGCTGGAACCATTTTAGCAAACTATCAGGGCTGAAGGAAGCGAGAGAAACGCCATTGATCATGATGGAGTTACTTGCACAGCAAAGACAAGGAACGGAGGAATATAACAGCTTTTTCTTTCCTCCTCCTCATTTTCCCTTTGTATTTTACCTCCTAAACATAAAGCTGCTGATGAATTTAATGAACGCTTGCATTTAAAATCGTTACAGTCTTTTGTGCCTGTCATTGATAGTCTTGTGTAAAACAACTCACCTTGTCTCGAGCCCGGAAAGTAAAAAATTTGGGGAATTCCTCTCTGTGAAATAAAGACATTAAACATTAACAGTGAAATAACACTAGATTCTTAACATTCTTAACAAGTGTATTCACTACAGCCATTTACTGAACAAAAACAGGTACAATTTGCACATTTCAAAGACTTAACAGTGTAAGCGATTTAATTAAGAGACCATTTATAATGGCTCTGTTCCAAAACCTGGGAGTCAAAATGTTAATTAAAAATAATAATTATTTCTAATAATATTGTTTATAACATTTCATTCATAAAAAGTTAACTTATGTTAATTTTTATGGAAAGAAAAACAAATAATACTGACTTACAAATTCAGTCACTTTTTGCAATTTGAATTCACTGATTTACTCCAAATAATGTCTTCATCACCATATCCATGTCGGGCTCAAACATGATATATGAGATCATTTGTGATTAATTTGATTTATTAATCAGCATCATGCAATGAATTCATCTTTGAATCATCATTTAAATCAAATGACAGCCCAAATTTGTATACTTAAGTGTATTGGGTCATTAGCTTAGCAACATGCTAACATCCAAGACAGTGAACATAACCAGGAAATGTTGATCACATATACTGTAAATCTCATTCAACTGATAAATACTCATAGTCTAATTAAAAATGAACGGTGTGTGCACATATTTTACTATTAAGGGCTATGAGTTCTGAATCATTAGCTTAGCAACACGCTAATGTCTCTACTATAATCAACTGAAAGCTAAAGCCAAGACTCGTGCGCTTTAAAAAAGTAGTGCTACTGGTGAGACCTGCATGAGTGAAAGTTCTTTTTGTTGCATTTCAGTTCAGTCACTTGTGAGGTTCCATTTTGGTTAAGATGTCGCCTAAGAAGGTAGCTATTTAGAGAGTAGACAGCGAAGCAGCTCAAAGGTTGTGGAACAGAGCCAATGTCTCAAACATTCCACAACTACTTACATGGACCTCTGGTCCACCTCACAGTTGACTTGCTTCCTGAATCCTGTAATAACGGCGTCAAGAGCACAGGGAAAAAGACACACACACACACACACACACACACACACACACACACACACACACACACACACACACACACATGCAGTGGGTGTACCAGACTTGAGATCAGTTTCTATGAATTACAATTATTCAAATTAACAATTAATTGATTACAGATTTACTTAAAATTTGATTGAGTGAGAGAGCGGAAACATGCTCAAATATCATTTTTAAAGCATACCTTCTGAGCAACCAGGAAGGTAAGTCTTCGGATGCCGTGCTCAAATAGCAGAGATTTCTGTGGTAGAAATGATATGAATGAGAAATAATTTGCTGAGAGTATTGAAAACAACTTTAATTTTAACTCTGCTTAAAGACAATCAACCCATACAGAACAGAACGTTTTACCTTAGAGTGGGTAAACTCACGGAACATGGCCGCCAGCCCATCGTCATCAATGTCG
>NC_139967.1:39377203-39704703 GCF_963993115.1 Abramis brama
CGTAGATTTTCCCAGAAAAAGAAAAAAAGCGATCTTCAATTCAACAATTTAATATACTCAAAATATTTTTATCTTTTAATCTTTGTTTTTTTTTTATGACAGGTTCAGAGGGTGAAAGGTTCACCTTGTTATCCTCCTCTCCATAAAGAACAGGGTTGCCCCCCTCAGGAAAGGTTGGCGTACAGGGGGGTGAGTCAGAGAAACAGCTCAACACATCCTTAATGTTCCTATCATAACAGTCACATTTAGACACTCAAGCACCAAATTTAGAACACTGCTTTATAAAGACAACATGAAACAAAATTCACAATATGCAATGAGTGGTGTCAGGAGTTCGTAAGGAAGGGATAATGTACATAGAGCCGGTTGTTATCCCAGAATAAACTTAAACAGGGTGACAGGACCCCGACACGAAGGGGTCTTGCATCGGGGGGTTTATTCTGCGATAACAACTGGTTGGATGTACATCATCCTGCTTATTACACGGCTACGTGCCACAGTAAATAACCAGACATGAAATATTGATCCGAGTCTAAATATTTTATTAGCTCTTCAAACGCAAAGCTTCCACGGAGAAAGCAGTTGTTAGCAAGCTGCAAGTTTAAAGACGGACATTTAAGGGATACGGTACAGTCATACCACTTATTACATGGTTTTTCATCACATAAATAATTATGGGGATAAGATATATTAATTTGAGATTAATTTGATTATATATCTTATAATACATTACAGTGTACAAAACAATCGTCACAAAATGGTTGTGTTTGTATGAAACAAGAGAGGGAGTCCGCGATACCCGGACATAAATAAATAAATAAATAAATAATTGTACACAAAATATTAATTAATTTGAGTTTTAATAGTTTATTAGTTCACCAAACACAAAACTTCCACCAAGAAAAACTGTTCCTAGTAAGCATATTGCGTCAACTTCAGTTACCCGGATTAGCCTGTGTTATCATTTTTTACCGGTTGTTATCGGGGGAATAACATACCGCTGGATGGCACGATTGACCAATCAAAATCAAGTATTCCACAGAGACGTGTAATAAGCAGCTATAAAGCACATGAGACAGGAGTAGCGACCGTAATCCATCTTGTTTACCCTTCACTTCTGTTCTCAACACAAAACATTTCAAAATAGTAAATCACAACATAATTCTACTTAATAACATTACAGATTTAAATGCAATTCAATTTTGAGTGAACACAGTTTGTTTACCTGGGATGTGATCTGAATGAATTTGACAAATAGATATCACGATAATACCATTACCATGAAATATTTTGGCCACAAAAATTAAGTAATGAAAATCTGAGCCTAAGTTTTTGTGTCATGAAATGAAAACGTTGTTAAGACTTTATACTGACACCTACTGGTGTGGATGAAATATCACGCAAAAAGTTTTCCGTTATCGATGCCAAAAATACCATATTTTCAGGTCTACTTGTCACCTTTGATATATTTATTTCCTGAATGAAAGTGCATAATAATAGGAGGGCAACAAATATAAAGTGAGTAGTATTTTGCTTGTCATGTGATCTCAATATGTCAGCATGAATGGGTCCCACTCTTAACATAATTTGCAAATGTTCTTGTTGTTTATGTATGGGTTAAACTTTTATACATTATGATGAATTGTGCAGATTAAGATCAGGGGCATTTAATAAGCAAGAGTCCATTTATAATTCATGTTGCCTTTATTTAACCGTAACATACACTAACCTGGTGAACTCCTGGAAGGAGCGGAAGGAAACCATGGCGCCCATACGCTGACAGGGTGGAGTGAAGGAGGTGTCCAGGAGTACATCACTAACACTGGCCACATGGACCATGCCGTAGTGGTTCAGATTAGAGGAGAAAGACATTCTGAGAGCACAACACACACACACACACACAGACACACACACACACACACAAACAAAAAGACCTGTCATTAAACCAGCTGCATACATATAACCTCTGAAAAATGTGGTAGATCAGCCCAGGAGAAAGACCAGATCATCACCATCACACATCAGCCTAGATCAGAGGTGTGAATAGGAACAGCATCGCCTCCTCACAAGCTGAATGTGTAAGAGCTGAACATTATAAAAGGAGCCAGTTGTCAGGAGGTAATTAGACCAGATGTAAAAGGAAATATAAGTACGACTGAAACTTCACTGAATGGGTGAATTCATGCATCCTCATTCATTATATTTATTTGAATTCACGGTGGAAGAACAGGTTAGTTCAGAATATTCCAGGTTAAATACAATCTATATTTGGCCTGCTGTTAATTATCATAATTTTGGTCATCCCTCCATTTGTAAAAACAAAAGAAAAAGTGGTTAACTGTTACGCATTTACGATAGGGCTTGTTGACCAAGCACAGCTTTCCAAACTGGGGTCTGATTTATACTATAAGAAATTAATGAAATAGGTTTAATACTGTTTTAATACTCACCACATTTGATTATATTGTGATTTAATTTCATTTTCTTTCTAAAATCAGAAATTGTGAGATTAACTGTGAAGATTTAATTTTATTGACAGACCTACTACTATAGATCCTCACACATGACATGAAACGATAATTACTTTACAATAATAGAAAATAATAACTTTATATTTATATAATATAAAGAATTTTTCGCACACAGTATAAATGGATTTTTTATACTGTACGTGACAATATACAGCTTCCTTTATATTTTAGGCAAAGTGTCCTTGAGGATCTTTATAACTGGGGGTCCATGGCATCAAAAAAAAACCCAGAAGGTTTAAAAGCAGAAATGGAAAATTATTTTTTTTGTTAAAGAGCTTCCATAAATTATTCTGCAAAAAGTTGTATATTCAAGATGTAAAGCTGTCTACACTGTTTAAACGTTACTTTGTGGTGTTGTACACTTTACCCAGACTTCCATTGCAAGTGCATTACTATTAATGCATTTTTCCAGTTTTTACAAACTGAGGGAACATGCCGCAAGTACTATTGATTTGAAGTTGTATTTAGCCCAGAACATTCCTTTAATAGGACCCATAATTACAAGCTAAATCAGCACATCTACCATAAATTGTCATAATTTACTAAACTTCAGTATGTGACAAGTCTCCTGTTCAAATGTTAGTATGGACAGCAATCCCTTATTTAAAGACTAATTCAAAAGATTTACACCCGGATTTCATAAAAACAAAACAAAAAACCCAGTATATAGATTACTTTTGCCCGATTAAATCCTCTCTGTGATTAAACACTGTAGCCTGTCCTGCACTACCTGGCCTCACTCTCAGCAGAGTCACTAGAAGCCCCTGTGGCGGCACTAGCGTTAGCCGTGTTATCTGGCGGTTTGTAGTCCTGTAGTGGGGCAGACAGTTTCCTGGGAGGACAACGATGACAGTCACATTTTGAAACTTGTACGCACACATAAACAGACAGAGCAAGAACGTACACAAACAATCACATACACACGGCAGATTTAATCGCCACTATTATGCAGTTAATTCAAACCCAGTATGAGGTCTAAACAATTTCATTTAAATTAACATATAACAGGAGTATCCCTATTTGCATGCGCTAGCACAAACGACATTGAAGGTAATTTCAGACAGACACACACACACACACACACACACACACACACAAACACACACACATCTGTGTTGAGAATAGTGCAATAAGCCATGCAAATTAGTTTGTATTTACTGAGAACAGAATAAAAGTGGCTGTTTTCATTAAAACAAACTTGTACACAAAATAACTGCAATCGGTTGATTCAAAATGTCGAGAGTTTGTGATTCGATCCATTCAGTAGGATGTGAATGTGTTTCATTTCAGGTTACATTATGTCTTAAAATATGAATTCAAATACATATGTGATTACACTTGTTTTATGTTCGGAATAGCATACTTATTTAGTATTACTTCATAGTAGACAATACATACTACATTTAAAATGTATTTGTTTGACCATACTGCTTTTCTACTCTATTTTCCGAGTCTACACTTTGGTTTAGGGAAGAAAGAATGTGTACTATACCTGTTTAGAGTGGGGATGTTCCCTCTGCAATCAAACAACATTGATTACTGGTTGGTTAGTGTCAGGCATCAATTGGAGGGGTCAGTCAGAGATCAGAAGTGTGTGGCCTTTTCACATAACTGACAGTTTCTGCTTTCGGTATGATATTAACTTGGACTCACAGTCTGCTGTCAATGAGAAGTGGCTCAAAGACAATTCTGTTGCATTTGCACAAAGTTTAATTATATTATACAAGTGTCTCAAATGAGCCTTCAGTGATTATTTGAATGTGGTCACTGCATAAATGCATAACTGACTGATTTAGTTTATTTAAATACAATGTAAATCTTATGAAATCTATCAAGAACACATCCAGGTCACATTTAATCCCAAATGGATTTTGTTTGTAGAAAATGTAGCCTGTTTTAGGAGCTTCAACTTTTTGCTTTGTGAATTTTTTTCAAATTTTTTTTTAATCTGCTTAATTAAGCACATTTTTCACTTCTCTCATTACTGTACTGTTTTAAATTACTTGTATAAAATTTATTAAAAAATAAAAAAAATAAACAATGAAATATAATATGATTTTTTAACTATTTATTTGTATGATACAGCTGCAAATAAGTATTTGAACACCTGTCTATCAGCTAGAATTCTGACCCTCAAAGACCTGTTAGTCTGCCTTTAAAATGTCCACCTCCACTCCATTTATTATCCTAAATTAGATGCACCTGTTTGAGGTCGTTAGCTGCATAAAGACACCTGTCCACCCCATACAATCAGTAAGAATACAACTACTAACATGGCCAAGACCAAAGACCATATATATATCTCTTGTATTATAGTAATGATTCATCACTGAGAATAATGTGAATTACTAATAAGGTCAGAAGTCAAATGTATTACGTAATGAGAATTAGGGGTGGGATTACCAATATTTAATATAATACAATTATAATAATTATTAATTTATTAAATAAAAATGCAAAAATAATAATAATAATAAAAAAATATATAATAAATAATAATAATAATAATAATAATAATAATGCAAAAATTGGGGTGCACAAGACACTACCGTTCAAAAGAGTTTACTTTTAATATGAAGCAAAGTCTCAACTTTAAAATTCTGTCAAAATTCAAACATCCTCATCATCTAGTGCTAGGGATATTTGGGGATATTTAATTTAATTAATCAATCAACAATACTATTGATCAGCATTACCAAACGTGGACGTTTTCCACTAGAAACAAGCATTGATGTATTATTTTAATTTAATACTGTGAAGCTGCTTTGATACAATCTGTATTGTGAAAAGCGCTATATAAATAAACTTGACTTGACTAGTGCTCAACCCTTTAATTGTTTGAAAACACTAATAATTTAATAACACTGTTAAAAAAAATTAATATTTTGACTTTTTTTTAAACACAAAATATTACAGAATTTTAATGTCAGCCATTTTTTCATTCATTAGCCATAACACCAAAATAAATATTGGCGTTTCATCAGCCAGAATTTTAATATCATGTATCCCTATGTGAAATACAATTTATTTGTTTGTTTTTTTCTTTTGATTTTATGGGATTAAAATTGAGAACACTTCAAATCTAAACCAAGCCACACAATTCACATATAACTGCCCCTCCTCACATGCAACAATTCAGCTCTTAAAACAATGCAGTAATAAATGCAGCTAAAATCTCCTTCATGTACTTTAACAGTACAATGCATTAGCCATTCATTTTACACAAATCACAGGCAAAGCAGCAATGATAGCTGGGAATTATTATTATTTTTAAATAGGACTAAATGCACAAACTGAAAAAGCAAGAAACACAAAATTGCATAACATGCACCTGATGAGACTGAATTAGTTCACAAGCATAAATCAGCAGAGAATGAATAAGGAAGTGCAAAAAGAGCGATCTGTTAGACAGCCAATCAGCACAATCTCTGAGCATGTCCTATTGGTGGCATTCTTTGGTTTGCAATAGATCGGTGTCACCTGAAACACACGGATGTGGCCAGCACAGATGAGAGACACCTTAAAGACGAACTTTTCTGGGCCCTGTGATTCAGACCCTGTCACTAAATAACGCTTTTCTACTCTTCCTTCATACAAACCTCCTGATCATGACAGACAGTAAATCAGTGGCATAGACTGTGCACAGGTAGAGCATTTTAAGGGTGAAAGGGGAAGTGGTTTGTGGTACAGTGGAGGAGAATCTGTGTCGCAACCAACCAGTAGTTTTTCTTTACGCAGATATACTGATGAATATAGAATTGAAACATGTTTTCCCCAATTGCCCATGTCTTTCATTGTGTTTTGACATGCTCCTCCACGGTCCAAGCGAGGGGGTGTGAGAGGTGTGAGAAGGAGGGCTGCGGTACATTTTGAGGTACCTGTTTGGGTGGGATGAGGGCAGCATGAACTGGAACTCCACGATGCAGGTGTTGTCTTTCAGCTGTCGGTGCTGGACACTGTTGAGTTCATAAGCGATGTAAGCTCTACGAACATACACCTAAGGAAAGAGAGCAGGAACCACGTTCGACATCTTATACAGACAAAATAAACACTGTCCGTTTCTTAGATAAGTACATGTAAAATGACAGTCTTACCTCTAGAGCAGCCATCCGTACCACCTGATTACTGTGGTAAAAGAAATTTGGCAGTACGTCAAAGATGGACGTCTCTGACAGGATCAGTTTCTAGAGAAAAAACAAGAAAGGTATCAATAATTTGACAATACACAATGTTCTGAAGTAAAATATTAGAACTTAAGGTAAAATGTGTAATTTCTGTGCCAGTAGTGGAATCAAATGAAATTGCAAATATACACTAATGTTCAAAATGTTAAATCGGTACGATTTTTTTTTTGTTATCTAATGAAATCTCACCAACGCTGCATTTATTTTTATCAAAAATACCATAAAACAGTAATATTGTAAAATATTGTTACAATTTAAAATAACTAAATATAACTATTTTAATAACTTTTAACCCTTTTAAAATGTAATTTATGAATTTTCAGCAGCCTTCAGCTACAGTGAGGCCTACTCAAGTAACATTAGTTGAAAACAGTTGTGCTACTTAATATTTTTGTGGAAAATATATGGGTTTTTTTTACCTCAGGATTCTTTTTTGAATAGAAAGTCCAAGTGAACAGCATATATTTTTGTTGTTGTTGTTTGTTTTAACAATGTAAAATACTTTACTGTCAGCTTTGATCAATTTAATGCATCCTTGCTGAATAAAAATATTAATTTCAAAAAAAAAAAAAAATTGAGCTGTAGTGTAACTAGCTAAATCAATTAAATAATGAACAATGAAGTCAATATTTAATGTAAAATTAATGATCAATTAATACTTGGAACTAATGCTATATATTAGATGTGTATAGATGTATATAATACTATATAGTAGATGTTATGTATATAGAAACTAATAGTTTAAGCTCTAAAACTGTATCTAGTAGTATCTACATGGCTTGTTCATTTTATATAATTATAATATAACAATATGGTAAAATGTGAAGTGTTTTGACTAATATATCTAATCGTTTGAGAAAAACTAATTCTACATGTCAGGTAATAAATAATTAGCTTACAAAAATTCCACTTCCTATCAATGCCCTTCTAATTCCTATTCAACATCCTGTGAGCATGGCCAATTCAATTCAAATTCCTCAATGAACTTAACTGAAGCCATTTCGATTTTAATTCAGAATTTTTCCTTAACCTTCAACATTTGACAATCACAGTAGTGGCAAAACACTGATAGCACTACAGATCTGTCGATCGCATTCATCCAGCACGTCCTACCTGCAGGTTCTCAATGCAGAACTGATGTCCGTACATGTCAATGGCGGACAGGAAGATGGATTCCACCTGATTGTGTCGCAGCTCGTATGAGGGAAGGTGAGAAGCGATGAGAACCTGCCGTGCCCGCAGTGCCACCTTGGCATTCGTGGTCTTGCTGAGCTGTGTGAGTTCTGTGAGGATGGCCATGAGCTCGTCCGTCAGAGTGGGGTCTCGTCCACACAGCTGATCCTACGGAGAGAAGTTAGGGACAAACATTTGAATCATGAGTGGACTGGAGTCACAGATAAAATATAAATGCTTTTATTATATCTCGACTGGTATTACATCTCACAATACAAAAGTTGGCCTTCTGAATGATTAAAAACAACCAAACAATCATTCACATTAAACTCTCAGTTTGAAAATCGTGACTGTGTACTCACTATCAACATGGTGACCAGAGAGTTCTTCTTTGTGACTTTTGCATGAGAGAATATGTAGTTGAGCACATTGGACATGTCCCCTTTGTTTTCCTCTCGGAGTGCAAATACACACTTGTCATAGTGACCTGACAGTAATACACACACATGTACACAAAAGAATAGTAAATTATGTAATACAATTAATTATTAATTAAACAGTAAATATAATGGAAAGAATAGAAAAATGTATTAAATGGCAAACATTTTCTAATCTTAATATTATATATTAAATAGTTTTTTTCTCATTATTCATATGTTTCTATTTTCTATTAATACACAAGAACGGATCATAATGTTACAGTGCCATCCAGTGGTCACATGTTAAAATAAGACAACTTCCAGTGATGGCATTTACAGCCATTTAGGCCTGGTTTCACAGGCAGCTCAACCATGTAGTTTAGCCTGGGACTAGGCTTAAGCCTTGTCTGTGAAACCAGGCAATGATATGTAGTCTTACCATGCTGAAACTGAACTTCCACTCTTAAATACTGCCTGAGGAGGTCCATCACCACCGCCTTCATATGACCTCTGATGCCACTGCGGTACCTGGGTACACAACAGACATGAAGGCCAGTTAACCGGTGTTTGCGATTGTGTTTAAGTCACTGATCTATATAAATGACTGGATTCCTCATTGCGTTCTTTAAACTGCCAGCAGGCGGTGAAGCCACCAGTAGTGTTCCAACGGCCATATTACTATTCCCAACCGACAGAGGGCATCATTGACTTAGACAAAATCTTGACCTAAAATCACCAGATTTGCAGAATATCAGTGGGACAGGATTAATTTTTAGGATACATGTATGAAAATTAATTGTTACTTCTGACGTCATCTGCAATGTACATGGTCTTTTTGGGCTGAAATCGTTAAGATGGGTGCATCTACTGATGTGAATATACAATAAATATTACAATACATACAAGCTCCCATTACTATATTGCACTTTGTATTAAAATCCAAGGTTTACCATGCATCATCTTGCTCGGAGTGACAGTATAAAAGCTTGAAAATAAAGCTTCATGTCTTTAAATCCACATGCAGACAGCGTTATTTATTTGAATAAGTTGTGAAGAGTTTATTTCTTGATGTCTTTTTGCTGACTGACATCCACTTCAGACTCTTGGAGAACTTAGAAACCGTTAAAAAGCTACAGGTCATCTCAAACTCTTTGGCTTTTCCAATTAATTCAATAGAATGTGAGAGAAAACTAATACGGCGGTACGGTGGCTTCACTTTTTAGGATGTCCTAATCAATCCAGTCATTTCTATAGATCAGTGGTTTAAGTTCATGTGGAGGTTGTTTGACTAACTTCTGAACCAGCTGTACAATGCTCTGAGTGTTCATGAAGAAGACCTCTCTCTCTGACTTCCTGTTCAATGTGGCAGCATGACTGTCCAGTATATTGGCAATCTGAGATGAGAATTTGACAACATTTATAAACAATGGTAGCAGTTTTATAGCTTCAGATAGACATGAATCCAAAGGTCCACAAGTCGCACCTGCTGGCTGGGAAACTGGCAGAGGACAGAAGTGATGTTGCTGGCATATTGAGCCATTTCTTTTTTGATGGCCTTCTCTACGGCTGGAGGGATCCGGCCTGAAACACTCGTCATGATGTCCTGAAGCTCCAGAAGGGGCAGAGAGGGGTCCCTCAGAGTCTTCATCAGAAGCTCCACCCATTCCTTCAGCTAAAACACACACATACAAATTTTCATGCCAATTTACAGCAAACCTGATCTGGCAAAGTGACACAAATTGCCCGCTACACACACACAGTTGCTTTTACACTTCACTTGTTTGTTTTTTTTTTACTAAAGATTTTTGTTTTTATGTTTAGATCAGAAACCATCAACATTAACAGCAATTATTTATTTATTAACTATACATTTTATCATGTATTATATATATTATATTTACATGATAAAATATATAATTAATAAATAAATTGAAGAAAAAAAATGTGTTGTTAATGTTGGTGGTCTCTAATATAATAAGTATATGAGCAACGAAAAACAAATAGTGTCCATTTAAAGCAGTGGTTCTCAACCAGGGGGCCTCACTAAACTTCAAAGGGGCCTCAAGATGACTTACTGATTTACAATAAGACAAAATAAGCATTATAATAAGCTAAAACAACTAAGCATTAAGATATTTCTTTTTTAATAAATGCCTTCAGACACTTGAACAACCAGGATTCCCATGGCCAGGAAAAACCTGTATATATAAGGTAGTCTAATTTTAAAGGGGCCTAATTATGCTCATTTACGGATTCATAATTTTGTTTATGGGGTCTACTAGAATATGTTTACATCATTTAATGTTCAAAAAAACATTATTTTAAATCTTTTTATTTACATTGTTGCAGCACCTGTTTTCACCCTCTGTCTGAATGCTCTGTTTTAGTTTTGGAAAAAAACTAA
Source organism: Abramis brama (assembly GCF_963993115.1). Taxonomy (NCBI): domain Eukaryota; kingdom Metazoa; phylum Chordata; class Actinopteri; order Cypriniformes; family Leuciscidae; genus Abramis; species Abramis brama. The sequence goes on from NC_139967.1 coordinate 39,387,915, forward strand.
GTTTTCAGAAACAGTGCGCACTGACAGAGAGAATATCTCCCTATGGAGTGGACTTTGTGCTTTGTAACTTTGCATACGTTTCTTCATGCTCAAACAGCAACATTACACACATTCAGCTCTTAAAACTTCTGAATTCTGAATATGCAGAAACTAGTAGTGTAGGGCCTTCGAATATTGGGGGTCTTGGAGCCAAAAGGTTGAGAACTACTACTATGAAGTCCAATAAAGTGTTTGAAGAGCTACATGCGTTTTCTCACCCTGCCACTGAAGAAGGGCTCTGGCAGACAGTAGCCGTTCATAATGTGCACTAGGTGATCCAGAGTGCTGTGAAAGACTCGGTGAAGCTTCTCTCCCCGGAGAGCCACGGACTGAACAGTGGGTAATGCTCCTGTATACAGCTCCGCCTGAAACAGACACACTCATTGGAGACACTAAACCACTTCAACTCTCTGTAACTTCTGAAAGGGAACCTAACTAAAAATCATACATTTACCAACATGTAACACACGGATATACCTGCTGTACTCTGCTGGGATCATCCAGCTGCAGTTTGGCGATGATACAGCCCGGCTCCAGCACCGCACCAGCTCTCTTCACATAGTGAATACAGCCAGACTCAGAGGCGGTCAGGGTCATCACCATCTTCATCACCTAAAAGACATATATATCATTAATAATGCAGCAAACAAATAAAAAGACATTTCACACATGCACAACAGTTTCTGTTGTCTCTCTAGTCTTGTGCAGTCAGACTTTGACTATTGCCATGAAGTCTGGTCTACTTATGCAGCTTATTTTACCTGAGGACTAGCCACTTAGACAGGAAATGTTTGCATCTTACACACCTCTATCTCTGCATAACACTGTCCAGCAAACACGTGTCCACCGTCCTCCACAGTATACTGGATGAGTTTCCCAGCAGATAATGATCGCAGGAGTGAAGGGTCATTCTCCTTTTCAAACACACACGTCTTGTTACCGATAATGATGCGATACCTAAGGAATAAAATAAAAACCTGTATTTTCTTTCTTTCTTTCTTTCATTCTTTTTTTTTGTTATACAAGAAAAACACATACAATTATCAAAATAGTCAATAATAAAATAGGCAATAACAGAGTAACATTTATATTAATATAGTTACAATGTATGCCATTTATCATTAGTAAAAAAAAAAAAAAAAAACTCCAAATGTTTTGAATGTACCCCCTTTTTTAACCACAACAATATGCAATATAATATGAGGAGCTAATAAACATCTATTTTTTTGTGATAAACTTATTACCTTAATATTTCAGTCTCTTGAATTACCGGTAAACAGAAATAATATAATGGAATAATTATGGAAAAAGTTATATTTTATCAGGATTAGGAAAATGTTATATTAATATGTTAATATCATTAATATTTCTTTTTTTAACATATTGAAAATAAATTAAGACAAAAAAAAAAAATGAATGCAGCATCTGTTTTAACAGTTGAGCTGACAGAATTGACAGAAACATAACCAAACACACTATATAAAAAGGCACAGCTAAATGTAAAAATGTAGTTATAAAATTAAGGTTCTGTAAAAAAAAAAAAAAATTAAACGGACAATTTGTAGTTTAGGCCTTGCTTGCAGTTATACATAAAAAAGTAAAATACTATATGTTGTTTCCACATTAATGTGAAGATTCAATGTAATGTGATTAATAATAATGCAATTAATAAACTTGTTTGATTAATGGATGTCCCTAACATACAAGTACATACATACATACATACATACATACATACATACACAATAACAATGCAGCTTTGTTATTGTGTTTAAAATCAATATTAAAAAAGGGTTAAATAAATGAAATCTTAACCAATCGGAAAATGGCAAAAAAGCTTTCTTTATACTGCATTGATTTATTAAAAGCATTAGATGCCATTCACCTTTTTATTTCATAAAAATGTCTTGGGAAATCAATTAATTTTACTGAAGTACAAACCAACATTTAAATATAGATCTGCGCCTTAAATTATGAATCTACACATTGTTGAATCTACACACCGAGAACCATGAACACACATGAACAGCTCTTCTAACAATATGTTTTTGCGTTCTCCATCCCGTATTGACACTCAGAATCCTACCTGTCCACCTCCTCCTTCATGTAGGTGGTGTAGCTGCTGCCGTCGTATGAAAGCAGCAGACCTCCATCGCTCAACCGATGGACGTCCACCTCCGCTAAAGATTCATTCATGATGACCACATAAGAGTTAGGTGACTGTCTGGTCACCTTTAGAACAAATTTGGTTCCCTCATAGATCAGCTCAACATCCACCGTGTTCAACAGGGTGTGTGCAGGTAAAACCTGCCCTCTGGAAACATACAAGAGAAGAGAGCAAAAGGGTGAGAACGTTCTATGACTGCAATGACAACTACTTATTTACTGGATCGATAGTGTGATCGCTGATCGCTGCACAGAGCACACGTTAACTGATCATCTTTAGTACTAGTTATAGCACGAAATAAACATGAATCAACATCAGAAGGTATACTAATAGAAACAGTCAAACTTGCTGAAATGTATGTCTCATGTAATCGCTCAATCAGTGTTTCAATCACAAAGACATCAATAAACAGCTTGTAAAGATAGTCACACTTACCTCAGGAACGCAATTCAAAAATCTAATGAGGAACATTTTGCTAAATGTATACACTATATTGCATATTCATTATATTTTTACTTAAAGGCAGGGTAGGCGATTTGTTCCAGAAGATGTACTAACCGTGGTATTCAGAGCAGTAATAGCCCAAAACAGAATTTTAATAAAGTAATCAAATGTAAAAAATGAAAATACATATTCAAGAGCAATGAGTGATTTTATATTTGTCTTTTGTTGTTAGACAATAATGGCTGCAGCAGATTTATTAGGCTGCTGTCACTTTAAGAGCTGCAAGGACCAAATATACTGTTAATGGAATGTGGCAGTGGCACAATAATAGTTTCACGTCAATTATGTTTTTTTTTTTATTATCGTTGGAAGCCCAAATCAAAATCAATTACGATTAATCACACAGCCCTATCTGCAGCAGTCAGGTGGTACAGGTCAGCGCTCTTTAAGTTGTTTATGTTTATTATTATTGTAATGTTATGTGCTTTGAGACATGAGGTAGTTTAACGCCGTCTCTCGTGATTCTTTTGTTTGCTCTCTGCTAAACATGTTCATGTGTTTTGAAGGAGGTGTGGTTTTGGAGATGCTCTGAAGGAAGGGTGGGACCTTATGCTTTCAAAGCTAGCTCGCTATTGCTAGCATCTCTGGAAATTACCTACCCTACCTTTAACCTTTTAGTCTGAATAAATATGCCACAAAAACTTTTTTTTATTACAGCCACTGTTGGAGGCTGTCTCCACAACTGAGTAGAAATATAATTATCATTAAAATCATTAGTTGATATAAAAACTGCCTTATGTGCAACTTAAATGTTGTTTTTTATTTGAGTGTTGATTACTATATCTTAAAATAAATAGCAATTGAATTTGGACACCGTTGTTATTATAACTTATTATAATATTTAATGTTTTAGTAATGTACCAACTTGACAGGGTTTCCTGTATAGTTTGAGCATTAGTTGAGAGATTGACATGTACTTTACCTGAAATACAGGTATATCCAAATGAATCGGAATCGAATCAAGAGCTTGTGAACCAAAATTAAATAGTAAAATCTGTGTCAATACCGAACCCTAATACTCATATATTTGGACTAGTCATACAAACAATAAAACAAGTGTATAATAATAAAGAGTGCTCTCAAGATGGTATACAAAATGATTTGTTACCTCTCCAGTGAGTGCAGGAAGTTGGACACACTGTTCCTGAGGTTGACATCAGCCACATGCAGTGCTCCACTCACTACTCCCAGCATAGTGTCAGGACGCTCTGCCTACAACCACAGTTACAGACATTCAACCAGTTTGTCTCCATTTGTCATTTAAATGATGTGACTGAATGGTAACTTATATAGTGGACTCAAATTAGGGAAGCGTATTTGAGCATCAAACATTAAATGTCACAATGTCTTGCTTAGGGCTGGGTATCGTTTCAATGTTAGCGATTCCGATTCTGCTTATCGAATCTGGTTCTTATCGCTTCTTGTTTCAGATTCCAATATTTTTTGGAGAGGAAAAAAAGGGTATTTCTATCTTTTCTTCTTGCCAATTTTAAGCAATAACCAATAAAATGTATGTTCAAATAAAGATTGTGCTGATTACATTATTACTCCAACAGGAGGCAAAAATCGACTGTTCATTTTTTTTTTTCATTTAATCATTTTATTCAAGAAGACTCGAGAGATTTATTCAAAAATTATTCGGTGAATCATCCATTAATTAAACAGGTATTTATGAATGAGACACTGAATCCATTAGTTTTAAACGTGTTTGAATTAATGATTCAAATGAATTTTTTTTTAATGATTATCAGCAAAGAATTAATTGATTTCTAGCCCTTGCATTAGCTTTACTACTAGATATATGTATGTAGATGAGAAATAAAAACCCGCCCTGTACAGCTATGATCAGCTGTTCGGCCTAGCTTTCGATGTTGTTACGGAAAGGTCAGTTGGTTTTTGTTTTGAGAATGCCGTGGCATAGGCGCGCCTGGAAAAACGAGCGTGCTGCACCGCATGCGTGTCGCGACCACTTGCCGCGCGCCTACATTTGAAATAACGAATTTGCACACGCAAAAAACGCGATATGTGAACGGCCCCAAAGTCAGGAATCGATAAGCGTAATCGAAATGCGTGCGTCTTATCAAATCCCTGGTTTTTGGACATTTGTTACCGGCTCTAAAATGGAACCGGTTCTCGATACCCAACCCTAGTCTTGCTGTCACAGGCGAATGTTTGACTGAAAATGGCTAGAAGGGATTACAGGCATGTTCATGAGAGTTGTGATGTGAAATGAAAACAGTGGATTCACGTACCTGCATCTTCTCTGAGATGAGTCTATCCAGCCAACCCGTGTCGATGTCGTTGTGCTGGAAGCTTTCAGTTTCTAGCAGCTTTATGAGATACTCTACTGTAGTCCTGAAGTCTCCTCTGATGGACAGCTCCTTGAGGGCCACCACCATGTTCCTAACATGACCCATTCAGCTTAATCAATAATACATCTCATTATCTTTTTTCTTATCAAATATAAGTAAACTGTTTGTTTTTATTTGTTTTGGCTACTTGAGAAATAATGGACAGCAGGACAAACGCTTAATTGATAAGCATAAGTGAATGGACCTGCATAACCTTTACGTAATGATTTATTTATGCATGATTCTTATATTTATGCATGATTTGCAATTAATTAAAACTGACAAGGTGAGCCATTTTGTGACAAACTCTGCCTTTTCTCAAAAACAGATTTTCAGCAACAGGAAGTACTCACGAGATGGCTTCCTCTCGGTTTTCTCCCCAGGAGAAGCAGTGGCCAAACTGAGAGTCAGCAAACTCATGCAGACCTCCAGCAGCCGCCACACTAAAGTAGCCCCACACGTTCTTGTTACTGCGAAAATTTAATTCCTGGACAGTTCCTGAGCTGGGCTTAAAACCCTGACACACACACACACACACACAAAAACAATACAGACAAAGCTTCATCACAAGAAATTTACATGGCAATTACTTTATAATATTACCACTAACATTCAAAAGTGTTTCAAATTTTTTTTTAAACAGTCTTTTATGTTTTGCCAAGGCTGCATTTATTTAAAAACAGTAATATTGTTAAAAATAATTAATTAAATAAATTATGTTTCTGAATAAGCTGATTTGCTTAAGTTTATTTTATCTATGTTGAAAAGAGTTTTGACTGTGTAACATTTTTGAGGAAACTGATACTTTTCCCCCCCAGGATTTTCTGATAACTGGAAAGTAAAAAAAAAAAAACCTTTTGTTATATTATAAATATCTTTACTGTCACTTTTGATAAATTGTATATTTATTTGATACATAAATGTAATAATTTCTTTAAAAATATATATATGTATATTACTGACCCCACACAATCAGTCATAGTTTTGTTATTTATGATAATTTTCCAGCCTCTCTCTGACTCTTAGAATACTTTCTGTGTCTTTAAGACTTCAAAGACACTTCCTTTGCATGTGAAGTCAACATCAGAGCTTATTCAAGTTTCACATGATGACCCTTTAAGTATCAATCAGGCTCACACACCTCATCTGGGTTTTCGCTGGTAATTCGAGCTGCAATGACGTGTCCTCGTGGAGAGGGGGTGTTAGAGAGTCCATCATAGTCAATGGGGGAGTCTCCCCATGGCTGCATCCCGTACATCACTCTGATGTCTTTAATGCGGTGAAGTGGGATGCCCATAGCGATCTGAATTACAGAACAAACAGGTCACACAATAACCAAAAATAGCTTTCAAAATAAAATAATAATAAAAAAACATTACCCAATTTCCCTGTAAAACAAATTAGCATGCCCTTGATATTAGTAAAATATCTTCAAATATGCACTTTCCCCTCTAATTTCTACACACCCTTGGTTATGCAATTGATTCCCCACTGTGTTTCTCTCCACATTGCCCTTTTCAGTCCTTTTCTCTCCATTAATTCCCCTCATTCATCTGCAGCATTCTTTGTGTGTTACATAAGCGTATGAAGCCCCCCGTCCCACTGGACCTGAAGCACACTGGCCTCAACCAAGTGACCTATATAGAAACGACAGTTGTCACGTGACCATTGTCTGCCGCAGAGACTGTGTTATATTGTTCACTAGATGCTGCCAACCTAGTGATTGTGGCGATTTGAATGAGCCTTATGCTATGTGGCAAAGGCAGTTTATTAAGTGAAAAGCTTACATCACAGTATTCCACTCAAAATGTATTAAAGCAATATTTCAGGTTAAATACAAATTAAAGGGATAGTTCACCCAAAAATTAAAATTCTGTCACCCTCACCCTCATGTCGTTTCAAACCCGTAAGAGCTTCGTTCATCTTTGGAAAACAAATTAAGATATTTGAGATGAAATCCGAGAGCTTTCTGATTCAACCTTAATTTTATGAAGCGACGAGAATACTTTTTGTGCATACAATTTATCAATTCAACAATTTATTGTTGAAAAAAATGAGAGGGGGATCAGAAAGCTCTCGGATTTCATCAAAAATATCTTAATTTGTGTTCCAAAGATAAACAAAAGTCTTACGGGTTTAGGGTGAGTAATTAATGAATTTTCATTTTTGGGTGAACTATCCCTTTAATCATCAGTAGGCTTCAGATGCTGCCGATAGAGTTTACAACATTAAATAAAACACACATAAAATAAAAAATAAAGGAAAACTGACTGTAATGTAGGTACAGTACAAAGAAGCAATTGTACAAGAGGATTTAAAACGCATCTTCCCTTTGTTTTTACAAACTGAGGGACAAGCCAAAATTATTTTCTATGGAACTTGAACTATATACATGTATTATAGTAACACATTCACATACAGACCTGCAGTTGGGCCGCAGGCAGGTTAACATCAGCCACCATCTCAGTACAAGGATGTTCCACTTGAAGACGAGGGTTGAGCTCCAGGAAGTAAAAACTGCTGTCCTGACTGTAGAGATACTCCACTGTACCTGCACTCACGTAGCCCACCATCTTCGCCAACTTCACTGCACACTGAAACAAACAGATACACAGCTCTTCATTTTTATCCGTTTAAGTAACCCAGTGCTTCATGGTGGCAGATACTTTATTAATTCCTTTAGGGTAATATAGCATTAGCATTCGACTTCTACTGAATCTGATGCCTCAAGATAGTCTGTCATACCTTCTCCATATCCTCAAACACATCAGAGGTGGCAATAGTAGCTGGAGCCTCTTCTATGATCTTCTGGTGTCTGCGCTGGACAGAGCAGTCACGGCCGAACAGAGAGATGGCATTACCGTACTGATCAGCCAAGATCTGCACCTCCAGGTGACGGGCATGTTTGGCCAATTGCATGACAAAGATGGGGGAACCTGGAACCTCAGCTTGAACCTGAGGAAAACACAGTATTGAAGTTATAGTTCTGAAATGATACCCTAATAGACATTGGAAAGTTAACAGTTAACCAAAAGGTGGGTAAAACTCACAGGCTTCATAATTCTCAATTTCACCAGTTAACAAATTAATAACTTGAAATAATTAACAAAATGATTAATAATGAATTATACAACTATTTGATGAATATAATTAAACAATGATTATTTGATAAATAGAAAAATCAAAAGAACAGCATTTATCTGAAACAGAAAGCTTTTGTAAGATTATACGCCACTGTACAAAAGTTTGGGTTTTTTGGGGGAAAAAATTAAAGAAATCAATACTTTTATTCAGCAAGGATGCATTAAATTGATCAAAAGTGACAGTAAAGGCATTTATAATGTTAAAAAAGCTTTCTATTTTAGATAAATGCTGTTCTTTTGAACTTTCTATCCATCGAAGAATCCTGACAAAAAAATTTACACAACTGTTTTCAACATTGATAATAATAACTGATGCTTCTTGAGCAGCAAATCAGCATATTAGAGTGATTTCTGATCATGTGACACCGAAGACTGGATTAATGATGCTGAGAATTAAGCTTTGCCACCACAGTAATAAATTGCATTTTAAAATATAATCAAATAGAAAACCTATTTTTACATTTTTCAAATCTTTTTTTTTTTATATTTCACAATATTACTATTTTAGCTGTATATTGGATCAAATAAATACAGCAGAAAAGACTTCTTTTAAAAAACATTCAAAAATCATACGGATCTAAAACCTTTGAACGGTAGTGTATATGTTCAATTTTATTTGCATTTTGCATTCACTTGCGTAGGCCGATATATACTATATTGCATATTTAAACTGCTTGATTGCTTGCATCGTCGTAAAATGTAAACTCTATTGTTGCCCAGCTCAAATCTGCTAAATGCGTAAAGATATTAAAATATTATAAACATCAACATCATGATTTTCTGTAAAGCTGCTTTTGAAACAATGTGTATTGTGAAAAGCACAACACAAATACATTTGAATTGGCTTGATTTTACTTGAATAACAACTCTGACCTGTCTAAAGAGGTTGGGGAAGTCTTCTGCACCGTTGACCTTTCGGATACCTTTCCCTCCTCCGCCTTCAGACGCCTTCACCATCAAAGGATACCCCACTAGTTCAGCCGCCTATCAATAAAAAAACATGCTCTGTCACTGACAAAACTAAACTATGAACATGTCACATTGTAAATGATGCAAGTGTGTAGTTTACCTTCAGTCCAGCCTCCACATCATGGACACAACCCTGCTCGTACAGATCAGATGGGACATTAACAATTCCTTTCTTCTGGTCATCCTCAGTCCACTCTACAGTCAGCCCTGTACAAACACAGCATCATGGTGGTCAAACTCCAAAAAAAACACACACACAAAAAAAAAAAAATTCAAGCGTTTAGTACTGCGCCACAATTTTTTTTTTTTTTTAGATATCAACCTTGTTGGAGCACAACATGTTTTGATTTATGTTTTCTTGTAGTCCATAAAACATGTTTTGAAAAATATATATTTCATATAAAAAATTTAAATAGTATTTGTGCATTTTTTTTTTACTTAAACTTCTATAACTTTAAGTTCACTTTTTTACTTCACTACAGCAATAATCTGCCAAGTGTCTTGGCAATCTGCCAAGTGCCAAAGCATTCAAGATGTATGACAGTTTAAGCTAGAAATAAAATTTTCCAAATGTATTATAACTAGGGATGCACCGATACTACTTTTTCCCGAATGAGTCCGATACCGATACTTTTATTTTTAGTACTTTCCGATACGGAGTACTGATACCTGTATTTTCATTGCATTTTTAATTTTTAAAACTATTGGGCAGAGAAACCAAAATAATATGAATCATATTAGTTGGCTTAGCAAATAGACATTTCCTTCAATTATTTTCAAGCCTAATTATGCCTGTTACAGTATTGTAGGAGCTACAATTACTTTCACTTCTCATATTATTGCTCCATCATATTTTATCTTTAATTTAATACCACAGTGAATATTTAGAGCTCCAGCAGAGCTCAACCAGTCAAGAGCAGTGAGTGATTTTCTCTGTCTTTTGTTGTTAGACTAACACTGAGGACAAAGCAGTAGGTTTATTTTGGCTGCTGTCACTTTAAGAGCTGCACGTATCCAACATACTGTTACACACGTGTTTTCTTTTCAACTCTTTACATTCCCTCCTATGTGACATAACTCCCATGTTTATAACTCCCATACTTGCTATACTTGCCTATACGGGCATTTTGACATAATTTTGCGTGAATTTGTCCGTTCACGCGCAAGAAGACATGAAAGAGAATTCGATTTAATATCCATTCAAGCTGAGCCAGCTTTCTGGGTCTGCAAACTTCAGGTTACCAGTCTGACTCTATAACCATTAGGCCACAACTGCCCCTTGCACACACACCAACAGAATCACAGTCAATCATCAGTTTGGAGCTGGTGATTTCTTTCAGATCTTACCAGTTTTGCGTGCATATACACATCAGACAGTTACTGAACAGTTCATAGGTGTGCTGTCTGAGGCTGACACTAACCTGATCCACTCCAGGGCAACGTGGGGATTCCAGCTGTCTGGGCCACAATAGAAGAGGCGATCTTATCCCCGAGAGCCCACATAGCCTGACTTGGTGGGCCTGATGAAAGATACAAATCGCTATAGAAAGAGCAGCACTATCACTGTACATTAATAATTTAATCAATATGGTGCTTTATAATAATAACTCAGTCTCACCCATGAAGGCGATGCCATTCTTGTGCAGCAATTCAGGGAGTTTGGGGTTCTCAGAGGCATGACCCCAACCGGCCCACACGGCCTAAAGACAGTAGGTGAAAAAGTGAGAATAAGTGTCAAAAAAAATCTTTTTAAAACATATTTAATCTAAAAAATTCAACAAGTTCGCATGTTCACACTTCTCTGATATTGGTTAATTGGGAAACCCTGCTTTAGAATTAGATATTTTGGTACCTAATTTAATGGCATCAATACATTTTAAAGGGTTGGCTCACCTAAAAATGAAAATTCTGTCATCATTTATCACTCTCAAGTCATTCCAAACCCATAAGACTTTTTGTTTAATATTTTAAACACAACTTAAAGGGATAGTTCACCTAAAAATTAAATTTCTGTCATTTACTCACCCTTAAGATGATATTTTGAAGAATGTCAGAAACCAAACAGTTGATGGACCCCATTGATTTCCATAGTATTATTTTCTCCATACTATGGAAGGCAATGTGGTCCATCAACATATTCTTCAGAATATCATCTTTTTTGTTCAGTAGAGGGTGAGTAAATGATGACAGAATTTTCATTTTTTCGGGAACTATCCCTTCAAGATATTTTTAATGTCCTCCCAATTGAAAGTCCAGCTAACCAAAACTTCCAAATAAGACATAAGGGTGTCGTAAAATGAATTCATATGAATTGAGGGGTTTAATCCAATTCTTGTGAAAAGATATGATCGCTTTATATGATGAACAGAAGTGTCTAAATACTTTATGGAGCCACTTATTATTTGCTGATCACCAGCCATGAAAGCTCACATGAATTTACCTGAACAGGAATTCGTTTAGCTATGTCCAAAATGAGTTCCACATTAGCATAGTTGTTGTTGTTTGTCCCTCCTGGGACAGGTACATAGTGATCTGCCATCTTGATGTACTCTGTAGACGTAGTTAAACATCTGTATTTAATTGAGCACATTTGAGATTACAGGCCCTTTCACAAATAACTTCCACCTCACTGAACTCTTTCTATGCAAATTAGGGCAGGCTTGCGCCGACAAAGCCAACTGACATAGTTTAAACAATGAAGAGAAGGACCAATGCAATCTTGTCTAAATACATTTGACAGTCCATGATGGAGCTAGGAGTGGGGGGAGGTGTCATTCAGCTATTTTTCAACTCTTATGGCATAACAGTTAAGCCAAGCTTTTTAAAACGTACCTGCATTGGCCTTGAGGTCCTCTGGGGTGACCATGACGACAAAGCGTAAGGCCCGTTCATTCCGAAACATTTCATAAGCCCAGCGACGAATGGAGCGCATGCACTTCACAGCAGCAATGCCATTGTTGGCAATGAGGACCTGGAGCAACAAAAATATGATATTCAGCAGCTTTCGTCTGACCAGGGTTAGATAACTAAAACTAAAACCATTAAAAACATTCTGTTATTGAAATAATAACCGTTATTAAATGTTAACTGAACATTAACGCTTTACAATGTGGTTCGATTTAAAGTCCCCCTGTAGTTAAAAATCAAGCTTTTAATGTTGTTTACATGTCTATGTGTTGTTTTCAATATGCTTTAAGACAAACCATGTACAAATGCATAAGTCAACACCATTGCTATTTTCTCTTTAAAATCTGCAGTCTCAAAAACGTGGTTTGAAATCGCTGGTGTTTCTGACGTCACAAACTACTTTGTAACAAATCACGTCAACGTGTGATCGTCAACGAGTGGATCTCTGAGCTGGTGTGAGTGAGTGGAGGCGGGGCTAATTAGTATATTCATAGAACCGTGTATACTAAATGAGGGAAGGATGTTACATTCAAGCATTTTTAAAGCATGAAGAATTTTTTTTTCAAGGAAAAAACATTTAAAAATGTCATTTTGGTGATCAAAAATGAGTTTTAAGGGATACAATTATTGACTACAGGGGGATTTTAACTACATACTGCTAAAGCATTTATTAATACATTATTAAAATCAAAAGTTGCATCTGTTCATATTTTTAATGGACCTCAACTAAAATGCTAACATTGAATAGTTGTAATTTTTATTAACTCATTTTAACAATTAAAATGATCAATTATGAAGTACCGTTACAAATTCAATGCTCATAGTTTCTTATTTCATATTAGTTAATATATGAACTAACATTAACTAATGGGACCTTGTAAAGTGTTACCAACAACTTATCGACTGCAAGCATTAGTGCTCAATTCCTTTTTTCTTTTTTTTCTTTTTTTTTGCTCAGATCCCTTATTTTCTTTTGTTTGGCTGTTCACGTTAATTTGAAATGTGGCCAATATCATATTCGAGTACAGGCCACAGTCCTGAACTGATCTGCATACGCAAAAGAACAATAACAAAGATGGTGCAAAGCACAGAATTATACAGAAATAAACACAAAGATTACTGAAGTCAGTGTTTACACGTTTATGGTGATGTGCCATGCGCCCAGGCGATAAGGATGCAGACAAGGACGAGAAAGAAAGCTGTAATATTTACTATTTATGATTATAACAGCTCACTGTCCCTCCACTGACTAACTTCACTACCGTCTTACAAATTCACTGAGTGACCAAAGAACTACCAGTATGTAAAAGCTTTCGAGTGACTCCCATCTGCACAGAATTGTGATGAATGTTGATCTAGTGACGTAAAAGTCGAATGAAGTCTGATAGACTTTTCAGACTGAGAATTCCGAATGAATACAGAAAATATAAATATAGCAATTCAAAATATGAATAAAAAAATATAATGGTATCTTAATGATACCAAAATACCACTGGACCACATTTGTATAGCAGCATAGCAGACATCAGTCATGGATCTTACCTTCTCAATGACTTTGTTTCCACCAAAGCGGGTGACAAACTCAGCGGGAGAAGCGACAGTAAAGTCTCTCTGCAGGTCCAGGCGTCTACGGTCCCTGCCCTGCTTCACAAGGTGAAGTCCTGACATGCTCGGCCTTGAGAAACAAACACAACACAATTCACAATGTGGCCTTTGCATACACTGAATACAACAAGACTAACACTAAAGACACTTGGAAATGATAGCATTGACTATACTGAATCTTTTCAATTCAGTACAAAAATATGGAGCAACACACATGCGAAAGAAAAAAAAGTGGCCATGACATAACTAAATTAAAACAATGGATCAAATTAGCCCAACGCGGCCATGATTTAAAGAAACACGCCGACTTTTTGGGACTTTAGATAATTCACCGCATCCCCCAGAGTTAGATAAATTCATACATACCCTTTTCATCTCCGTGCGTGCCGTAACTCTGTCTGACGCACTAACCGCTAGTCTAGCTTAGCACAAAGACTGGAGGTAAACGGCTCCAGATAGCATACTGCTACTTCTGCGGAGTGATTTACTCCAACTCTGAGCGAACTCTCTGCTCCTCACCACGGGGCTTCTCAGGTGCTGCAATCAAATCACTCTGCAGAAGTAGTAGTGCTTCGCCTCCTGAGAATATAGTTCCCAGTATGTATATGGTTAGAAGATGGCTGTGTCTCATGTGACATTGTTATTTGTACACGCTGTGACTATACAAATCACAACATGTAAATAGGAAAATGTTGGCGTTATTTTGTCATTTATTGGGAGCAGTATGCTATCTGGAGCCGTTTACCTCCAGTCTTTGTGCTAAGCTAGGCTAGCGGTGTTACGTGGTGTCTAGACAGAGTTACGGCACGCACGGAGATGAAAAGGGTATGTATGGACTTATCTAACTCTGGGGGATACGGTGAATAAGCTAAAGTCCCAAAAAGTTGGCGTGTTCCTTTAACAAAAATAAAGAAACATTCAATTGTGGGAACAAATTCTTAAAGGATTAGTTCACAAAAAGCATTCTCGTCACTTTGATAAACTAAAGGTTGAGCCACTGTAGTCACTTGGATTATTTTAACAATATCTTTACTGACTTTTCTTGGCTGGCAGATGAAATTACATAGAAGCCTATGAAAGAGTGAGACAGCTCTCAGATTTCATCAAAAATATCTTAATTTGTGTTCCGAAGATGAACACAAGTCTTACGGGGTTGGAACAACATGAGGGTGAATAATTACAGACAGAATTTTCATTTTTGGGTGAACTAACCCTTTAATTTGTGGCAACATATCCATTTTTTCCTGCATGTCATGTGAGGGGCAGTGTACAAAAATGCTGATTTGGTAGAAAAACTGCCACATTCCAAAAATATTAAACTATGACAATGATTTTGATCATTTTTTATATGATGAATGATGGACGGCTTCAGGGGTACAGAAGGGAAATAAACAACTTCTAAATTACAAGCAAAAACATTTAGGCCTAGCTATGTTTAGAAT
Source organism: Abramis brama (assembly GCF_963993115.1). NCBI lineage: Eukaryota > Metazoa > Chordata > Actinopteri > Cypriniformes > Leuciscidae > Abramis > Abramis brama. The sequence continues at coordinate 39,403,042 of NC_139967.1, forward strand.
GCAGTACTAACACACTTAATACTGAACAGTATATACTGTACATCAGTGTTTCTCAACTGGTGAGTTGCAACTCCATTTTGAGTGGGTCGTGGAGTGTATAGTTAAAAAAAACAAAAAAAACCCAACAACAACAACAACAACAACAACACTTTTTTTCTACATGTCTTTTCTGATGCAAGACTTTTATTTTGAAAGACATGCGTGAAAGCTGTTGACTCTTCTGTCAGACGTCATGAAACTGTTTTAGCCTGGTTGTTCACACCTCAGATATGAAAAAGACTGTAGAAAATGTATTTTCCACAAACTGTGGATATGTAAAGCTGTGGAAAAGTGGGAGTGTAGAGGGTGGGAAAAGGGGAGACAACAACCAATAATACACAGACCGGCAACACACTCATTATATACTAAGGCTGCTTGATTATGGTAAAAATCATAAGTCTTATTTCATGACGAGTAATTTTAAATGTCAGTGAAATTTCCCAATTATCGATACTTCAGCAAAAACTAATACTAGGTTAATTAATCCAAGTAAAAAGTCCTAAAAATAGTTTAAAAAAAGGACAACAGTAAACAGTCAATATGAACAAAAAAAACTAATTACAAACAAAACCGACAAAAAAAAAAACAAAAAAAAAAAAAAAAAAATCAATAGAACAAAAATACTAATTAAATAAACAGCGCTTTAGGTTTTTCAGGAAGATGTACTAATAGTGGTTTTCAGATCAATAATAGCCTAAACAGAAATTGAATAAAGTAATCAAATATAAAATAACACTGCTGTATACATTAAATATAGACTAATCCACATTAAAACAGTTAAGTGATTTTATCTTTGTCTTTTGTTGTTTGATTAACAATAATGACTGCAGCAGATTTATTAGGCTGCTGAAGAGCTGTACAGATCAAATATACTGTTACACATGCATTTTCTTTCACAACTGTTTACATTCACTTAAAACATAATTGACTGTGTTTACGAAGATTTTTACCAAAATGGCAATTCGACATATTTGTGTGTAGGCTATTTGACCATTCAGGCATGTATCTGCAGCACACAGTATACTTAGCTTATGCACGTTCCACTCAGTCTCAGAGCGCGTGCACAGAAATCCGCCTAGGGAACAGTATCTCATCCGCGGCTTAATGCGCTTTTAATAACACTGTTTAATATCAAGCACTCCCCCAGTTTAGCAACAGTAGACTGCATTTTACAACACTCACTTACGTATTTGGCTGATTTTTATGTCAAGTTTATGGAGGAACGAAAGTGCACCGCTGTCAAGGAAAGGAATGTGCGCTGGACGGAATGCGGCAGCGGCATAATAATCGTTTTACGTCGATTATCTTGTTTTCGAAAAATCAATTATGATTAATTGCACAGCCCTACTATATAAACATTAATATTAATAATCAAATATGAGAGAAAACAAAAAACAAATTAATATAAAAAAATAAAAAATAACAAACTCACAAAAATCTAATCATTACAGAATACAAGCATCTATAGTGAACAAATCAAACACATTCTGATAAATTAGTCTTAGAAATATCAACAAATCAGCATTATAAGTTGTTATTGTTAATAATTATTGGTCTATATGAAAAATGAAGAAGGCCTACAATAATATTTTCATTATGTTTACGAGCACTACAATCTCTGAACAAATGACACACATAAAGAATAAAGGCATAGTTACTTTTTTGTCCATTCTTCTTTGAATTTTCGTTGTACATCATCGTCTCTGTGTATCAGAATGATTCATCATGTCATTGCACATATATATTTCATTTGTAGAAGACATGATGAAATATTTGCGCATTCACGGTCCTGGTTCATGTTTGCAGCAGGATAATATGTGAAATATGTACATAAAAACTTCAAACACTCTTGCTCCGGTGTGGATATAAACTGATATCAGGAAAAGAGGCAAAGTCCTTCTTTTTTTTTCTTCTTTTTTATCAAATGTAAATTCATGTCCCAGTTATTCCTACACTTAATGTTGAACATTTTCCTGTTAAATAAACCAAATACAATTTTATTTTGTATTTTTACATTATCAATGCAATTAATGTTCTATTTATTAAAGTCAAGTACAAATCTAATCTAAAGTAAGTGTTTTAAGCATTTTTACATTTATTCCAAAATAATAACTAAAGACAGTAACAATTTATACAATACTTTTTATATATATATATACTGATGTTCAGCTGTTCTTTTTAATAGTCAACTTATTTACAGATCATCAGTCATCATCAGGCTCGGTAAACACTGGTCACAGACGCGAAGATGTACTTTTAATTTCACCAAGCTGATTACTGCCTAAAAAAACCCAGTCATCATGTTTTTAGGCCATTTCAAGTTTGATTTTGAAATGAAAAAGCGGTGATATCTAAGTGGCTGAGATATTTACTTACTTTTTAATTAGTATTCCCATCAAATCCATCATTTTTGTTCATTCAGAATGATTAGCGAACGTGCACAGAAACAAGAGGCGGGATTTATCACACAAACCAGTTGTATCCAATCATAACCAATCATAGCACTATGGAGGCATTGCCTCCTCTCACGTGACTGTCCTCCACTGATTCTCAATTACACCCCACCAAACCCAGCGCACGCTTTAGGGGGTCTGTTAAAAGTCAATGGGCACAGGGGAGGCAAGAGACCAAAAAGTGCAGTCTGGACGATGGGCTGGGGCGACATACACTTACGGCACATGTATCCAAACGCAAAGCTGAACAGGCAGGTGAACAGCATTCTAACGGTCTTGTGTGGCATTTGCATTCTCCTCTGTAATGCGATCTCATGCATAATACAGCGCAGTGATTGGATTAAACGAGTTAATTCTCATGAATAAATGCAGAGAAAAGCTCTGAAACCGATGATGTAGACTCGTACATGCAGCCAATTGCCCTGAGTACTATTAAATGACATAACTATGACATTCATTCTATTCATCAGGATCAGTGTCCTTATGTTTTATTAACAGTTCATGTTAATATTGTCTATTTGCCATGGTAACTGTATTATCCTTAATCTTAACCCGAAAAACCACTTTATTTTCACTTTGTGTTATTTTCTATATTTTTGATAAAAAGTATGCATTATGCATATTATCAATCAGCAGAATGCTACATGCTGCATGTCAAACAGTAGCATGATATGTGCGTGTTAAATTTAGCCAGGGAATCCAGTTATCATCTGGATATAATAACAGTTTGTTTGCATATCCAGTTCTGATTCTTGAGTCAAGAAAGCAGATATTACTTCTGGGTCTGGATCTTCTGGAAATGAAAGATCAAGTGCAAGTGCATTGTGGGATACGGAATCTCACACAATATGCTTCGGTTGCTAAATGTATAGGACGTCATTTGATTCAAGACATTGAGAAAATGCATACTGCACATAACATGCACACTGCACACTGCAGTATGTAGAATGAGGAGTAGGTAGTATGCTGTCCCTTACATAGCATTCATGTGTAACTTGAAGTTACAGTATTGCAATAATGTCACAAACGCTGGGGCACATCAAGTGCTCCTTTAAGGGGGAAGGACTGGAACGTCTCAAACCATGTCGGTAGCCAAACAGTTGATGGACCCCATTGACTTCCATAGTATTTTTTTTTTTCTACTATGGAAGTCAATAGGGTCCATCAACTGTCTGGTTACCCACATTCTTCAAAATATCTTCCTTTGTTATCAGCAGAAGAAAGAAATTCATACAGGTTTGAAACAACTTGAGGGTGAGTATATGATGACAGGATTTTTAAGTGAACTATTCCTTTAATTTGCAGCCCCTCCCCTTGACCAATAGCAGAGTGATTTGGGGAGGAGGGGCATATTAACCCACTCAGGCAGTTTCAGCACCGCCACCCCGTCCTAAAACACTTCTCTGAACACGGAGGCATGACGTATTATAATCGTAATTTAATCACCAGTAAATAAAATCAGAAAACACAAAAATACGCAATGAGGAGCAGTATGAGTTTATTTTTTCACTAAATAAATGATGTATGTTCACAAAGGTGCATACAAACAGCAGATTTGCCAGAAGTGTCTGCAAGTGGTCCAGTGACCACACAAATAGAATAATAATAATAATAGAAAGTGACTTTAGACCTAAGTGAGTTTAGACCTAAGTAGCAAAGACCCATGTCTTTGTAGTTTAATGGTCAAATGTCTCTGCAGTAATTTTTTAATCTGTTACTACCTATATGCAAAATTTAATATCTCATGATATTCTATTCCAGCTCTTTCTAGTATTGCGGAGAGGAGCTCTGACAACACTGAATGTGAAGAAACCACTCAGCAGCTAAAAAAAAAAAAAAAAAAAAAAAAAAGACAAAAAAAGAATTTAAAATACAATCTGGGAGAGTTTTATTGTAATATATCTTACTATGATCATTTGCATTGTGTTTTTGGTGCTGATTTTATGTTTTAACACCCATCCTTAGCTTACTTAAACAAGAGAATAACGTTTTTTGTACTGAATATATTTTAGTTAATTGTATACTAGGAGAATACATTTTATGTCAAATTGTGGTTATTATCATTATCAACTAAAACCAAACAAAATCATTACTTTAAATAACATTGACTAAAATAATATATATATATATATATATATATATATATATATATATATATATATATATATATATATATATATATATATATATATATATATATATATATAAAACATATTTTATTTCAACCTGTTGCCAATGCAACATTTCTAATTGTTGTTTAGTTTAAGCTAAAGTACTAAAATACCCCCCCCCCCTCTCTCTCTCTCTCTCTCTCTCTCTCATAGTAGGATACTAATGTATAAATACTAACTATATGATTAGATTACACAGAAAATATATTTTAAATTATTAGTCATTAAAAATGCCCTGATAAAAGGTTTAAAAAAAAAAAAAGCCTCTGAAAATCAATTACAAATTTTAACAATTACATTAAAAATTCTTTCGCATACAGTGCGGTAAAGACAGGAAAAGTTCTGGAGAGTAAACTGCAGTTACCTGTAAAATCATGTTTTGGACCTGGAACTCTATGAGGGACTGAACTTAAAACCTTTTTCCAACAGTCCAGATCCTTGACCATTACACTACCACTATTGCAGAGTACATACAACAGCCTCCAGTCTGACTCCAAGCTATTCGTGAAGCATTACACACACACACACACACACACACACACACACACACACACACACACACACACACACACACACACACACACACACACACACACACACACACACACACACACACACACACACACACACACACACACACACACACACACACACACACACACACACACACACACACACACACACACACACACACACACAACACCACCCATAATGGCATGTCTGTGTGAGACCTCAGTAGGCATAGAGATGCAAAACACTGCCATGCCTGGCAGTGCAACTGAAGTTAACCAAACTCACAGAGAGGCGCTTGTGCGCATTTTCACACAGCAAAGAGATGAACCCAAATGAACCTTGATGGACATAGTACTCAAGCCACCACTTTGCACAACGCTTCCGTCACACATGAGCTAACAAATGTAATCACTTATTTATATTTAGACAACCTATCAGATCTCAAGCACCAGACACAGAAAGCGTGATACAGACTTGGTGAAAGTGGACATCCATGTCACAATAACTGCAAACAAAGAACACAAAGCATCTCTGACCTTATATTGAGCAAGGCTCCGTCCAGGCTGTCAAAACCCATCTCATAAGTGCTGTCTGAACTGACAGAGGAGGGGGAAAGGGAGCGTGGATTGTCCTCCAGCTGCAGGTCCAGCTTCCCTGCGGTCTCATCCTCGGAATTATCCTCGGACACAGAGCCCACAATGAAGTGAGAGTGCAGTGCAGCCACATCTGGAAGCTTCTTCTCGGTGTCCTGCTCTGCCATGGGTAGGCCACGCTGACAGGCTGCAAGCACTATGGGAGGGAGAAGAAGATCCATTTGTTTGCATTCAAGTCTTTAAAACCACACAAATGTTACTACAAGAAAATATGATTTCTTAATTACATATTTTACTTAAATAAACATATTTTTTCCAATGAACATATGACAAAAACAAGGATGATGTGATGCAAATGTGTATCTAGCATTTTACTTGCACAATGTAACAAAAAAAAAAAAAGCAGCAATCAGTATTGGGACTTACTCTTTACAAAGTAATTATCTGTAATTTAATTACGTTTGCCTTGAAAAAGTAAAGTAAGGGATTACTCTTAATTGAATTAGTTACTTCTGATGTAAATGCATTACATACAATAGCTATAGAACAATTTTATATAAACAACAGTGGATTTAACATCTTACGTTAAAATGTATGGGTTCTTTTATATCATTCTCCATTTAAATACTTTGGTCAGTTCAAAAATAGCTCATGCAATTTTATATTATTCATTTGAAAGAACTGAAAGAGCATTTTCATGTCTATCCTTGCATTGGTTGATATGGGATTTAGAAAATAATTAGCAATAAGTAATGCAATACTTTTTAGAGAGAGCAATTAGGACTGTAATCTAATTACTGTTGAATATGTTACTAATAGCTAGCTAGTAATTAGGCTAATTACTTTTTTAGAGTAATTTGTTCTTCCATATTGTGACATACAGCTGACTGAAACAGATTATTGAAAAAAGAAAGAAAAAGAAAAAGTTGGTTGAAAACTTGGTTTTCTCCATTGATTTTAAGAAAGGCCTATGTTTAAAAAAAGTAAATGATTGGAGAAGTCAATTTTTCACCAGATTTTTTTAATAAAAAATTACGAGCTCAAAAATGTTCTTAAATGAAACAATGCATGGAGTAGTTCATAATAAGATGCATTTAGAAAATAGATTTTCAGATTCAGATTTCCAATTCATGTCAAGTTTAATAAAAGCAAACTGGCTATTATCATTTTTTGTCATTGAAGTGCCATTGTGAGTTAAGATATGACTGACAAATAGGTGACCATGTATTCTCTTGATTAAACAAGGTACATTCAGGAAATGCATGTTGGAACTTGCTTTATATTCATGAAATATGCGTAACAGTCACTTTCCAAGTCATGCCTTACAAGAAAAGAAACAAGTGCAGTAACATAAGAGACAGTCCTATAAATAATACCATGGTACTAAACCAGTGTAATTTTAGTTTTATTTATATACTATTATAGTATTTATTAATAGTTTGAATTAACTTATTTTTATATTTTCAGTTTTTATAAAAAAATTTGTTTAAGTTTTTGTAATTCTTTTAAATTCTTTAAGTCTTTTTTTATATTTCTGTAACACTTTACAATAAGGTAATATTAGTTAACATTAGCTAATGCATTAACAAACATTAACAATCAGGAATACATTTGTTACAGTATAAGTCTTTGTTAACGCTAGATAATAAAAATACAACCGTTTATTGTTAGTTCACGTTAGCTCAGGTCCATTAAATAATCTTAACAGATACAACTTTTCATTTTAATCATGCATTATTAGATGCTTCTTTTATAAGTATTTTTTTTAACCATGTTAACTTTTTTTATCTCAGTAATTTGCCAATACAACATTTTAAAGTTTTCCATTTAATATTTATATTTTACTTAACCTCAATTAATGGAAATTTTAATAGTTTTACTTAACACCAACATTGACCCACAATGACTTACAGTATACTACAAATACCATGATATTTACATAGAAGGTTGCTAAAATTATGTACTTCCTCTAGATAGTATGTAATATGATGTACTTCCTCCAAGTAATGGTATGTTTGGTACTTATTTGTAAGTGATGCTCTGTGGACATGGTAACGTTACCATAGTATTGTTATGTTTTTGGTCGCGTACTATGTATTAGCAATCAAAGCACCATGGAGTTATCATCATCGACTCCCTCAACATCACAAGTAACCTACGAGTTCTGCAACAGTAGCGCTATTGTGCGTTACCCATTTTACGCGACTCCATGTGAACCTGTCTGATTACTGTGCCTTGATTTAGCAACTTACCTGGAGGACTGGCACATGTTAAATATGACCTCACCTCATCCAGCCTGACGAACCTGACGAACGAGTCAGAGCATCGCGGACCCTCAACCATGTCTAACACTCCTTTTTAATCATCTAACACTTGCATTAGAGCTCATTTGCACTCATCCATAACTCTAGTCCATAACTAGTTGCCTTCGATCAGTATGATAATCATAATTTCAAACATGTAATCTGCCTGTCTCAACTTATACTGATTAAAACCTAACTTAGGTTCAACCTAGCACACATGCTAACTCTTCATACCATCACAAACACTCCTGCCTTCTGATCTGCGTAGGTTCGCCAGCCAAAGTCGCTGTTGATGTTTTATAAATCCATCTAGTATATGAAGTGCCATGTGCAGCAGGAACTCGCTCCCAGTAATAAGCTTATGTACTGCTACTCACCGTGAGAGAAGAGTCTGCAAGCAATTCTGGTGCGTGTAAACGGACGTTACTAATATCGATTGAATGAATTCCCTCCTAATTGAAAGCCATCTCCTCTCTGGTGATGGCTAATAGGCTATATAGCAGCATAATGGTACAGGCTGTGTAGTTCCAGCCTCTTTGACAGCAGCATCACGGTGGTGTGATGCGAGGAGGGGTTACTTCTGGACGTCGTCCTTTGACCTCACGATGCAGTCACTCACGCTGCATCAGTGGACCAATCGTATTGCGCGCTTTGGTCGGGGCGGGTTTACGCATGCAAATAAATGCGAAGGTGTGCCTAATGATATAGCGCTTCGATAGACACGTGTTTTCTGTCATAGAATGTTCTGAGAGCTACTTTTGTTGTGTTGAAGTAAAACAGAAAATAAAAACGTGGACGGGGAGCGTTAATGTATTTGGTATTTAGAAAGCAAAGCTGAATATCTGAAAAATGAAAAAACAACACACACAAAAAAAAAACCATAAAATCTAAAGCATATTTAGTCCTAATGCATTTTTATTATTATTAACATGTACTTTTTATTATTACTATTATCACCCCACCATTACTAGGCTTATGAAAACTTGTGATGACTTTTTCCCTGAAATTCCTAGTTAGAATAGTTTTAAAAGCGTGGCTGTAAACACAAAGAAGTGAGCTTGTGAGAAGATGAGTTTACTTGTTCGGTTCGGTGTATAATTTTATATAATTCTTATATAATTTTTCTATACCCTTCAATAGCCTATAGTGAATTAAAGGTGGGGTAAGCGATATTTGAAAAAACGATGTTTGAAAGTTGGTCGGAGGACACAACAACATGTAGCCAATCAGCGTTAGGGGGCGTTTGTCAGTGGAGGAGAGAGCAAGAGGGAGATTTGAAGAAAGGCTGCAGAAAGAGAGATGGCTGAGAGACATTACAAAAGAGAACAGCTCATATCACTGGAAAATGAAGGTTATGATCAGGAAAGAACTTTAGGACCCACGTTAATATTAGAAAAGCTTTCCAGTGCTGGAGAGAGCTAAGCGGGAAGGCCTGAAAACAGACGCGGAGGTTGCTTTGATTCCGCTACATATGTGAGTAACATTGGTTTTGAGTGTCATTGTCTGGAGCTGCTGAGCTGTTGGCAACTAACAACAAACTCTTGTTTGTATGTATGTACGTACAGTGTGTTCTTTTTTGTGCTTCCTTGTCGTTCATCATCTTCGCTGTATTTTTCGTGAAGCATTGTTTTGTTTGCGCTTTTGCTACAATAAATAGACATCCACGCTTGCATTGTGTGTGTAATAACGGTAGCCAGCTAATGAGAGTTTTGCTGGCTGATGACTGCTAGAGAATGTGGTGTTTATTGTTAAGGGCCCTTGTTAGTGCACCCGCCTCGCAGGGCGGTTAGGATTGGAGGATGAGCTTTGGAGGCGGAGCAATGAAGATAGGGATGTGTTTGTTTGGGTTGATTTCAAATATCAACAATGTTCAGCAAGGACTTTGAGAAATAACATACTGCACCTTTAAACATGCAACAGGATACATGATAAATATAGGAAATGTAGCATACTACTGCTTAAAACTGCATTGCCAGAACTGCCCGGCCCTGCTGATTTGCCTTATACAACGTTAGGAAGATCAAGCCCTTCCTATTGGTGCATGCTACACTCCTAAGCCTTTTGTTCTTTCCAGACTGGACTATTGTAATGCTCTCTTGGCAAGCCTTCCAGCATGCACTGTCCAACCTCTGAAACTGATCCAGAATTTGGGAGCAAGAGCCGAGGACAGCGTATGTGCACTGTTTGCCAATAGCCACTCACATCAAATTCAAGGCACTGATGATTGCCAGAACAGCCACTCTGCAGTCCTATACCTGAACTCATTACTAGCTTGCGTTCTGCTTGTGCTTGCATCCCAAAGGCACAAAATCATTTTCACTGACTTTTACCTTGACTGTTCCCTGCTGGTGGAATGACCTGCCTAACTCAACCCGAGCTTTAGTCATTTTCAAGAAACGGCTAAAGACGCATCTTTGACCTATCAATATTAACGCTTACTATTCTATTATATTCTATTTGTTTCCTATTTATTTATTCATCAAGAAAAACTCACTATAAGCACTTTTTACTCTCTATTTAATTTTTTGGAATAGGCTAAGTGTAGGCCTGCTCTTTACTCCAATACATTTGTGATACAATTTGCATGGCACCTAACTTTTTCTGCAGCAGTTTATTTCTGCTACAAAAGAAGCAATATCGCCATGTACTGGGTATTGAAGGCACCATATCTTGTGCGTTTTGCCCTTCCTCAACTTGTCAACAAGGCTGCTTTGCACGAATGCTAACTAGTGCATTAGCAATTGTGAATTGCAGGTATTTCATAAATGAGATGAGGACATGACTGCACGTCCAATTCAACAAGGCTTTGACTCTTTCATTTGACTTATCCGTTATATTGAAGAGACGTTTTTGAAGGATATTGGTTTACTTATGCCCTTTTTGAGCACTTGAGCTTAACTGAACTTGAGTGTTTGTTGACGTTTAAGAGACTGATGTGTCGACCTTGGTTCATTGCATTTTTGAGCAATTCTTAAGTATTGTTAAAATTAGATAGGCTACTCTAGACTTTTACTCAATTGGAATTGGTGACTTGTAATGGAGACTCTGAACATTCCATGAGAAGCTTTGGAAAATCCTTATCCATGTTTGTACAATAACAGCCTTGGTCAACCCAACATAACAGATCCCTCACATTGGCACCCAGCAGTTGATAGTCATGTTGTACTTTTGAACATGTTTCTGATTAGCAAGCAAATTTGCTGATTTGATCAGAGTATTTCAAAATGTGCAACCTTGATCTGTTCGACCCATATGCAGTCTGCACAGAATCTTGATTATTGCATGGGCAAATCATTTCACTGAAATCATGAGGAATGAGTTTACATTGTGCAACATATTTAAAGTCAGAATCAGAGTTCACGTTATTTGAATTCATCGCCCTTAAAGTCAGCATGAAAAAGACGTTTTGATTTCCATTTTGATTTTATGGTGATTTTAATGCAGTTTTTTTTTTTTTTTTTATGCAGTTTTGGTTAAATGCCTAAAATAAGTCTGTTAACATGAGCTCAAGATATTTTCAAGTTTTAATCTATGCCATTAAATAAATCAGTAATGATTTTATTGAAGCTTTTACTTGAAAAATGCGGTTGCTTACAATTGGCTAAATGAGACTACAGAGGTTGTTGTCATCACACTGAACAGGTAAACTGATCTACTAACTTAGTCTGCTTTTACAGTCTCATGCTGTTTATAAATGCATTCTATTCAAACTCAAACTTTGAAATGTTTTTTTTTTTTTTTAAAGAAGAAAAAAATAGAAAATAGAAAAAGCCACCGCTCATCCGTCAAGAAAGTCTTGTAGTGAGGTGCTGCTAATCAATTTATTAGCAAGCTTTCGGTCTTGCGACCTTCTTCATGCCTGAAGAAGGTCGCAAGACCGAAAGCTTGCTAATAAATTGATCTTGCACAGTGTTTGAGTGTGCGGCTGCTGTATTTTTACAATTTTCAAAAAAGAAGAAAAAAAAAAATGGGTGGTGACATTACAGTCATCATGCGACCATGGTGTAGTTTTTACAGTTTAGCTTTTTACTTCTGCCAAATGTATTAAGGCTTCAAAATTCATAAATGCTGTGTTCATTTGTGAAGATTATCATTATAAACAAAACGTAGGCCTATTAGAATCATAAACTTTTGTTGGTCATGGAACTTATTTTCTGTAATAATCCAAAAGCCAGTGGGGATGCTAACTTCTGTGTTGGCCTACAAAAATATGTTATCACTGCAGTAGGCCTACTTTTAAATTGGACGTTAAACACTGACGAAATGGAAAATTACAGTTATATTTATGTTAATTGCTCAATTATTATATTGTTCTGCTCTACTTATCTTTATTCTCAAACAAACTGTCTGTGATCACTGTCTTAAAATAGGCTGTTTCTGTGTTTTAAAATATATTATAGTTCAAGAATACTATCATAGACTAGCATGCAAGAATTCAGTTTAGCATTGGTCAGTTAGATGCTTCCACTTCAGGTAATTTTACTTCCACTCAGAAGAATAATTATTGACTAATCTAAAACTGAGGCTGATATTTCATCAATGTTCCTGATTTATTTGCTTTGAATTACTAAAGCCAAGATGTAGCAACATGTACTTTGATGTCAGATTGTACCTTTATCCTCACTTGAGCATGTGTAAATGTAGTGAGACATTCATATTTACCAAATGGCAATCTAATTGAAGTATGTCCTGTTTCAAATCTATTTTGTATATTTTACTTCAAAGACATTATTGAGAACGCCACTGAACTAGACAAAACCTAATTTAGCACTGCCATCTGCTGGCATTGTCTTCACACTTCAGGTGACATTGAGTGATTCACATGAACTGGTTTCTCTCATGGTAGCACTTGCCTACATATTAAAAAAGCTTGTTAAAAGCCAAAAGAAAGTCTGATATTCTTTGCCCTGTACATAGTCATTCAAAATATGACAACAAAAAGAGATATAACTAATATTGAATATCATTATATTTTGAACATGAACACAATAAAACAAAATGTAAACCATACTGCAGTCAGACATTAGTCAACTATATAGGCATAAAAAAGGCAGAATTTACATGTATTAGTTGTCATATGTAGGCCTATTTTGGCCAAAACAATGGGTTAGTCACAATTTCATTATTGCTGTTTCCATAGGTGTAATTTGCGGTGGGACATGTCCCTACCACTTATTTTTAGTGTCATGAATTGAGAAATCAAAATTTCCATGATCTTTCGACATAAGAGGTTCTCTGTAAAAAAATACCCTGTAAGTTTCAGAACCCAAAACTTCCTTGTTAGTCCAAAAACAGATTTTATTACTGTAAAGTACAAACCAACAATCAAGTCACTTTTATATAGTGCTTTATACAGTAGCCTACAGATTTCAAAGCAGCTTTACAGTGATAAACTGGAAAATAATGATTCCAGTGATGCAAACAAAGTTCAATGCTTCAACAGAGCTCTAACAAGAAAATAGTGCTGAAGTCCGTTTAAGTGTTGATTCAAATCCGTTCAATAACTGTAAAGTTCAATTTGAAATGAGTTTAATATAGGCTAAACCATCATTGTTTGGTAGTACTATCAATTGAACCCTTTGCAATTAAGGAGAGCCCACTTAGACCACTTAGAATATTAAGACCATTACGTTCAATTTAAACAAATCTTTTCTTGAGACAAAATTTTCCAAAATAAACAATAGTAAAGTTTTATGATCTGTGCACCAAGCGTATCCATAGTAGTTAATTTGCTGTGCCATGAACTACACATGTAATTTGCTACAAATGTCATTTGCTCATGGCCATAAGTTTTAAGGAGCACAGATATTGGTTTAGAGCAGAACATTCCAGCAACGATTACAGGTCGTGTAACGACGACCAATCTGTTTTGGGAAAATATGTGCTTTTAGCAACGTATCTGCTTTATCTAAAACTTCAAATTATAATTTCTGTGCTGGCCGGCTTGAGTCAGTCATATGAAATATTCTCTTGACAAATAAAACCATATATTAGCATATTAATAACTTTTTTTATGCTGACAAAATATAGCATATTTGCCTAATATGTATGGCAAAATCCACTATAAATCTTAAGAGAATTATTTGTGATGTTTTGGAAAACCCATCTATAATGAGTTAATTTTACCTAACTTAAGTATTCTATACAGTAAAAAGTGGTATGTGTTCCTGTAAGGAACTATATTGTTTCCTGAACCCTCAAAATTAACTAACCTAATCAATATGATTCAAACATGATAATTGACATTGTTTGACTTGAATCAAACCAATTAATTTACGTTACCACATATTTTTATGTTAAGATTTGTTTCAGTGTAAAAAAAAATTGTCGAGCAAAATGAAATCTAATCAACTGATTTTAAGTGAAAAAAATTTCATTCACTTTCAATTTAATTTCACTGAAGCAACTTGTCTTTATACCAACAAACATAATTTTTATGGGTTAGATCAAGACTGTTGGTGAAGACAGTTGTAAGGTAGGACATTTCGTTGTAATCCTGAATAAAAGCTTCAGTGAGCGACATCTGTTTTGTCAGCAGTAAGACATTACAACACTTTTCATTTTATCTAAACACTGCAAACGATAATGTGTGTTTTTCACTTTATCATAACTATAAATAAGAATGACAGTGTGACAAACAATGGTGCATTCATTCATAATTCCGTTTACACGAAACGATAGTCATCCCTTGTCAACTATAGCTGGTAACTCCATTTTAACTTTATTTGCCCAAAAAAACTTTATTTGCCACAACCAAGACATATAAAGCAGAAAACGCAGAAATGTTTAACATTGTGAAATGTAAATGTTTCAATTATGTAAAAAAAATATTTTCCACAAGAGTAGACTAATGGCGGGGACATTGAAAATTATTTTAATATGCAAAACTGTTAACCAATCATAGTTGCGGTAGGGCGGCACGATTATTCGAAATGAAACCGCACGCGTTTTGGCAATGGCTGCAATTATTTTATGCGCAGTTTGTCAGTGCAGCAGGGCTCATCGACAGTAAATGCTGCTCCATCTGAAAGCCAGAGGGCGCTCTCACGCAGACACGCCAAATATGCCCCGCCACAGAAGTAGACAAAACACATCATTCCAGGAAATCCCTAAGGGCATCATACACTATAGCTGAATAAACAGAAGATTGACATGCTTTGATTGATTTATTAAATGTTGTCTTTTGTTGGACAAGAGGTTCATAAATGCTTCTCATGTTTGGAAAGATGTTTGATGCGTGTTGCTTTTTTAAATGCATGTTATAAGGCCCCGTTCACACTGCAGGCAAAAGTGGCCCAAATCTGATTTTTTTGGGGTCAAGTGTCCAGGTCAGACTTCTTCAGAGGTAGTGTGAACACTCAAATCTAGCCCAGATCTGATTTTTTCACATCAGATTTAGACCACATACATATGTGGTACTGAATCAGATCCAGATCTGATTTTTTTCAATGCGGCCGCAGTGTGAACAGCCAAGGCAGATTTGATGCGACTTTTATGTCAATCTACGTCGACATTTGTCACAATTATGCATCGGCGATGAAGCCCTAGACACAACAGACATAGACAGTAGTCTAACATTAAAAACTTGAGAGTGAGGTGTTAGACCTAATTAGTATATGGGAAGATAATTTAATTCAAGCTAAACTAGAAGGATCCTACCGTAACCGCTCCGTTTTTGAAAGAATTGCACACGAAATGGAAGAACGGGGACACAGGAGAACATGGCTGCAGTGTCAAACTACGCATCCATACAGACCTCTGTAGTGAATTTGCAGCCATAAACCCACAAAAGGCAAAAATAGCCAATCTTTCTCTTCGTTCTTCTCCTCCTCAGCACCTGCTCATTAATGTTACGGCTTCCATTACACAAACATTTTTAAATAAATGTGATGTGAATATGCTTACTTCCTCCATAACCTCCCGAACTTTAGTGCAACCGCGTGCTGTGTCTGATGTCATTGTTATTGTTCTTTTGCGCATGCGGGTTAGTTTGGAACCTCAAACAGTTCACACTGCAATCAGATATAGGTCACATTTTAAAAGGTAATGTGAACAGCCAATCAAAAAATCGGATCTGAGCAAAAAATCAGAATTGAGCATTAAGACTTGCGGTGTGAACGGGGCCTCAGTGACTCAAACTCGCAGTACTTTCAGGTGGAGCAGCATTTACGGATCACAGAGCCGTACGCCACTGACAAGCTGCGCATAAAAAAATAATCGCAGCCTTTGTGATTTCATAATCACAATAATTCAAATCGGTTTAAGCACAATTTCCATGTTAATTGCGATTAATCATGCAGCTTGAATGTGGCACACCTATTGAAAGAGAGAGTCAAAAACAGCATAGAAAATACCTTATTACTTCCAAATGAGGATGTTTTTTTATGTAAAAATCTTGAAAACATTATAAAAAATAAATATAAAAATCTGCCAGAAATGCCAAGTTGCTCCAGAATAGCAATTCCTCTTGCAGGGAAACACATTTTGTAACATCAAGTAACATCTAAGGAGTGGTATCATTACTAAATTTTCCATGTATTGATTTAGATTTGGAAGGAAATTCTGATTAATCATCTGTCCACTAAATTGGACATCATGCATCACCAGCTATATTTCAGCTACAATTCATACTATTACTGTGACTGTTGTTCATGAAAATACTTATTCTGCTGTAACTTTTTTTTTGCTGTAAATAAAGGTTTTTGTGTTATTATGCAATTTGTAATTAGGTCTACATCAAAAAAGTAATGTGACTACGTGATGTACTTGTAGTGCATTACTTTACTCGTTATAAGAAAAGTAATCTGATTACGTAATGCATGTTACTTGAAATGCTTTACTCGTTGCATCAAAAGAGTAATCTGATTACGTAATGCACATTACCTGTAATCCTTTATTTTACTTGTTACATCAAAAAATAATCTGATTATGTTATGCATGTTGTAAATCGACTGTCCAGAATGTGAAAGGCGCACCTGCATCCGCACTGAATGAATGACAGGGGCTGAATCCTATATCGCCCCCTAAACCCTCAATCACTATTCCCTATGTTAGTCCACTAATACAGTTCACTTGAATGAGTGAATGAAAACGAGTGAGCGAATTCGGACAGCTGTTGAGTGTACATCGGTTGTACACTCATTGCGGTGCAATGTGGGATAGAATTAGTGCACTCAATAACATCCACTATGGTTTCGGACACCACTACAATGGTTGTCCCCTCAAATAGTGCCCTATTTGCAATTTTGGAATCAGCCAGGGTCCCCGCTGTAAATAAGAGGATTACATCTAGTAGCGAAGACTAGTAATAAGATTAAAGTCAATTAGATATTATGTTCAAATACGGAAAAAATATTGATCCGTGACTTTTGAGAATCGACCAAATTTAATAATGTTTTTTTGCCCAGCCCTACCGATGACAGACTTCTAGGAGTTTGAAGAAGGCCTTCCAAACCCTTGAAATTAACTGGGGTCCACAGTCTGAGACGATGTCCTCTGGAAGGCAGTAGTAACGAAAGACATGATTGAATAAAAACTATTTCCATGGCGGTGGGTAATCCCTGGAGGAGAATCAACCAACAGGATTTGGAGAATCAATCAACCACAATCAGGATACAGGTACTTCCATTGGAGAGAGGATTAGTCATGAAATCAACCCCTAAATGTGACCAAGGATGATTGGGAACGGGCAGTGGAAGGTATTTCTATGATGGTAGCTGGCAAGGTGACTTGGATATGGCACAGTCCTTAACACCATTTTGCAAACCTTCTGATGTCTCTGATCATGCTGGGCCACCAGAAGCAATCTTTTAGCAGTGAGAGGGTTTGATTAGCCCCTGGGTGACCAGTGCCCACAGAAGAAAGTGCGGAGTGGATGATGCTGTAGGGTTGATTGCTGGGAATGTACTAACGAACTAGTGAACACCCCGGCGGAGGATCCTCAGAGAAACTGGCAAGATCTCATCTTGGGACCAATGGATTGGGCTTGTGATTAACTTGGGACTCAGGATGGGTTCTGGAGTTTCAGGAGTGTTCTGGGAGCATGAATTTGCGATAATGGATCAGCTCTGCCATTCTTTTTACCAGGAAGATAAGATAATCTGGAAGTATAAATGAGTAAAAAATAAAGCCCACCTGGCTTGACGGGGATTGAGACGTTTGGATTCTTCGAGATATTGAAAGTTTTAATGGTCAGTCAACACTGTGAAAGGATATCATGGTCTTTCAAGCCAGTGTCTCCATTCTTTGAGTGCTAGTTTGCTGGCAAGGAGCTCTCGATTTCCGATATCATAGCTGATGTTAGGGGGTAACAGCTTAGGACCCAAGGACCAGATGTTTGAAAGAAGACCCGGAGTCAGAATTCTAATAAATTGAAGAAAAGTTTTACTGAAGATAGTTTGCGGTTTCATCAGCAGAAGTCAGTTCCTGCTTACAGTTACAAAGATCACAGCAGTTATACCCTACACCAAGGTCTTAGCTAGGTTGCGGTTTCTGATTGGCTAAGAAATAGATAAACATAGTAATTTTCCACAAATATACAGATAGACGGAAGCAAATCTCCATCGATTAGGCAGCTGATACTCGGACCCTGAAGTTAGGCACGTCGTGACCTTCCAGGTTGCAGATTTGGGTTGCTGGGTGCCAACATGTCCCTAACAACAACTCAGTCAATCTCCAATAATGCCTGTGTTTCCTTAACCTGTAACCAAGAAGACTAACACACACACCGACACACAGCTTTTGCAAGGTTGGATTTGGCCAGGCTCTAACTATAAACAGGAGTCTCGTCTCAAAACATCAAGATAACAAGTTCTTTCTCTCAAGGATAGGACACTTTAGTCTAAATGGAAAATATAGGCTTTAACTGAGAAATGGTCCCTTAAACTATAGACTTCAATGACCCCTGTGACTTATAGTCGTCAGGGTACCCTAGAAAAATAGAGGCATTGACACATATTGAAGACATTTCTCAAACACAAGACAAAACATCTTTCCATATTTAATTTCTGGAAGCCAGAATAAATGAGCAAGCACTGTTACTGCATTCAGATATCAAATACAGACATTAGAGAATGCATGAAAAGAACATTTCAGTAATCACACTGGTAACTTCTAGCCTGACATCGTCATATTCAGATTCTAGTCAGAATGTGAGTCTGATACTGCTCCATTGGACTGTGATTATGGGGCATGTTTCAACCGAGGCAGGAAAGAGAATGCCTCTGCACTCAATTGGATAGACCTACAACCAATCAGAGTAAGTGACGTATGTTCTTCATTCAATTTTGATCGACAAATGATCGCGGTTCTTTGTTCCTCTTTTAAAATGAATGCGCTGTCAATATCTTCTATAACAAACGCAATGGCGGAATTTACACATCTCAATTCTCCAGCGGCAGTCATCTTTGTTGTAAACGAATTCAACCCAAGTCATTCAACTCATTTGATATTTAGAAGGAAAAATATTGATTAATACCTTGATTATAATCACTCATTACATATACATTGAAGCAGCAGTGGATTCCAATTCACCCCCTTCACTGATCTCCCCCGGGGTTAATTACGGGAGAAAAAGGCACATGGATGGAGTTTTGAAGGTGTCCCCTGCTGCTGTCATAGTAGCCTACTGCTCCTACCCCGGTAGTTGATGCATCTACTTCCACAGTGAAGGGCTTGTCAGGGTGACTCCAGGTGAGGAGCACTACAGAAAGCTTGCTATAACTGACCAGGACAGAGATTTGGGCTTTCCCCGGAGGAGAGAGGTTAAATGTGGCTAAAGTTGAGAATGAAGCACCGTTAGAAGTATGCGTAGCCCAGGAAGAGTTGGAGTTCTTTGACAGTAGTGGGAATAGGCCAGTTGCGGATAGCTTCCACCTTACTCTCGTCCATAGAGATTAGGGCCATTTGGTTAGATTCAGGGAGTACACAAGGATGTCGTCGTTATAGACTATTACAAATTGGTGGAGGTAATCCCTGAACAGAGGTGGAAGTAAAGAATTACAACTACTCACGTTACTGTAATTAAGTCGTTTTTTTTACTTGTACTTTTTTGAGTATATTTTTTAATCTGTAATTTTACTTGTACTCAAGTACATATTAAGCTAAGTAATCTACTTCGTTACTTGTAAAATCACATTTCGTTACTGAGTACAATTTGAATTGATATTCAAATCTTAGACCGGCATTTCGGTAGCCAATAAAAATATTTGATCGTAAACGGACCAATAAAACCCCTGATATTTGGACTGAATTAAAGCCGCCGCAGTCACAGCAGGTTTTGAAGAGCTGATCATAAGTGAAGGAGGCGAGGAGCTCAGAGTGATTAATGGCTGGACTGAACATTTGGAGAAACAACAAACTACATAGTAGTATTGTCAAAATATCTATATTTTGATACATATCAATACTTAAATATGTCAATATGTCAGTCAATACTCATTTTCTGCAGTATAGGCGTATAGGCCTATAGAGCTCGGGATCGTTGCGTCACGCCGCAATGCATTGTGGGAATCACGGTACGGAAGTAGATGTACTGTATAGTAGCGTATAGTAGGCAGTAGGTAACGTTGATCATTTGGTCATTAATTTAGGTTATTTTTTGGAAAATCGTTCAGTATTGCTGTATTGTGAACTGCTGTAATCGGTCTCATGATCGACAGGGCAAATGCCTCATAAATCATATTAGTTTTCCCTATATGGCTTGGGTCGCCGCTGGTCGTCAACCGGACGAAAACAGTGGATTATTGCACGTATAATAAATAACTCCTGAAGTGTAACAAACCCACATAGACAAGCTTCGTAGCTCACAGAATCTGACAAGTGTGTGTGTCACCACTGATGCTTGGTTCACGGTGCGAACGATTGTTTTCTCCGCGTTTACTTTGTAGATCTGCAGATCTTGCACTCATCCATTTGTGAACTGCAAGTGAGCCTCCAGTGACAAGTTTCTACTTTTCTAAAAGTGTCTACTTTTAAACAAACAATTCAAAACGAAAGAAAACAGACAGCTCTCTGCTTATGTAAGTTAATCCGTATGCAATTTGCATTTCTCTCTGGCGCGTTCACTTAACTTACAGCGAAGATCGCCAATCAGCATCGTCAACCTCATCTTTGCAGCCGACTGTTACAAAAAAAACCCCATTTGTTTATTAAACAATTAAAATGTGTGTGTGAATGTTGTTGCCGAGGGCACAGGAAATTGTAAATCCGGCTCTGGATCGGAGGTGTAAGCGCTCACTCCACAGACCAGGTAGGAAAATATCAGGGAAACTGAGGCTTGGTATAGCCTACTCCAGACTTCATATGGATCGATTCGCCTATAATCTAATTTTTTTTTTTATTAAGTAGCGTTGTTTGGCTTCATTATTAAGTTTGTCAGTATACGGTATAGCCAACTTTTTTTGTCACGGCCCATAACTTTTTATCTTTCTTTCTCGGTGCCGGTGGAGACCGGTCGGCTACGCTATTACTTTATTCCGAACGCTTCTGCGTTGCCTCTAAAATGGCCGCCGTTACCCACAATGCATCATTCCATAACGTCTACGCCCGAGCTCTATACACCGATACGATACCAGCTGCGCGTTCGCATTCTCTCATCTCAACGACAGCGAGTTTGACACCCGCCTCCTCTCAGCGCGGGATTGCAGGTAGGCCTATTACGCATCATTTTATTAATACCTGCAAGTTTCTATGGCATTTTTTAATGGCAAATGTCACGAGTGCAATATTGTAACGCGAGGGCACATTCATGTAATCGCAGAAAACTGGACGCGAGCTCTCAAATATACGAATGAACTGGACTCGGATATTGTCCGAGTCCAGTTCGTGTGCGCTCTCGGACTGTGTCATCATGTGCAATCGCGAATCTCTCCAAGTGGTTCTCACTGCAGACTCAAATGACGTCCAGCTCCAATCTCTCCATGCTCTTGAATTAAACGCTGTCAAAAGTTATGAAAAATCTAGTATTTTTTGCAAATTAAATTCAGCTTGAAATCAAGCTTCCTTGTGCTGTGTGTGAGCTATTTCATCAGTGAACGTTACCCTATTGTAAAGACAAATACACTGAGTGAGTAAATATTTAAGTTAGATTATTGTAATGGTTATTGATCAATGTTTAAATATGTAAACAAAAGCCTAAATTAAAATCTCACCGTATAAAGTGGACGTGTCTCTTCAGAAGACTTGAATTAAACTTTTCCATTCAAATAGATTACTGTTACAATGAGTGTTGTGTTTTTCGATGCTTGAAAATAATGATTGCCTTGACAAAATGGATGGACAAAAATGTAGATATTAAAATATTTAGTATGTGGTAGTTTTCCCGATGGTATTGAAAATTATAGGCTAGGCCTACTGAATATTGACATATTTCAAGGTGTCATATTGAAGTTAGAAATTCCAGTATCATGACCACTAATTAATGTCCTTCGACAATAAGGTAAAAACGTGTTAACAGTAGCTATTTTCTACATAAATCTATGATTTGGTTGAATATTTATTGGTAATACATTAACTATCGCCAGCTAAAAAGTAACTACTCTGAGTAGTTTTTGAGTACACTGTAAAAAAAATCCCGTTGTTTTTACGGAAAAAAACTGGCAGCTGTGGTTACCAGAACAATACTGTAAAAAACACATCAAACCGTAAACATACTTACGGAGTTGCATGTAAATTTAACATTTTAAACATGTATATTTAACATTCGATTTCAGTAATATGATATAATGTTAATTTACCGAACTATTGAAGTATTAATATCTGTTTTGCACCATAGTATTACACTGACAGACCAACAATCTCAACAGTAATGAGAGTTACACGATTAATCAATGCTCATCACAAGTAGTTCTTCCACAAGAAAGTTAATATTAATATACAGAAGCTGCACAGTGTCATTCACACAAATATTAAACACCATCATGGTAACACACATGAAATTTTAAAAATACAATAAACATTAATTTAACAACATTAAATGTAATATAAAACCCTAATGTACATAACTGATTATAAAAAAACTAAGAAAACTATGACGAAACCTATATTTCAACAAAAATACATCAAAAGTGAAGTGTCACGCAGGGAATTGTAGGAATGTCAATTTACGTTTTTTCACTGTAAATTATACAATGACTTGTTCGTTTTTACTTCCAAAAACTGTAAATTTAACGGTATTTTACAGTAAAATGACATTAAATGTATCATTAGATCTATCACAGTTATTTACCGTATATAGTACGGAAACTTTCTGTTAACCAATTAACAGTTTTTCACTGTAGCATTTTTACAGTCTTTTACTGTTAAAATCACGATCATTTTTTACAGTGTAATTTGTACTTTTACTTAAGTACTTTTTTGACACCAGTACTTTTACTTGTAATTGAGTATTATTTCAGCAATGTAACGGTACTTGTACTTGAGTACAAATTTCCTGTACTCTTTCCACCTCTGGTGGGCGCACGCTGTAAAGTCCGTAAACTTGAGGGAATTACGAACATTTATTTGTCCGTGTGAATGAGCCACCAAAAACACAGACGTCAGGGGGTAATTTCTTAATTACAGAGGTCCAGGGGTAATACTAATCCCGTGCGAATAGGGCTTAAGACTATGAGCCAAATTACTAGAGAGAAGAGCAGCACCATCCCAGGAGGGATGAATACCATCTCTTTTCAACAGGTCAGGTCTGCCCCCAAAAACTTTTCCAATTGTCTATGAATTCTATATTATTTAGCGGACACCACCGAGACAGCCAGCAATTCAGTGAACACAATCTACTACTATCTCATCACTCCTGCGAACAGGAAGGGGGCCAGAGCAAATTACAGTGCTTGACATCGTACTTGCGAGTTCACACACCTCTTTAATATTAATTTTGGTGATCTCCAACTGGCGGAGTCGAACATCATTAGTGCCGATGTGAATAATAATCTTAGAGAATTTACGATTAGCATTAGCCAGCACTTTTAAATTTGCTCTATTTTCACGTTCCGTGTGATCGAATCACCAATTACTAGGGCACAATCAACAGAATTCTCAGTGGGTGTTTCACTGAGCGGGGCAAATCGATTTGTTATGGTAATCGGAACGAATTAAAAAAAAAATTTTTTAAAGAATAATTAAAGTTGTTTTGTTTGTGATATTTTATTTATGTCATACTTTTCATATGAAGTTAAAATAGGTAAGAAATAAGTTTAATATTAGATATACTAGGTAGTAGTGTGTGCACTTGAAGTGTCCAAACAAGAGACGATAAGTTTTGAAGTTGAGAGCAGAGAAGAAACAAACACACATACAGTATATAAAGCATAAAACTTCATTATAAAATGTATATTTATTTGCAACAATTATATTATCAGCAATAATAAGAAATTCCTGTTGTAAGAACAGCTAATGGACATTGTGCTGCGTTGTCATGGAGGTTGCTTTTTAGGTTGCTTTCACAGTTTAGGTTGCTTTCTTCACCAAGTGCGTTCCAAACGAATATATTATTACACACAAGTGCCCTGCTTCCTACAAAGTCCCCACTTCAAAGGCTCTGCCCTTCGGAGTGAGTAGGATGCTCACTTCCGATTGGAATTCGTCCAATTTAAAGGGTCTTCCTGCATTGCAAGGGGCCTTTTTACAAAGCCAAGACTTCATTTCTAACTTGGGTGTTGATGCACTCAATTCCCTCTTCTCTGTTCTTCACTGCAGGCTTCAGACTCACAGAGTGATTCAAGCAAAGAGACAGAGGTTGAATGTTCAGCAGCTGTAAAAAGGGTGGAGATGGCACTAGTTTACACATGTGTTTGCAGAACCATCTCCCTCTGCTTGAACATTTATGATTTGCTCAGGTTTTGGAAACTTAAAGGGTGAGTTCACCCAAAAATGAAAATTATGTCATTAACTAATTATGTCATCATGTTGGTCCAATCCAAAAAATTCATAAAGTGATTATTACAAATTTTATCTTATTCACATATAAACATTAATAAGCAAATATAAACAGAAGCTCAACCGAACCTGCCGAGATCAAACCTCGTTGGTTCTTGCAGAAGCGCAAACGTGTTGCGCAACACATGTTCATAAGTTTGGTTCTCGCATGTTAAGCGAACATGCTTGAGCTTCCGTTTACTACAACTGATTTGTTAGTTGATGAATGTTTATATGTGAATAAAAGCCTAAATTCAATCTGTTCATCACATAAAGCAATAAAGTCTCTTCAGACAATTGGATTAGTTTTACGAACTCATGAACTTTTTAAAGCGTCTTAATGGTAGTTGCGTAGGTGTTAATGGAGGGACAGAATGCTCTCAGATTTCATCAAAAAGATCTTCATGAACTATCTAAATGAACTATCCCTTTAAGCATTCTAAACCTTTGGTCAAAGAAGAAAGAGAGATTCACATTGTTTAATGTTTTGTCTAAGAAAAACTTATATCTGTGTTCAATCTGGTCAGTAGTGACTGTGCAATCTGTATGCTCAGTTGCACTTATGTGTTGTTGTTTATTTCTGAGCTTATTGCTGCTGGCTTGTTTCTTTCTAAATGTTCATTTTCAATGCCTGTGTTATCCCCCACCAATATTATTATGTCTGCGAAGCCACATTATCACTGGGTTTAGTAACTAGTATAAAACTTTGTGATAGATACAGGTCTTTTGTGTTCCTGCATTATATTCTGAATCAACACAGCCTTTTGCTCAACCTGATGCTCCTCAAATGATTTGTAGTGACAAACAAAACATAAGCTTGTTTATTAATCACAGATGGTCATTGAGCATTGTCATCAAGTGTCGTTATATCCCTTTCAGCATCCTCATAGGTGGCATCTTTGAGATGTCCTCATCATTTTCACATCAAATGGCACCTTCCACACAGAATATATCTTACATAAAATATGTGGCCAAATTGCAGCCAATACCTTGCCACACTGGCTGTTTCCAAAGTTGTAAGGTACCAAAGAGCCCAAACCCTTCTTCTGGGGCATCCAAAGTTTCAATTTTCTACTTTTCCATCTAGTTTTAGTTAAACCAGTTCCAACCAAGGATTAACTGCAAGCAAGGTTTTCAAAGTTAACACAAGTGCATACCATATGGGGCACAATGTCATGTGAAACCAACATGGAGTAGCTAAATGGGCTGTTCCTGTACATCTAATGCAGCTCCCCAACAAACACATAGGTCAAATCCTTTTGTACCCATCCTCCGTATGATTAATCATATTTTATTTGTGATAACGATTTCTACTTCTCTAAATTAATTTAACCTTTTTCACATGCAAGTTTAAAATATTCTGGCTGACCCCCAAGACTGAGTTTTTCAAGGCGACCGTTATTTAGAACATAGCTTTATGGTTTCCATTAAGCGAGAACGTGACGTGTCATTGCCTGTCACGTGACACACTGCAGCCACAATAGTGCTGAATGACTGATGATCCGCTTTTATTCATTTTTCCTTTTTTATGCAAAATATTCACAAATTTGCTAGCTATAGCATGAAATATCTGATATTCCGATTGTCAAATATGTGCAAGTGGATGTGTTTTGTAGTTAAAACACCTTTACAACGATCGCGTTAGTTGAGCTATATGCGCGATGGGCGCCACCATGTTAGTTTGTGCCGCAGTTTAGAGAAACGGATCTGTTGGATTTACAACACGTGAATTCATCCACTTCTCCCGAAATACATGAAAGTAAATGGCCGATGAACTTGGAGAAGAATGGAGTAAACTTTAAAGTTACTTCCACATTGTGTATCTGATATGAATAAAACGTGTCTTCTAATTATAATTATAGGATTATGGCTGCTTCCATAGACATCAGTGTGTATTTTACAAACTCTGAATGTATTTTTTTAAAGTACTTATGTTAATTTAAATGTCTGAAACCTAAAATAAACATTATGTGATTAAAAGCACATTTGAATTTAGCAGTTGATCACGTGATGCACTGATCGTTCTAATCACATGGTGTGATCATACGCTCCAGGGACCAGCCTAGACTGATCACACCGGTGTGATCGTACGTGCGAAAGGGTTAAAAAAATCACTGTGATATTGGCACACTGGTTATCTGTCCTTTTGTTGTTGTTTTATTTTGCAATGGTAACAAGCCTCCACTATCTTTCCCTCTTGGGGTTGCCAGATGTTAAGAGCTTAAATCCCCTAAACTGAGCTTTTTTCTTAAAATTAGGCTATAGATTTTCTGCACAGTGAGTATGTGTTCCTTCACGAGGCCGCATCAGCGATTTGCTGCTAATTAAATCTTTGAGTGAACCCTCTCAGTGACAAACTGTAATAAATCCAAACATGAATCTCGACCGTATTGTTTGCGATTTTGGAATAAATGGATTATGCAAACTCTGTGCTACAATACAAATATATTTTTATTACATAATTTGGAATTAGGTTTTATTTTTTGAGAGAAGCTTTGAAGGGGGTGGATTGGAATCCACTGCTGCTTCAATGTATATGTAATCTGATTATAATCAGGGTATTAATCAATATTTTTCCTTCTAAATATCAAATGAGTTGAATGACGGGTCATTGAAGCCAATAGTTTTAGGGACCATTTCTTTGTTAAAGCCTTACTTTCCAGTTAGACTAAAGTGAAGCTCTCCTTGAGAGAAAGAACGTATTATCTTGATGGTTTGAGATGACTCTCCTGTTTATAGTTAGAGCCTGGACAAATCCAACCTTGGAAAAGCTGTGTGTCGGTGTGTGTGTTAGTCTTTTTGGTTACAGGTTAAGGAACCACTGGCATTTTTGGAGATTGACTGAGTTGTTGTTCTGGACATGTTGGCACCCAGCAACCCAAATCTGCAACCTGGAAGGTCACGACGTGCCTAACTTCAGGGTCCGAGTGTCAGCTGCCTAATCAATGGAGATATGCTTAGGTCTATCTGTATATGTATGGAAAATTACTTTTTGTTTATCTATTTCTTAGCCAATCAGAAACTGCAAACTGAAGCAAGGACGTAGCTTAGACCTTGGTGTAGGGTATAACTGCTGTGATCTTTGTAACTGTAAACGGGGCGGCCTACGAACTCCTGTGTGTGTCTTGAAGCTGACTTCTGCTGATGAAACTGCAAACTATCTTCAGTAAAACTTTTCTTCAATTTATTATTTGAATAAATCCATCCTTCGGATAAGACGTTAAACCGAGGTCCTGACTCTCTGTGATCATTAAAATCCCAGGATGTCCTTCGAAAAAGAGTAGGGGTATAATCCCGGCGTCCTGGACAAATTTGCCCCTTGGCCTCTGGCCATGATGGCCTCCTAATCATCCCCATATACTGATTGGCTTCATCACAGTCTCCTCTCCACTAATAAGCTGGTGTGTGGTGGGTGTTCTTGCGCAATATGGCTGCCGTCGCATCATCCAGGTGGATGCTGCACATTGGTGGTGGTTGAGGAGATTCCCCCTTCTATGTAAAGCACTTTGAATACCCAGAAAAGCGCTATATAAATGTAATTAATTATTATTATTATTATTAGGCTATTTGTATTTGTATTGCAACAACAAAAAAGACGACTTACATTGGTTACATTCTGGCAGTGTGTGTTATGTGCGAAAGTCACGGTGATCTCGACTTATATTTTATGAGTAAACCCACATAAAGAAAACATGACATGGTGTCAGAAGTGCTGGCTGTCATCATAGTTATAAGGAACAGTCAAGATGTTGGCAAGAAGGGTGAAAATAAATAGTCAAGGCAGGGCTACGAGTAAAAGCTGCGTGCAAATCAGACAAAATGGAGCATTTCAAGCCACCCTCAGTAATGACATTGACTGGCAACGTGAGTGAAAACTGGCGCTAATGGGAGCAGAGATTTGTGTTGTATATGACTGCAGCTGAGCTCTCTAAAAAGAATATAAAAGTTCAAGTTGCAATTCTGCTACACTCATTAGGTGATGATGCAGTAGAGATTTACAACTCTTTTGAAATAGCAAAAGAAGCACCAGAAGAAGTGACTGTTGACAAGATTTCACACCTGTGCAAATGTGGTGTTTGAGAGACATCAGTTCTGGACATGCATGAGCCAATGCATGTTGAGAAGTTTGTTGCAGAACTTATAAAGCAAAAAAAAAAAAAAGTGAATTTGGAGCGTCAGAGGACGACATGATAAGAGACAAAATTGTCTTTAGTGTGACAGAAAAACTTCTGAGAGAACCAAATTGGACTCTACAAAAGGCCATAGACATATGCAGAGCATCTGAAATTGCCAAAGAAAGAATAAACAATGGCATCAGTGAAAAAAGAAAGTGAAAGATGAAATCTGTGCAGAGAAATCTATTAACACTGTTAATAGTTTGTTTATTGGGACCCTTCAATGCACACAGATAAATGCAATCTGTAAAAATGAAGATTCATGGTACACAACCATTGATTATCAAAGGGATCCCTATTGATGTCATACTCAAGCCCACAGATACGCGAGGATCAAACCGGCTGGTTATGCATTCCTGAAGTGCCAAAAGGGACAAAATCTGGTGGAGCAATACCCAGAGGTGTTCCAAGGGCTAAGAGAATTTCCAGATGAGCATCACATATACATTGATCCAAGGGTTACCCCTGTGGTTTATGGATGTAGAAAAATGCTGCTGGCAATAATGGACAGGCTAAAAGAAATGTTGGATCAGTTAATGCATTGCACCAAATAGAGCCAACGAAATGGGTCAAAATATGATAACCGAAAAAATAAAACACCTCAAATCCTCCAGTGAGGTGTTCCAGTAAAAGAACAGTGAAGCCTTTGGCTACATAAACGGTGTGCATCTGATTGCTGGTGATATGATCATTGCAGCTGTTGATGAGAAGGAACACACAGAAATTATCCACAAAGTGATGAAAAGAGCTAAACCTCAAGTTCAATGCAGACAACATACAAGACAAAGTCACGAAAGTGAGATACATGGGCCACATAATAAGTGCAGAGGGTGTTCAACCTGACAAAAAGTACAAGCAATTGTCAAGATGCCCGCTTCGAAGACAAAAAAAAAAGGCCTACAGAGACTGCTGGGCATGACAAAATACTTGTCACAGTACATAAGAAATGGAGCAGCTTTAACTGCTCCATTAAGACAGTTGCTGAGAAAAGACTTGGAGTAGCTATGGATGCCTGAACATGATACAGCATTGGTCAGCTTAAAAGAAGTATTCACTGAGGCTCCAGTGCTAAAGTTCTTTGACCCAAAACAGCAAATTGTGCTTCAAGCAGATGCATCAAAGGATGGCCTTGTGCATGTTTGCTACAACAAGGACATCCGGTCGCATATACTTAAAGAGACAGTGCAATTATGCACAGATTGAGAAGTTGTTACTGGCTGTGGTTTTTGCTGCTCGTTAATTTCATAAGTATTCGGCTCTGAAGCCCAAGCACCCTAAAGATGGTGAACTGGAACACAGCTTTAGTTGAGATCAGGTGTGAGATGGTACCTCATGTGTTTCCAGTAAGTAGAGGTACTGTACATACAGATTTCCAATGCTTTGTGCTTTCATTGTGAAATTCATTACTATATGTTGTTTTTTTTTTTTTTTTTTTTTTTTAATCCAGTTATATCTGGATTTGATATTGTTTGTACTGTACTTGAACTGAACGACATGAGCTTGTGTGTGAGCTCCACACACCTTACCGAGAGCCGCAAACTTCTTTCCTAAAACAAAATTACACATATAATCAATTTAAATGTGTGAAGTCAGCAGCAACATGAGTCCACATCGCCATCAGATTTACCATTGAAAGTACAAAGCAGTTCTCAGTTTGAAGCACATGAGCACAGCTTTTGCCCTGTTTTTTTTTTTTTGTTTGTTTTTTTCTGGATGTACTTCAGCACTTATTTTTTTCCAGTAGAGGCCAGCAGAGACCACTGTTAATACAGGAAATACTAGTCCTATGGGAATGGCTATACATGGTACTGCTTACAGTTTTACAGTTTTTTTCAAATTGCTTACACACAATTTCTGAAACTATGGCTGAATTTCTTCTAACATCATTTATGTTACAGTTATTGAACTGAACAGAATCAAAAACTGAAGTGACTTGAGCTTAATATATTGACACTATTGCTTCTCAGGTGATTTAGAATTTGTTACTATTGCGAAACTGCTGTGAAACAATCTATATTGTAGCAAGTATGTACATTCAATATATATATAAGCCAAAAGTCAGAAAGTCAACTTTATTTCTAAAGCGCTCTGTGTGTGTGTGTGTGTGTGTAGGTGTGTATATATATATATAAACAGAAATTCAAGGGGGTAAAAATAATTTCTTTTTCAAAACTGAGTTTTGATTTCTATGTGATCAATTTATTTATATGTGTTTTCACACATGATCATTGGGTGTAGGTCATCAGTAAATATGAGTGTGGCTTGTAGAGAACTGTGTTTAGAGTTTTACAAAAAGTTTGTTTGTTCAAGTGATTAGAGCTCTTTGGGTTTGATTAAATGACTAAATTAAATTATTTTTGCACAACATGATCGACAGCTCATTTTACTAATAGTTCACCCAAAAATAAAAAGTGTCATCATTTACTCAACCCCATGCCATTCCAGACACGTATGACTTTATTTGAAGAATATCTAGCCTAATCTTAGTGGGGGTTTTTTTCTCCATACAATAAAAACTAGTGAGGTCCAATGTTGCTTTTTGTACCCAATGGACTTTCATTATGGCTATGAGCTGTAAAGTTTAAAAATGAACAGCCTTCTGAAAAATTTTAAGTCACTCGTTATGCTATATTATCACCAAAAGTTGGATTCAATCTTTTTGTCAACTTGTTTTCTTTCAATTAGGGCAGGTTTTGTATTTTGGTTGATCGTATGGCTTCATTGACTTATGCACCTCAGTTTTTACTGTTTTTGAAAAAAGCAGTATTTGTGGATAATGTTGTCAATATTCAATAAAATATGGAAAACAATTTGCACTGTTTATCACACAAATGTGCTTTAATGGTTAAGGAAGTTTGTTTTGAAATGCTTTTATTTTGCACAAAATGAAACAAAGTCATACTTCCCGGCCAAAAATGGCCGGCCTACAAAAAACAAAAAAATAAAAAAATAAAAATACCTTATAAATCTCTCATTATATTGTAATGTATATGTTATATATCACTAAATATGAGATTCAATCTTTTTGTCAACTTGTTTTCTTTTAAATTAGGACAGGTTTTGTATTTATTTATGAAACTGATTGATCAGAGGATAAAGTTTATCTCTGTGAAAAAGATGTTTGTGTACATGCATGTGTATGTGTGTGTGTGTGTGTGTGCTCGTGGTTGCACGGTCGTGCATGTATCCCCAAATGCATACCTTTATCTTTGCAAGCACACATGTAGATATGTGAACATTAACATGCTCCTGAACACTAAATGTTTCTCTTATTTTCGATCTCCCCCATTCATTTTCAATGGATGGTCATTTTTGACCAATATAAGCTTAGAGGTCACTTATTCAAAAATAAATACAAAACCTGTCCTAATTGAATGAAAACAAGTTGACAAAAAGATTGAATTCAATATATGGTGATAATATAACAAGAGATTCATAATCTATATTTTTGTACGCCGGTCATTTTTGACCAGGAATACCACAAGTGTAACTGTGCCATTTTGTGCCGTTTTAGTCTAATGTGATAACATTAATTAACATTTAATGAGTAAAAGAAAATACTCTCCTTGTGTGTACGGAACACAACCCACTGCCGAAATTGGGTTTGGAACCACATGAGGGTGAGCAAATGACGACAGAATTTTCATTTTATGTAAACTACCTCTTTAAGTATAGAACATTAAATGAAACATGGCAACATTGCGCATTACACATCGTTTTCCCTCAAAGCAGATGCCACGGACACCAATGAAAAGAATCTGTGTTGATGTCTTCACCCATCACACAGTGGAACATATTGCTTACTAGTGGCACAATGAGGCTGGGTGACTTTAGTTACACGTTCCTGTGGACTGGCAGACTGTAACAATGGCTACGGAGGCCCTGGTCCCTACATCTATGTGATAAGGCCACGATCTGGTTTCACTCCATCCTGCTGGTGCTGATTGACATCCTTGAATGCAGCTTTTGATGCAAGGCTCCAGTTTAATTAAAGCATTTACCCAGAGATCTGCAGAGAGGTCTGCTGATAAATACTGAATGGAGTTCATCCACTGGTGTCCACGGCATGATGGGAACAGACTAGTACTTTGTGGCTGGACACAATTAGGCAGAATTCTGAGTTTTGCTGTGTTTTCAGATCTTTTTATTGGGTCTGGGTGAGGAAAGTAGTTCTGGATCAGAAAGGCCCAGGCCTTTCTGCCACAGCAAGCTCTGCCAACACGGTTGAGCCTCTGTGGCCCTGAGTAACGGGCAGTGTGAGATTTCACACGGTCGAAACATGGCACTGACTCTCTGGTGTCAGGGTGGCAGTGTTAGAGCGAGGCGGGATCAGCTCTCTATCCACTGGGGCTGATATCAGGGTGTCAGGCTACCTGTGTGGGCTTGCAGGAGTGTTATAAAGTCACTGGCAATCCATCCGCCCGCTGTTGCGACCTCTGAACTCCATAGCCGTCTCTGAGCTTGAATGCTCACGGTTCCCTGTAGCTTTGAAGTGAGGCACTCTTGCAGTGTGCTTCTGTCCTGATGTGTCGGTGATGAAATCGATGGTGAAAGGGAAAGCTTAATGTAGACTTTGCTATTTGCATTCCGTGGCGACTGCTGCCCAACAACAATGTGTGCCGATAGTTTGTATGGCATCTGAGAGAGGGGGCTGAGTTGTGGACGGGCAGAAACAGGTAACAGATACCCTTCTGTCACCTGTTCCTTACACCACCACTGACAACAAGGACCCCCATTCACAACCCACCCTCCTATTCTTCCCTCCAACTATGAATAAGTAATCATTCCATCCAAGAGGCGGGCAGGGAACTTGGACCGGACCATTTCATGTGGCAGGCGTGGGTAAAGCGATCCCCCCATCATAGGCAACCAGAGCCGGAGAGGGCCTCTTCTTCAGCCGGTCTGTAACCCAACCTGTGGCTTTCGCTCTCTCTGTTTACCTGCTGCATCAGGCTGGCCCTTTATTCCAGTGAGTGGCAGCTCAGAGGGGCTCACTTTCACCTCTGTACTATGGCACATTGTAATATTTAATGGCAAACAAGCTTGAGGGGGAGCATGGGTAACTGGACCCTGCGTTTTCCACCAAGAAATGGAGGTTAAAAAGGCAGTTTAATCTTCACTATTGTACCACAACACACATTGAAGTGCAACATGTTTGCATGGGAATATCTGTAGTGGTTTGCCATGAAATAAATATTCGAATATTCGAAATGTTACTCAGAGGACAGTTCTTGGGTTTAATTCATTTGAAGTGCTTGTGCTAAATGTTACACTTCCAGATGTAAGAAAAAAATTCCTGCTATCTCTTGCTCTGGTCATCTATGTTGATTTTCTAACAGAGTTTGCAGATTTTCTTTCAGACTTATTGGTTAATGCTGATAGCACGTCATATATACAGTGAGGAAAATAAGTATTTGAACACCCTGCTATTTTGCAAGTTCTCCCACTTGGAAATCATGGAGGGGTCTGAAATTGTCATCGTAGGTGCATGTCCACTGTGAGAGACATAATCTAAAAAAAAAAATCCAGAAATCACAATATATGATTTTTATAACTATTTATTTGTATGATACAGCTGCAAATAAGTATTTGAACACCTGTCTATCAGCTAGAATTCTGACCCTCAAAGACCTGTTAGTCTGCCTTTAAAATGTCCACCTCCACTCCATTTATTATCCTAAATTAGATGCACCTGTTTGAGGTCGTTAGCTGCATAAAGACACCTGTCCACCCCATACAATCAGTAAGAATCCCACTACTAACATGGCCAAGACCAAAGAGCTGTCCAAAGACACTAGAGACAAAATTGTACACCTCCACAAGGCTGGAAAGGGCTACGGGGAAATTGCCAAGCAGCTTGGTGAAAAAAGGTCCACTGTTGGAGCAATCATTAGAAAATGGAAGAAGCTAAACATGACTGTCAATCTCCCTCGGACTGGGGCTCCATGCAAGATCTCACCTCGTGGGGTCTCAATGATCCTAAGAAAGGTGAGAAATCAACCCAGAACTACACGGGAGGAGCTGGTCAATGACCTGAAAAGAGCTGGGACCACCGTTTCCAAGGTTACTGTTGGTAATACACTAAGACGTCATGGTTTGAAATCATGCATGGCACGGAAGGTTCCCCTGCTTAAACCAGCACATGTCAAGGCCCGTCTTAAGTTTGCCAATGACCATTTGGATGATCCAGAGGAGTCATGGGAGAAAGTCATGTGGTCAGATGAGACCAAAATATAACTTTTTGGTCATAAGTCCACTAAACGTGTTTGGAGGAAGAAGAATGATGAGTACCATCCCAAGAACACCACAAGAACACTACTGTACCAAATATTAACATTGATTTTCTCAGGTGTTCAAATACTTATTAGCAGCTGTATCATACAAATAAATAGTTAAAAAATCATACATTGTGTTTTTTTGGATTTTTTTTTTAGATTATGTCTCTCACAGTGGACATGCACCTACAATGACAATTTCAGACCCCTCCATGATTTCTAAGTGGGAGAACTTGCAAAATAGCAGGGTGTTCAAATACTTATTTTCCTCACTGTAGATTGACTGTCATATATAGATCGCTGATTGTCATATTGCCACATATAGAAGCGATGCATTGGGACTTGAGTTTAGATTCACTAAACTCTTTTGGGATCAAACAAAATATCAACAGTCCCACTTATAGCTTTAACCATACACCAGACCAGGGGTTCTCAACTCTTGCCCTCCGGGTCCACTTTCCTGTTTAGCTCCAACCTTGGTCAAATTCACCTGCCTATAACTGTCACGAAATCCTGAAGACATCGATTAGCTTGTTCAGGTGTTTGTTTAGGGTTGAAGTGAAACCCCCCCAGAACCCCAGCACTAGTCTTAATTATATCACTTGGAACTGATGTTACTGATATAGATATTGCACCTCAAAGCAATGATATTAGAGATCATTGTCCCATCTCATGCTCCCTGTGTGTTGCTGAAATTAGTTATATTGCACCACATTCGTTGACTAGGTATAACTATTGTTGTAACCACCAGCGCTTGAAGTGGAAAGAGATAAAGTGCCGGTACTCCCCCATGGGGAGTTGGGGAATCTATCAATTTGCCACTTCTATAATTCATCAACAAAACCTTTACTCTAAGGCTATAAATGTCAGCTGCTGGGTCATTATTTAGTAGAACAAAATAACTACATGTTGTTTCTCTGTCTCTGCCATTCACTCTGATACGCAGTTTAAATCAGTGCATTGACTGAGTGCTGTTTGCCACTGGACTGTAATTTTTTTTTAAAAGATTTATCACAACTTTTCACAAATCTTTTGTCAAATCAGCTTAAGTTCACAAACATTGCTCAGATTGCATAATATATTTTTTAAGGCAACTATAAATGTCACAATCAGCTGCTGGGTCATTATTTAGTAGAACAAAATAACTACATGTTGTTTCTCTGTCTCTGTCATTCACTCTGATAAGCAGTTTAAATCAGTGCATTGACTGAGTGCTGTTTGCCACTGGACTGTAATTCTTTTTTTTTTTTAAAGATTTATCACAACTTTTCACAAATCTTTTGTCAAATCAGCTTAAGTTCACAAACATTGCTCAGATTGCATAATATATTTTTTAAGGCAACCAGGTTAGGCTACTTTAAGTTAAACCTACAAATCATTTTTACAGTGTGATTGTTTTTAATAATTTATGTTCATGATGTTCATCTAATGCCACATCCACAGTATTTTACATTCCATCCACAATTACATTTTCAAATGAAAATAACACTTTCTAAAGTGTCTTCACGTTCTATTTTTGCTGGAGGAAAACAATAGTGTGATGAGGGGTGAACTCAGCGAAAACTTTACAGTGGATGGGAAACTGTCTCTTTTTGCTCCTGCATCACATTATGTAAACTGCATTTATGACAAGAAAAGTAGAAAGAGGCCTAGTGATGCGGCCCTGTTATCAGCAACATGTGAGAAGTGCTGGTACACAAGAAAAAGTGAGGGTGAGGGTACACTACAGCTTAAAATATAGAAGTGTCGGTACTGCGTACGGGCCACTTCAAGCACTGCTAACCACTATAGACAAGTAACCTGCCTGATCTGTCTCTACTTTGTGAGCCTAATAAATACAGATACACTTTATGTATATGGGCACAATTCTCTCTTGCACCCTAGATACTGTCACTTCCCTTCAGGTTAAAAAAAGAGAAACGTCATACATGATCATGGTACATCATACTTGTTCTCTTAAAGGTGGGGTAAGTCATTTTTGAAATATGCTGTTTGGAAGTTAGTCAGTCCGACACAACAACAAACGTGTAGCCAATCAGCATTAGGGGGTGAATGACGGTGGAGGAGAGAGAACGTTCAAAGGGAGATTTGAATTGAAGAAAGACTACAGAAATAGAGATGAGACACAATACAAAAGAGAAAAGCTCAGAAGAAATCACTGGAAAATAAAGGGTTACGTCTGGGCAAAAGCATTAGGACCCGTAACGCTTATAAACACTCTCCAGCACTGGAGAGAGCTAAGTGGGAAGGCCTGAAAACAGACGCGGATGTTGCTTTGATTCGGGTCCGCAAGTGGGTAACACTGGGTTTGAGTGTCACTGTTTGTCTGGAGCTGCTGAGCTGTTGGCAAATAACAACCAACTGTTTTGTAATTGCTTGGAATTACTATTGTGTACTGTACGTTCGTTTTTTGTGCTTCCTTGTTCATCATCTGCACTTTATCTTTCGTGAAGCATTATTCTGTTGCGCTTCTGCTATGATAAACAAACATCCTCTCTTGGATTGCGTGGAGGCCAGTTAGTCAGTCACGCTGACAACTGCTAGGGAATGCGGTGTTTAGCATCATTGTTAGTGCACTCTGTTAGGATTGAGTTTTGGAGGCGGAGCAATGAAGAAGGCTTGTGTTTGTTTGGGTTGATTTCAAATATCAACATTGGCCAACAGCATATTTCTCAAAAACGACTTATAAACACCCTTAAGAAAGCACTCGTAACCTTGAGTGCAAATGGGGGAAAAACTAACTTTAAAGCTTTCTGAACTGTTGTCAGGGTTTTGCCTTGTTTAGTTGTAGTTTTTATTTTATTTTAGTTTTTGTTCACGTATCTTAGTTTCATGTTTACCCTTTCAGTTTAGTTTTCATTTTGCCCTGTTAGTCTCCTTGGTTACTGATTACGTTCACCTGTGTTCTCTTGTTAAGCCTGTGTATATTCTCCCTGTTCTGTTCAGCCCCTTGTCTGTTCGCATTTATGTGTAATGTGGTAATTAGCTATTCTTTGTGCATTCTTCTAGTGTTTATTAAAGTATCCGTATTTGTTATTTCTTGCATCATGTATCTTATTAAAACCATAAAGTACATGACAACTGTGTGGAAAGACAGCATTTCTAGCTATAGACAGGCTCTAAAAGCTGCCAGGGCAGAGCATCTCCGAGGACTCATAGAAAATAACCAAAATAATACTAGGTTATTCAGTACAGTGGCATGATTAACATATAATCAGACGTCTCAGAACTTAACATTCCAACAGAGCTTAGTAATGACTTTTTTCACTGAGAAAATAGAAAACATCATACATACAATTATACATACACAATCTAAAAACATTTACACTGGTTTTAGCATCAAGTAACATTCCCCAAGAACAAATACAGTTCTTAAGGACAGGAAGAGCTTACTAAACTTGCATCAAAGCCAACCACATACAGAATATACAAGATACCATACCCACTAAGCTACTGAAAGAACTGCTCCCTGTGACAGGAGAGCTCATTCTCTATATTATTAACTCCCCTTTGTCTCTAGGTAATGTCCCAAGAATGTTCAAGCTGGCAGTTATTAGGCCTCTGATTAAGAAACCACAACTGGATCCTAGTGAATTAGCAAACTACAGACCCATCTCACCCATTTTTCTCAAAAATTGCTATGGCCATTTTTGACAGACCAAAATCTATATTTAGGCAGCTTCAAAGGGATCCACACAACCCACCAATAAATAAAAAATCAATTATTTTCTGGAAAAAATTTAAAATTATGTACTTTTTAATGACAAATGTTTGATTTGGTCCAACAGTTGAGTTCACAACCTCTTGCGTGATGTATGCGCAGAGGTCACGTTAGACTTTCTCATTGTCCGTCATTTTGACGGACAGGGTCGTACAAATTCTGTCATAATCTATTATGTCTAGTATATCTATTATCCGTCATTTTAATTTTCATATTTTAATAAGACTTATAATAGCTTTTGTTTTCATTCACATTTTAATCATGAACCTACAGGATGAGTATATAGGCTAGATTATTCATTTATTTATTTATGAACAAAACAGATGAACAAAAACTGTGTGAAATTACATGTTCAACTCAAAGCAGATTAATTTTTTCACACTGAGAGCGGAGGCAATTAAAACACTTTTTGTGTCTGAACAGGCAGATATAAACAACGCAATATATTACAAAATATTATTCCGACTACAATGTGTCACGGTGTGGTGTAGGTTAAAGAAGACAAAGAGACCAATGGCTCCAATACATACGTTTTACTAAACACATAGGCACATACAGGCAGAAGGTTTACACACACCAAACACGACATAACTATGACTATACATAGACATTACCTAGACGTGACTCAGACGAGAACGGACCAAGACTGACTGAGCAGAGGGAACTAAATACAGACACTGATGAACACTGATTAACTGAACACAGGTGATGTAGATGATGATGATTATCTAGACACAGAAGATACAACTGAACTAATGATGACAGTGAAGACAAGTCCAATACAAAAAACAAACTAAACAGAACACAACAGTGACATAACTCCCCCCTCCTGGTAGGCACGACCTCGCGCCGCAAATGGTAAGTCTAGCGTAATGTCACAGAACCGTCTTGTAATGCCTTGTTGAATTCTGTCTCTGCCTCACCTGGCCCATTCATCAAGTCCTCTAGGCTAGCAAGGGTCATGTTGGGATGTGTAAATTGTTAACATCATCTTTTTGGAACGTAAGATACACGCGGTTCACCATGGCCAAGACATCAGACAACAGGTGTGTTAGGGCAGGGAGTGTGTTTGGATGTGCTTTCTAATACCCTTAGCTACCATTCAATTATTCGCATTTTCCTCCTCCTTCAACTCCAATACCAGAGAAACCCAATTGGCACATATGGCCTTTATTGCACTCTCCAATGACAGCCAGCGTGGAGCCGATGGTTGTTTTAGGCTCAACATGTCTTATTCATCCATTTCGTTTAGCAGTTTGTTTAATCGGTTTGTTCGAATGGTATGCGTATAGTAGTATCATATGTGTATATATTAATGACAGCATCACATTCGCGCCATCACTTCCCAGTCCAACTACCCGATCCATAACTACACCATGGCCTGACAACAAATATTTTATGCCACAGGGTATTACATGATTCCCAATGAACACAGTTTCAGACTCCCCTTTCTGCTGTGTCAGGTATGTGATCAGCATTTTCTCAACCATTAAATTAGTCGTTTCATCAACTATTATCCCGACTTATCTGCTGTTGGTGATGCAATCATCCACAGCGCTATTTATGGTTATTGCTATAGCCTCCTCCATCTGACTGACAGTCTTATGGTGGGTGTACGTGTGTGCTCTGTTCAGGTTTGGACACCCAGCAGACTGTAAGAGGTGTATTAGGTTATGATATTGATGGCTTGGTGTTTGTATTTGCCATATGCAACACAACCTTAAACTGTGTTTTTAATGCCTTGTTACAGACAGCCTGTGATTTTTCGACATGCTTGACCATTGCCACGCTCTGGTTGACCACCTGTGAAGCTTTGGTGTGGCTATGGCTACTTTTGTAATAATTCAAAGCCGATTTCTGCATCCTCAGACAAATCCATTACTCATGTTAGCTTTTCTACAGATGTCACAGAACATTTTGCCACCTTCCCTCCTCAGCTATGTGAACTCCTGACCACACTGGACACGGAACTCCCTCCTGACCTCCTTGCTGCTGCTTGGTTGCCCCGTAACAGCTGTTGGTGACTGATAAATGTTGTCTATTTGTCCTTCATCCTCCACTGCATCAGTTACTCTTTTTTCACCTTTATTAACAATATCACAACTATTTGGCCATTTGAAGAAACTTCTCAAACTCAGCTGCCGTGACATTTTTGCAGCTGTATTCAGCAGTGACAAAGACAAGACAATACAAGATAATTGCCAGTTAATATGTGCAATTGCCACAACTGGACAGGAGTTGGAATTACAGTTACAATAGATATGCACATTGGGAAGGTCACGTGTGACCTCGGCGGCAACAATTGTTCTGTATTAATTATAAAATACTGCTCCTTGCCTATAAAGCCCTAAATGGTCTAGCTCACTCTACCAGCCATCACTCTCTTTAAGGTCTCAAAACTTACAATTATATTAGGCTAGATAAAATGGTATGATCATCATATGATCATCTTTGCCTTAAAAATTACGAACAGAAGCTATGCTAATTCTTCTCCTTTTGCTTCTCTGTTTCTACCTCAAGATGCCCATCCCTGGATAACTAAAGATTGTGCCAGCTCCAGTTTTATGTCCAGCCTTTTCTATGATTTCAGGCAACGCAGACAATTGCAAAGATAACGCCAACTTTCAAGTACCAAATATCATCCTTATATTGTAATTTTATACTTGTATTGTAATCACTGAGCAAGTTGTAATTGCTGCCTAACTCGTTTGCTATGTCTGTTTAACTGTACACTAATACATGACATTAACTAACTACACACAGTACATAACGTATTATTTTATAGCCATGTATTACTGCCATATGGACATTACTTTGACACACTCATCTCTGACTGATATCAGAATACTTCCTAAATTGTTACATCTAAATCAGAATTTTCCCTAAAGATGCATTGCAACTTTGTATTGTGAAAATTGCTAAATAAACTTGAATTGACTATTATTCACTGCAGTTTCCAACTAAAATAAACACTAGTGCAGGTAAAAGACCAACAACTTATTCCTTTTTACACAAATTAAGATTACACCTGTAGGGCTGAGGAAATATGGGCAGAACTCTTTACTGCCCTATAGTACTTCAAAAAGCCTTTTAAAGGTATACATGTGAATTAAACGTGGCACAAATGCCTTCATCATCCCAGTATGCTAATGCCTATCTAGTACAAGGGTTTCATCAATATGCTGATTGGGGACTGTTGGGACACTCCAGGCACAGGATGGTTCTGTCAGGAGAGACAGAGTCGTTTGCACCTCAATCACATGTCTGTACCATTTGCTTCACAGGACATATGCTTTCAACTACATACTGTTTATTTACTGGTTTGTTCTAATATGTAACTATGCCATGTTTGGTCTCATCTGACAGCTTATAAACTGAAATGAATGGTGGTGAACTTAATAGAGATATTAAAGTATCCTAATGTACAATCTAGGTACTATTGGTTAAACATGCATTGAGGAGAATATGTTAATGTTCTTCTTCCCCTCTTGATCACTACCCATTTGCCTCATCTTTTGGTTTCCTGTCGGTTGGGTTTGGTGTTGGTATTCCACTCATGTTTAACAATGCTTTGCTCAGGGTATAAGAAGGAAAGGTAACTGTTGATCTAGGAGAAAGGCTTTAACCCTGCCACTCCCGCACACCGGTGCGTAACCTCATACTACAAGAAAGGCTTTTACGGCCTCTTCTTCTTCATTATTTGTTACAACTGAGTTTCTATACAGTATGTTGTTCCATTCTACTGTCTGTATATTTAAACATGTAACTTAATAAATAACTTTGCCTGCTTTAAAGGCTTTGAGAATCTTTCCTTTTATCATTGATAAGCTAAAGTGATTATAACTTTCGTTATCTAAACGTTCAGGTTAAATCCTACGTTTTCCTATCAGTTCTAAGAAAGACTTTTACCTTTAAAGAATAAGAGGTTAAAGAATAACAACAACTTTAATGGAGTCAGATTAATTATATTGGAGTCAGATAAATATCTGAATTATACACTTCATCCTTCAACTGCGTTTTGTTCCGATTATTGGTTCAAAATAGCAGTGTAAGTTTCCAGCCTTACACACCACAAGGTAACCAGCAGGGTTGAGGGCCAGGGTGGAGCAGATGGAATCGAAAGAGGAGAGACTATGGCTACTATCGCCATGATGAAGGAGAAGGACATAGTCTGGTCATGATGGCCTTCCAGGCTGAGATGAGGAGACGAGGAGCTGCTTCCGTGGCAAAGACACGACAAAGGAGAAAAAAGGGTGGCATCTGTGGCCAACACAGGAGAGGGGTCATAAAGATCACCAGACCTGGGACTACCTGAACGATCT
Source organism: Abramis brama (assembly GCF_963993115.1). Classification (NCBI taxonomy): domain Eukaryota; kingdom Metazoa; phylum Chordata; class Actinopteri; order Cypriniformes; family Leuciscidae; genus Abramis; species Abramis brama. Next base: position 39,446,518 of record NC_139967.1, read on the forward strand.
GACTTTGGACCACCGGACTTAAGACAACTTGGACCAGCAGACTTTGGACCACACGGACTATCAGCCTTGGACAACCTGGGCCAGCTTTACTAAGGACCACTGGACTTAAGACAACTTGGACCAGCAGACTTTGGACCACACGGACTATCAGCCTTGGACAACCTGGACCAGCTTGACTAAGGACCACCCGGACAACCAAACTTGTGACCACTCAGACCAAGGACCACCCAGATTCTCCTCTTTCTGGGAAAAGCTGCAGCCCTCTCTGAGGACTGCAATCTCTTGGGTCCAGTGGGGTAGGAATCTTCCTAAACTTCACCCATCATGACTGAGGCGCCATCCAATAGCAGGGCAAATGAGATGTAATGGGCTAAGGACTCTGAAGCATTTCCCACAGGCATGTGACAGATCTTCAGTGCCCCATCAGCCCAGGTAGTGTGACGACACAGCTTCAAAAACTCCTCCACATACCACTCCAAAAGATGACCATCCTGGTTCTTGGGATGGAGAGTAATTCCCACTGAGGTCATGGTGTGGTCTGAACTTCTGTCACAGGATTCAGGTTGGAGAGTGACGTGAATGCAGGTGAAATGGAACCAAGTATGCACCTAGAGCAGTAACAGTCTTTCTGTCATGACAACTCTCAGAGAGACTGGCTTGGTAATGGATATGGCCAGGGCTTGAAATTAACTTTTTTTGCTCACCAGCCACTGTGGCTAGTGGTTTTCCAAAGTTACTAGCCACTCAGCTTTTTCACTGGCCAAAATTCTGACATAGATACCATAGGGGAAAAACTGCAATATCGATATTTTTAGTATTATCTTATAATTTGGCATATTAGGCTGCTGTCACTTTAAGACCTGATGCACGGACCCATTATACTGTTTTATATAGCTAATATACTTGTCTTTATATGCACACACTTTGTGTGTGAGCACAAAATCTGCAGGAATGAGTAAAATTATGCTCAATATGCGCAATCGCATGCCAAAATTCAAGCCCTATAACACCAACAATATTCATCTGGAGCAAATGAAACGAGTGAGTAAAGGGTTTGTGTGTAACTCGCTGTCGTTAAGATTAGAGCGCGAGAACGCGCAGCCGATATTGTGTATCCTGCGCAAGAGTTTTAGATATTTCAGTATCGAAAAATTCTATATTTTTGACAACACTAGATTGCACTTATTATTTCAGACGCCTTCAGATGGCTAGTAGGAGTAACTGCGTCACATGCCACTGCTGAAATCCACCCGCATTTAGTGGGTTGGCGGGTGTTAATGTCAAGCTCTGGATATGGCAATGTTAATGTATTGGGTCTTGGCGGAATAGATCTGCAACGCTGCTGCTGCAGAGTTAGTACCGAGACTTGCTACTGCCAATACATTCACAGACATGCTGCTGTGAGCATGTAAGACACGCTGCTGCACATTATAGCATGAATGAAATAACCCCCCGTAGCAGATCTATACAGGTGGAGATAGGAAAGTTGGAGGGTTTCTGAAAGTGTGCTGCCGACTACTAACAGCAAACACTACCAAACTTGAATAATATAATAATATAATAATAATAATAATAATAATACATTTTATTTAAAAGCGCCTTATCAGGACACCCAAGGACACTGTACAAAGCAGATAAAAACATTAAAACAGTAAACAATAAAATTGGCAAGACAACATTGAGGTGATATGAGTCAGGTGGAATATGACTGTCTGAACAAAAGAGTTTTGAGTTTGGATTTGAAGAGGTGAAATGAGTCCATGGTACGAAGGTCTGGAGGGAGGGAATTCCAAAGATGCCCTGCTCCCCATTGTGACAAGACGGGCAGGGGGGACAGAAAGCTGGCAGGTATGGGAGGAACGGAGTGAACGGGTCGGGATGTTTAAATGGAGGAGATCTGAGATGTATGGAGGAGCCATATTGTGAACTGCTTTGAAAGTAATGAGAAGTATTTTAAAGATGATCCTCTGTTTGATGGGAAGCCAGTGAAGTTGTTGCAAGATGGGAGTGATATGATGAGAGATGGGGGTCCGAGTAATCAGGCGTGCAGCAGAGTTTTGTAGGAGCTGCAGCTTCTGGAGTGACTTATTAGGGAGACCAAACAGGAGTGAGTTGCAGTAATCTATCCGAGATGTGACGAGGCTGTGAACCAGGATGGTGGTGGTTTGGGGAGTGAGAGAGGGACGGAGACGGGAGATGTTACGCAGGTGGAAATAGGCGGACCGAGTGATGCTATTAATGTGAGAGTGGAAAGATAATGTGCTGTCGAGGACGACACCCAGACTCTTAACCTGAGGGGAGGGAAGGACAATTGAATTATCAATGGCAATGGAAACTTCATTGGCTTTGGAGAGAGTATGAGGTGTGCCCACCAGGAGGACTTCGGTTTTTGAACTGTTCAGTTTGAGAAAGTTGGATGAGAACCAAGAGTGGATTTCTTGGAGACAGAGGGTGAGAGAGGTTGGTGGGAGTAAAGAGGATGGTTTAGTAGAGAGGTAGAGCTGGGTGTCGTCCACGTAGCAATGAAATTTAATGTTATGTTTACGGAGGATGTGACCAAGAGGGAGAATGTAGATGATAAAAAGGAGAGGCCCCAATACAGAGCCTTGGGGCACTCCAGCGGAGACGGGGAAGGTAACAGATTTCTGGGATTTGAGTTGTATGAACTGTGTGCGATCAGAAATGTATGAAGTAAACCAGGCTATGGGAATGTGGGTGATACCAATGGATGATAGTCGACTAAGGAGGGTAGGATGAGAAATGGTATCAAAAGCTGCTGTGAGGTCCAGAAGAATGAGAATTGAAAGTAACCCAGAATCAGAAGCCATGAGAAGGTCATCTGAAATTTTGAGGAGTGCGGTTTCAGTGCTATGAAGGGGACGGAAGCCAGATTGAAACTGCTCGTAGATGCTGTTGGACATGAGGTGATTATGAAGTTGAGAAGCGACAGTTTTTTCCAGAATTTTGGATATGAAGGGTAAATTAGATATAGGACGAAGATTGCTGAAATTGGTGGGGTCCAGGCCAGGTTTTTTCAGAAAGGGTGTGACCGAGGCAGTTTTGAGTGAAGGGGGGACTAAACCGGAGTTTAGGGAGGAGTGGATAATCTCAGTGATGAGAGGGGCAAGTGAAGAGCAACAGGATTTAACCAGGGTGGAGGGAAGTGGGTCGAGCTGGCATGTGTAGGGTTTAGATTTATGAATAATGTCCGAAATGGATTAAACGGAGGGAAGGTCGAAACTGGAAAAAGTAGTAGTTGGGGATGGATAAGGGGTGTTGAAGTTGCCTCCAGAAGCTGCAGCTCCAGATGAAGTCAGGTGTTTATGGATGTCTGTGATTTTGGAAACAAAGAAGGACATAAGTTTATTGCAGAAGTCCTGGGATTGCATATGGTAGGGAAGAGAGTCAGGAGGTTTTGTAATGGAGGTGAGAAGGGAAAACAGGGTTTTAGAATTGTGATGATTAGAGTGGATTAAATGAGAGTAGTAGGCAGATTTAGCTGAGGAGAGGGAGTCCTTATACAGATTGACATGGTCCTTGTACATATTGTTGTGAATGGTGAGTCCAGTTCTATTGGCAAGACGTTCCAGCCATAGACTGTAAAAAAAGATGGACGACGCCCCTTCGCTCTCTTCCATTGATGAGAACTGAAGCCGCCAGAGTCCCGATATGGCGCTGACATATTGGAACTTTAGTCTGCGCAGTAGCGATCTCGGGACCAGACCTGCGCAGTAGTGAGCAGGAAGTAAAGCCGCGAAATCAACGCTCCGCCCTCACTCTCGCCGAATGCACTCAGGGAGAGAGGATTCTGCACACTTTTTTAAAAATTGATTGCAGTACGACAAGAGGCTTGTTAAAATAAAGTAAATACAATCTCCTCAGTCCTCCGAAGATCCCAAAAAAATGTCCGTTGGTGCTTCAGTGACTACTTCGCTCAGAGAACCTGTCAATCACAGCTGTCAGTCATGACGTTACACCACCGCATCACGTAACTAACTAAAAAACAACTTATTTTTGAAACAGACACTTGAACTAACATCAGCGTGATAAAAACGACAGCAAATGAAAGAATCCACCTTTGGAAAAAAGATATTTGAAGTGTAATTTAATTGTTTAGTTGGTCTCACGTCCCGTTGAATAACATGGGGAGGCGGGGCTTATGACCTATACTAGGACCAGTCACCGGGGGGCGATCGAGACGTTTTGGCTTCACTTTTCAGGGCTTGTGCGGCACGCTTGGTTCCAGCTGACGGCCCTGAGATTTCAGAAGGCGTAGGGCGGGAGTGAACCAGGGTGCTGAGCGGGTGAAGGAGACTGATCTGGATCTCATAGGAGCATGAATGTTAAGCTGCAGCTCATTGGCCGCTGATGCAACTGCAACCAATCATCTGCGCTATGTGTAAAATTATGTGATTGCTACCATACAGAGGGACTGGTACACTGCTACAACAGACTGGTAATGAAGGTCAACAATGGCAATAATGTTGGAGAACAGACGATGGAGAATCACTGAAGTCAACGCATTGATTACATTGATTCTACTTCTTTGTTTTATTAAAATTTTTCCTTTCTATAAAATCTACTGTTATATGTTCAGAAACTCATCCAGGTTTGTTGAATTGCACACACAGACCAGCCTCTAGTAATGAGCCTACAGAAAACTGAGACCCACACAGCACTTGACCACTGGATTTACATAATTCATTTCACTTTTAACAAGTGTTTTTTTTTTTTTTTTTTTTAACATTGCAACATTAGATTTATAAACAGCTCCTGATGAACACATTAATTATTATTTGAATTATCACTCAGTGAATCATTTAACCATGTATTAAGGTCTTTGGGATGGCCTTTGTCTTTCAAACACATTAAAATGTACAAATTCACACTGAAAAGGTCAGCTGAACCTCTTTTCCCTAATATATTTACTTTAAGTAAGCCCAAATTTTAAGTTATTAAGTTAGGTCAATAATAAAATTAAGTCAATAATAATAAATACTAACAAAATAAAGTTCACAGTTCTCTGATGTCGGTTAATGGTCACATAACATGCAGGTAAACACTTTTTAAAATGTTTTATTTTGATTAGTTTATTTTGATCATTTAATTACTTAATAGCTTTTCATTAAACTCACAAACCATTGCAATTCCATTACGAACCCCAGTCTTGGAAACCCCGACGTAATGTAATTTTTAATGCGCTTCATGTTGTTGATAACAAAGAATGGAATATATTTTATTTCTCTTGTATTTTTATATCAATATGGTACACGATTGTCACATTCAAATTAATGTGATAAACGAGTTAGGTCAAAAGTAATCTAAAAAGTAATCTATACTTACTACAATTTTTGTCTTGTACAATTTATAAGTAATCTAACCAGAAAATGATGTAATAATAATAATAATAATAATAATGTGTTTTATTTATATAGCGTCTTTCAAGAACCCAAGGACACATTACATAATATGGACAGTTACAAATATACAATCAGGATAATAACGTGAACAGGCAGACAGACAGTGATCAGATTACATACAAAAAAACAAAACAAAAAAATGAAGGCATGCATGTAACAGAAATTTAAAGTATACAATTAGTTAACATAGTGTAATGGAGGGTGGAGGAAAAACAGAATTGGGCTGAGCAGAAAGATATATTTGTGCATCATCAGCATAACTGTGAAAATTAAGACCATGATGCCGGATGATCTGACCCAGAGAAAGCACGTAGATCAAATACATGTACATGTATATCTATGGAGAACTCAGACGTGACAGTGACAAAGTGTTTTCCATCATGAAAACGATGTTCAGATATAATCATATTCCTTTTAGATGTTTCTTTTCAAAAACATTGACGATATTATTAAAAATCCAGCATTTCTTGTCATTTTTTTTAAATAGTAGGTCCACGTTTTAATTAAAATAACTTATTGTCATGGCTTGAAAAACACGTAGGGATGTCTGCAATTATTTAATAAAGTAGCTGAAAATACAGTCCAAGTCCAATCTGCCATAATGAGAACATAATGTTGTTATACATCCTCAACAGGAGTAACAATTCCTTAGTTCAAGAGCATTTGATATATATGCACCTTTTGTGCAGATACAAGTTGTAATGTTACTTTTATGTTGTGTATCTAGGACATCTGATTATTCTCATGTAGGATCTGTCATATAGAACAAACTTTAGTTTACTGGTGTTCATGCACTCTTCAGCTTCACCTCATGCAGCTATTCTGTTTGATGTTTCTTTTTCGAAAACAGTGAGACCTATTATTGATAATCTAGCAGTGTTATTTTTCTAGTCATGTTTTCATATTTTGATAGGCATATTTTTATGCCCTATTTTAATTTGTCAACATTAATTTACGTAACAGTGCTTTCATTAAATTAATTTAATTAACGCCATGATGGACACAGAGAGGGTGGTCGCGTATTCTGGATCACATTTTAGCACTGAATCCACACTCTTTGCTATTTCCACGGTCTGGGTGGAAAGCCGGGACTTTATCCAAAACAGGAAAGTTGAGCTGTAGAGAAGTGAGTTTGGAGTAAAAGCATGTTATTAAATGTTGTCTTTTGTTGGACAAGAGGTTCATAAATGCTTCTCATGTTTGGAAGGATGTTTGACGCGTGTTGCTTTTTCAAATGCACGTTATAAGTGACTCAAACTTACAGTGCTTCAGATGGAGCAGCATTTACAGAGCTGTACATCAATGACAAGCTGCGCATAAAAAATAATCGCAGCCTTTGCGATTTCAAAATTGCGATAAGTAGGGTTGGGTATCGTTTGAATTTGAACGATTCCGATTCCGATTCCAATTCCTTGTTTCGATTCCGGTTCTTAACGATTCTCGATTCCGATTCTTTTAACCCTTGTGCATCGTTTAAATTTACAACCTTTCGTTATGTTTGTGGCTGAAAACAGCCACTACTTTAAACTGCTGTAAAAATGTATCAGATAAATATTTTTTTCAATTTTTTTTGCATAAATCTATTAATCAGCCTCAGTCCTGCTCAAAAATACTAAATGTTTAAAAAAAATTCAGGATTTTAACTCTTTAATTGCCAAATTCGTAAATGATGTCACTGATTTGGGGAAAAAAACACACAAAATGACTAATTTTCAATATAAAATGTGATTGTGGACTGGATTTTTTTTTACCTTTTATCACAGTCTTGGACATGTCAAAGATCAGAAACAACATTAGTTTTGATGCATTGTTAGTTTTTGTGCAGCATCAGATTTTAACTTTTTCTCCCTCATTTACTGTTTGTGGCTGTTTTTGCCCCATTGACTTCCATTATAACCACATTTTTTGATTGCAAAGCCATGACACCATATAATCATGCATTTTTGATTGTTGGTGGTTTTCCCTGTTGGGAAGAGGTAAAATTTGTAATTTTTACTGTTGATAACCAGGTGGCACCATTAACCCTTTAGATAGGCCTGTGCAAAAAAAAAGCTTAGTTTCTGGCTTTTACATGGAGTGTATATGGAGTATAATAGCATAATAAAGTGTGTTTGTGTGTGTGTGTGTGTGTGTGTGTGTGTGTGTGTGTGTGTGTGTGTGTGTACTCACCTTGATGCGTCTGAGAAAATCAAAATATGCACCTCAGCTCTCAGAACTACATGGAGTAAACAAAAACAAAGTAAGTGTATTTATGCATCTGCTGCCTTTTGATGGTGAGAAATGCAGACTAAACAAATACAAAGCAAGTGGATTTAAACACTTGCATGCAAGCCTGCTGGTCATTTGATGGTGAGAAGAGCAGCAAGCAACATGAGAAAGGGCTTGACTTGTAGTGAAGTTTTAGAGATGATTATGCAGCCTGACCAACCCAGCGAGCTGCACGATGTATCGTCTTCTCCCTCTGACACCACAGACTCTGGAGAGTCAGATCCTGATTTGGATGTGGCACCCTCATCATCCTCTCTAGCTTCCACTGAAGGCGAGGAGGATTCCGAGGATCCTGGATCTGGGTGGATTGGGAGAAATGGCGAAGTGTGGTTTTCAGTCAACTCCCTTTCTTCAGCCTGTCAGAGGCGTGACTCCAGGGCCAACGCGCTATGCCATCGCAAGGATCTAGAACATGAATTCTGTGTTCAACGGATTCGTTTTTTTACTGAGGAGATGATTGACCTCATTGTCAGCATGACCAACCTCCATGGGCGCCGCACAATGAGAAACGGGGTGGACTCCACAGATCTCCGTGCCTACATGGGGGCTACTGATTTTGGCCGGCGTCTACAGGTCCAGAGGGGAGTCCACACGTTGCCTGTGGGATCATCGCCTTCCCCTCCTATTTTTACTCCGTAAAAGACAGATTGAACACAGAATCCATGTTCTGGACGCTTGCGATGGCATAGCACGTCGGCCCTGGAGTCACGGGAGTTGGCAGGCTGAAGAAAGGGAGTTGTCTCCGCGTTGGTGGAAAACCACACTTCGCCATTTCTCCCAATCCACCCAGATCCAGGATCCTCCGAATCCTCCTCGCCTTCAGTGGAAGCTAGAGAGGATGATGAGGGTGCCACATCCAAATCAGGATCTGACTCTCCTGAGTCTGTGGTGTCAGAGGGAGAAGACGATACATCGTGCAGCTCGCTGGAGGGGTCAGGCTGCATAATCATCTCTGAAACTTCACTACAAGTCAAGCCCTTTCTCATGTTGCTTGCTGCTCTTCTCACCATCAAATGACCAGTAGGCTTGCATGCAAGTGTTTAAATCCACTTGCTTTGTATTTGTTTAGTCTGCATTTCTCACCATCAAAAGGCAGCAGATGCATAAATACACTTACTTTGTTTTTGTTTACTCCATGTAGTTCTGAGAGCTGAGGTGCATATTTTGATTTTCTCAGACGCATCAAGGTGAGTACACACACACACACACACACACACACACACACACACACACACACACACACACACACACACACACACACACTTTATTATGCTATTATACTCCATATACACTTCATATAACTCCATGTAAAAGCCAGAAACTAAGCTTTTTTTTGCACAGGCCTATCTAAAGGGTTAATGGTGCCACCTGGTTATCAACAGTAAAAATTACAAATTGTACCTCTTCCCAACAGGGAAAACCACCAACAATCAAAAATGCATAATTATATGGTGTCATGACTTTGCAATCAAAAAATGTGGTTATAATGGAAGTCAATGGGGCAAAAACAGCCACGAACAGTAAATGAGGGAGAAAAAGTTAAAATCTGATGCTGCACAAAAACTAACAATGCATCAAAACTAATGTTGTTTCTGATCTTTGACATGTCCAAGACTGTGATAAAAGGTTAAAAAAAATCCAGTCCACAATCACATTTTATATTGAAAATTAGTCATTTTGTGTGTGTTTTTTCCCAAATCAGTGACATCATTTACGAATTTGGCAATTAAAGAGTTAAAATCCTGATTTTTTTTTACACATTTAGTATTTTTGAGCAGGACGGAGGTTGATTAATAGATTTATGCAAAAAAATTTGAAAAAAATATTTATCTGATATATTTTTACAGCAGTTTAAAGTAGTGGCTGTTTTCAGCCACAAACATAACGAAAGGGTAGTAAATTTGCCCACAGTGTACTGTTGAGTTTTTGAAAAATTTCAAAGCATTTTCCCAAAATATGTGTCAAAATAAGATTTGTCACCAAAAATCATTCCATTTGCTGAAACACAGAGAAAGTTATGGCCAAATTTAGACTAAAAAATACCCCATAGTGGATGAAAACATCCCCAACAGCACATAAGGGTTAAGAGGTAGGGTCAAAAAAGTTTAGATCAATTTTAATTCTATGAATTTTTTACTTTTTATGAACTTTACTATGAATTTCTCACAGGGCTGTTTTCAACTACAGTACAATATAAATATCAAATCTATTTTAAACAATTTTTTTAGGATATTTTAAATGAGCTAGCTAACCAACGGTCTTTCTGAAGGAAATAGTCTGACCTAAATGGGCTATCAGGTAAAATAGGCTAAATAAGGTTGTTTACACTCATGTGTAAATGTGTTTTCATCATTTATTTATTTATTTATTTTACGTTCGCCGGCATCGCGCGCAGTTTTCAAACGAACGAGCAGAGGACGAGAGAATATGGTTGTAACTTGCAAGATACCGAAGAATAAGAAAACATCATATAAGTACGTTTTTAAAGTTTAACGTCAGGGTTGTTTGCTCTGAATACATTTTATGAGGCACTGTGAGTTAATAGGGGAACGTGAGTAAAATGAATCCGATCGCTCAAACCACTTCAGGTGGCCTGGGCCGCATTCCAGACGAAACTGGACAAGTGTAAATGCATCTGGTTGTTGAAACCACATATGTAAATTGTCCTCCTCCCAAAAATGCAAAAAAAATAAATAAATAAACGTGTGAGAGCGTGTTATAGGCTATGTAATGTAATAGCCAGATACGACGATACTGGAACACGCGCGTCACCGCAGATGAGAAGCTGAGCATCTGTTCATTAAGCCAACGTGCAAACTATCGCAAAGTAAAGTGAAAGTAAGTCGCAGACGCTTAACACATAATCATCATCATTAAAAGTAAAGAAAGAAATGATCTTACCAGGGCTGTTGTCACTCTCTTATTGCGGTCTTTGATTTTGAAATTAGCTGATGATCAATAAAATGCAGCTCATATCTGTTGCTTTCAGTGACGTGCACAATCTGCATATAGCGCGGGAATTGAAGATCGGATTTAAATCCGTTTCGCAAAAACACATTTATGTGACCAGGTGTAAATGGAATCGTTTTGATTAATCAGATAGCTATCCAATCTGAGAAAACGCATGAAGTGACCAGGTGTAAACAGCCCCTAACAGCGGTGTCTTCTTCCGGTCGGCAGACTGGGAATCGAAACTAGGAATCGAAATTTAAACTTTTGAACGATTCCGGGAAAATCGCAAAGCTAGTCCCGGTTCCAATCGATACTCGATACTCGATACCCAAGCCTAGCGATAAGCCAACTCGATTTAATTGCGATTACATGGAAATTGCCATTAATTGTGCAGCCCTACAATGCAGCGATTCTTTTCACGGTTCGGTTATATGATCTCATGCATCTTCACTGACTGTAATCTCAAGTAAATTACAGAATGCTTCAATCTCAATCCATAATTCTTCCCACTTTTCAGTGGTCCTAATACTATTGAAGCCCTTTATTGTAGATTCCATGACACTTGAGGCCTGAGATAGTGTTGTGTCTTTCTTTTATAGTGCCCTGTGTGCAACATGGATCATCCTAAAAACATGGTAAAACACCACAAGACACACAAAACATGCCCTTCTTGAGATTCTTAAGAGACGGGATGCCTCAACAAACCTGCGGCACAAAGATCTTCAGAAAAAATGGACAGCATGTAGGGTTCTTATTGAACTCTTTACAGCTGCTATGTTTTTCCATCGACATGCCCATCTTGTGTCGTTTAGTGCTGTCAGTTCAGCTTTAACTCCGAGCTCCTTTTGGTGCTGCTGGTATGCATGGTGTGTGCCTGGTTGTGAGAAAAACACTTACAGACTCTCAAGGATGTGTAAAAACATAGTTGCTGTATGAAGGCGTCCACCAAAACCAAATTTAACTTATGGGCCATGCAGTGCGTGTACACCACAGATGGATGGTCTTGACGCAGTTTCTCCCGAAACTGTTTTCTGTTTACATGACCGGACATGACAGCCCCTCCGACATAACTGTGCAACAATGTGTAATTCCACATGCATCCAGAAAGTGCTTTACGTGTAGAAATTCCAGTAGCATGAGCAGTTTTCAGAACAGTAAACAAATCCTAGAAATCTTTCCTTAGCTTCTCTGTGTGCCTGCACACACATGGCCATTTGTTCCTCTTTAAAACTGTGTGCACTAGAACAGTACGAAAAAACATTATCCTCGATGTTGTTGATTATCTTGTCTTTGACTTAACAAGCAGCTATTTCTTAAAATTTATGTTGTGTGTCAGGGCTTGTTAGATTGAACGGAGCATTTAATCGAGTACAGAAAGCCTTGTCACGCCTGGCATAGTGGCACAGCTCCAAAAAGTTCCCACGGTTTGCAGAAGTTTATCTCTCAGAAGTGCCCTCTCAGTGCAAGTTCTTGTTTTCCTATATAGAGCAATATGTCAACAATGGATGCTGTATATTCCATATTGCCCTGCACTGTGATCCTGTGAGATTCACTTAACTGTGCAGCAATGTAACCAGTAGCTTTGGTTTGCTCAAAGCAGTGCTACTACTCAGTAGTAAAATATATTCTGCCAGAATTCTTTCTCTTTGTGAGCTTTGGTTAGGGGTAAATTTATGCGCAACTGCCAGCCTACATGGAGAGGTTATTGGGACTCCAGAGACACCAGCAGGTTAAATACCTGTTTGCTGCTCAACAGTGACTTTTTTATAGCTGCCCTTTCAATTCATTAGTTTGACAGAAACGTCCCTTTATAAGCCTTTTTCTGACTGGGTTCTTTTATGCTCTAATTATCTATTACTCACAAATCTTTTGATGGTTTGACTATCTCTGTTCAGGTTTTGCAAAATATTAGTTGTTTTTTTGCCTTTTGCAAGACATTGCACTATTTCATGCTTTTCATATTCAGAAAGCTCTTTATTCCTCCTCCATATAACTGTGACTTGCTTAAAGGATTAGTTCACCTCAAAATGAAAATTTCCTGATAATTTACTCATGCCAATGCCATCCAAGATGTTCATGTCTTTCTTTCTTCAGTGGAAAAGAAATTAAGTTTTTTGAGGAAAACATAGAGCCCTGCACGGGCCTCAAATCTAGGCCCGAGCCCGGCCCTGGCCCGAGACGCTCAGGCCCTTGCCCGACCCGTGTCCGACAGCTCATCAGAATTATCAGCCCGAGTCCGACCCGAGCCCGTTTTTTTTTTTTTTTTTTTTACAGCGGCAGACTGCCATTAAAATATGTCTTGTTTTGTTAGTTATGTTTCTTTTCTTTTCATTTCATTTCTTTATTAAGCTAATTTAGACAAATGTTTGAAGCATTTTTAAAAAAATGACGGCCAAGCAAGCCGAGCCAACAGCGAGTAAAACATGTTTGATCAATTTAGCCTCTCAAATCAAGCTAATACTTTACTTAGCTACAATAAAATCCATAGATATAAAACACTTCAAGCATATCACACAGACAGTTAGTTTAATGTTTATTTATTCAACCACAGTGAGTAATTTTTTTTTTTGAAATACTGAGGCAGGCTCAGGCTGCTCGCAACAGCGCTCGCAAACGAAATGAGCAATAGTCAATCAAAAACAAACTTGCAGGTTATCTTACCTCAAAAATGCACCACAGAACATGGCCATTCTTTTTTCCAATAGTTTCCAACAGTTAAACGAAAATAAAGTCCAATCGAACGAAAAACGAAAAACATCAGTAGTTTCCAACAGTTAAACGAAAATAAAGTCCAATCAAACGAAAAGTTAGAACAGTCTCTTACAGAGCATCGTGGAGAAAAAGAATAGCATCCACAGTGGAAGATTTTAACCCAGTCCTCTCTTCTATCACTTGCGATTTTTCTCTTAATATTCTCCATTATTTGCACATGAGGTGAATCGTTGGTTCCGCTGACGGAAAACCTTCTGTGTGTGTGTGTGTGTGTGTGCGTGCGTGCGTGCGACTGTCATGTCAATCATATGTCAGTGTAATTATAAGATTATGAAAGTTATGATGTTATTAAATGTCTTTCTATGTTTGTTTTTCTATCGTCGACGTCAACTTCTCATATATTTTTTTATTAATGTCTAAAAATATAAAAAGAAGGATAACTCAAAAAAGGCCCGAGGCCCGGCCCGCATGTGAACTATGACGTGAAAATTGGCCCGAAGCCCGGCCCTAGGTGCGTAAAAAAGTCGGGGCCCGTCGGGCTCGGGCTGAAATGCAGGGCTCTAAAACATTTCAGGATTTTTCTCCATACAATGGACTTCAATGGTAACCAAATTGTTGAAGTCCAAATCAATGCAGTTTCAAAGGGCTTTGATGTGCTTCAAAGGGCTCTGCACGATCCCAGCTGAGGAATAGGGTCTTATCTAGTGAAACGATTGATTTTCTAAATTAAATAAAAATGTATATACTTTTTAACCACAATTGTTCGTCTTGTGCTGGTCTGTGACGCGCCAGGCATTACGTAAAAATGTTAAAAGGATGACACGACAAATTTTTCGCTTTCCTTGGACACGGCAACCTTTTCACAAATATATATGACTTTGACTTCAAAGATAGATGCAGGTAATCGCACGCGCTCAGTCGATCTCTCTCATTCACTGTCTGTTTAGGCTTAAGTGCAAATCCACGAAACTTCTGTACAAATCACCATGATAAAAACAGTCTTGTTATCATTGTTAACTTATTTAACATCCAATACACATACATGCACGAAGTTCAAAACAAGAAGGGAATTATGAAAAAAGAAAACACGTGACTATCGCGGTTGCTGCGGTTACTTGCATTCCTCTGTGGTTGGCTTCACAGTAGCACGGTACTACAATATTGTGGTTATCGCGACAGCCCTAGTAACAGTATATTGATACGTGATTTAGTTCTTAAAGTGACAGCAGCCTAATGGTCCTGGTGCCGTCTGTGTAATTAAAATGAATCAAACAACAAAAGACAAAAAGAAAATTCACCCACTGATCTTGACTGAATAACTTTTGTTATACTATATGTACTATAATTATATGTACTATAATTGTAATGTATATGTTTCTTTAACTGAATACTAGACTAAAATATTAAAACCCTGCTTATTTAATGTATCTTTGTTCAAATATTTGTGCTATACATTAAATATTTGTAAAATGATGATATTCTATAAATAGTATAAATAAGTATAATAACTTATTTTATCTATATTTGTAAAAAAAAACTTCTTTTTTTTTTTTCGAAATGGCTATTTTGATATTCCCACTTTAACAAGTCTCAACACGTCTCTGTTGAGCCATTTGAAATGAATTTAGTATTAGCTACAGTATTCAGGCAATGGTATATTTTGTTCTTTAAAGATGTGAGAAAAATTTTGGTGTTACAGTATCTCAAACAATCAGAATACAATGGCTACCACAGTTTCCCTGGATCCCCTTACAACCTCTACACACAGTACACTTTCAGCTTCACACTGATAAATACTGCAGCCAGCAATGTTCAGCATCAATAATTCACTGTCTTTCCAGCTGCTAGTCTTGCAGGTCAAAATTACCCATGTATTGAGATACTCTTTTAGCCATATTTGTGATAGGAATAAAAGATGTCAACATGTCATTGTGCATGTACTACTGTATAGGATAACAGGCAGATGTGTTGTAAGAAAGCTTGCACTGACCCATATGTGCTGTTTCTATTGTTTGTAGTTTTTCCAACCATAAAGCTTTTAAACAGACTAAGAAGTCATGAGACTTGTAGAGGTCATGAAGTCATGTGGAGTATTCCTTCTTTCTCTCTTGCTGTTTTTTTTCAACTTCAACAGTATTGCCAAGTTGAGCATTCAAGCACTACCAAGAGAAGTTTTCTGCTGACTGTGAGATTAACTTGTACTTGACCTCTTTGTCACATTTCCAAGCCAGTGAATATGCTTTTTGATTGCTCATGCCCGATCAGTGAAGAGGAAAATCCACACTGCGAAGCTCAACAGAGTCCAGAGGCTTTTAGATCAATTCTTTCCCTGGAGAACTACTGACTTTTCGTTGATGATTTCATTATTGGGGAAAGTGAGAATTCACTTCCAAAGCAAGTGCGCTAGGAAGGCAAAATTATTCTACTTACTTAGTGATTTTCTACACTACTGGTGACTTTTTGTCACTGTTAGAAGTTTGTGTCACAGTTAATGTACTAAATGTTACCTTAAGGGTGATCAGGCTTTTCAAATATAAAATAGTTTAAAAGATTTGTCTTCTTTTGGAATCAACATTTTACCTTGTAGGAAAACATGGATTGTTCCTTCAGTAGTTGTGGAATTAATATTTTCCTTTATCCTTGCTTACTAGACAAATAACTGATCTGGGTTATTTTATGCTCTAAAATTTACTCACAAATCTTTTGATGGTTTGACTATCTCTGTTCAGTTTTTGCAAAATATTAGTTGTTTTTATGCCTTTTGCAAGACATTGCACTATGAAAAATAACTGATCTGCTACAGTACAGCTTGCTTGAAGTGACAGGAGGACCTTAGGGAAAACACCCTCATCTTTTACTTCACTGGATCTAGGGCAGGACACTCAGGTTGCATCTCATTTACATTTTACAGCTCATCCCAATCTTAAAGTTGCCCACAACCCTGCTTGAAAAGAGATATTCTGTAAATGAATTACCATAATTGACCATGTTTTTATCAGGCCTCAGTGTACTACCAACAGTGAAAATCAATAGTGTTAATGTTAGTGGGGTAAGATAAGGCAATTTCACATGTTATCTGCTATTTAAAGAAAAATAAGAAAGGTTAAATGAATAGCTACCTTTACTTCATACTTTACTTAATCGTTATCCTATACATCGGTTAACATGAACTAACAATGAAAAATACAGATAAAGCAGTAATTAAATTTGGTTTATGTTCATTTCAACATTTACTTATTTACTTACCATAACATATAGTAAATATATAGCAAGTCTATGCTAGAAATCATGCATAAAGCATGCATGCATAAATATACACCAACATGCTTCTAACTTGCATGGTCATAATAAACCAGCCTGAACAAGCATCGATTAATGCTGGTCTAGACTGTATAGTTGGGAATAATGAATGAACAACTAAACTGTTGAGTCAGACAGACACTGACATGAAGCCAAAAAGGCCAAGATGGCTGTGGTCTAATAAGAAACACACAAACGACAAGAACAGAGCATTTGGCTGCAAAAAATGCCTTATATTCAACTAGTATTGTCTGACATTTCAACTCAGTCCCTCCTAGCATGTAGTCTCACTTGCTTACAAGGATCATTGCCAGTGGTGAGGACTGCCTTTTGCCCATATGTAAGCTGTCAAATTGAATCTTGTGCTGCTTTCTAGTAGAATATGGATGATATAATCCCTTGGGCTACTGGCCTTTTGGTGAATGGATCCCTCATATCAGATACTTCCAGCCCCTGGTTCCCCAAAGATGGAAGTGCTCCTGTCAGGAAACTGCTGGCATTTAATAGCCCACTGTTTGACTGCTTGAATGATGGGGATTTCTGTCTGACTGCCCATACTGGAACTGTCTTTGCAGTAGGTGGCACTGAGACCTGCTGATTTCATATAGGCCACTTACACCCTTATGATTATCATATACAGCAGTAATGACATTGATCTGATGGCATGCATATATGATGATGTGTGTGACATATGCAACCTGTCACATCTACTTGCTATTGATGCTGCTACATGGATTAGATATTTCTGTGTGAAGTGTTTGTCTGTGATGTTTCAACTATTGTGTAATGAACAGGAATGCATATCCTCAGCTGACCCAAATACTACATGATTTGCTCACCTGCATTTCTCACGGTGGCCAGGCCAGAGCCGGCTGTAATCTGGATGTGCTGTCCGGCTGTGTCGGGGGGGCTGGCTCGACTTGTCGCCGTGTGTTGGTCGACGGGAGACGCAATGGACTGTCGGCTGTCGAGAGGCATCGTAAGCTGCAATATTTTCAAACAATGAACCATTCTAAAGTAATTTGGGATCGCGGCGCTAAACCGAAGGGTATTTTGGGAGGACATTTAAATATTAGAAGTGTGTTACCAAAACATGAACAAATTGAACATTTGCTTAACGATTCAAATTTAGATTTTTTGTGTTTGTCGGAAACATGGTTAACTAAAACTTCTCCTAGTGCTGCTTTGATAATGCATGGGTATAAATGTTTCAGACACGATAGGAAAACTGGTAGAGGAGGAGGGCTCCTTATTTATGTTAAAGATCATTTTAAATGTGAACAAGTTCATCTTGAATGCTCAAAAGATTTTGAATGTATTGCCGTTTTAATCACTTTATCTTCACAAATGTCTTTTACTATAGTTGTAGTTTATAGACCTCCTTCATCTGATATCTCATTTTATAAACATTTAAAAAATCTTTAATAAAAAAGAAATTGATTTACGTAAAGAGTGTCTTGTTATGGGGGATTTCAATCTTAATTGGTCTGATAAAATCATTAAAAAAAAATTAAGTGAAATAGCAAAATTATATGATTTTACACAAATGGTTGAGGGCCCTACACGAATTACAGCCACTTCGCAAACTTTATTAGATCTGATTTTTACTAATAAGCCAGATAGAATAATAAAGATTTTTAATTTTTTGACTGGATTGTCAGATCACAATCTAACACTTATTTCTAGGAAATTAAATAAGAATAGATTTAATTATCATACTACTACACAGAATAAACAGAATTATTCCTTTAGAATATTAAAAAAGGATATGAGTGCGTTCGAAGGAGAGCTTGAACAAATTGATTGGGTACCCCTTTTATCTACCGAAGATGTGGAAACTGCGCATACAATCTTTATAGAGGAAATACAAAGAATAAGGAATAAATATACTACATTTGCTGTAAATAGGCATAAAAAAAATAACTTACCATGGATTACTGAACAGGTACGGATGCTCATGAAAAAGCGTGACATTTCTTTAAAAAAAGCTATAAAATCTGGATTACGGCAGGACCGACTTCTTTTTAATAGTTTGAGAAACAATGTAGTTAAGATAATACGGCAGGCTAAGGCACAATACTTTATTAATATTTTAAATGAGGCCAAAGGTAATAGTAAAAAGGTATGGCAAACCATTTATCAATTAATAAAGACAGACTTTAATTCAGGTAGTAAATGTCTAGAATTAAATTTTAAAGGGAGAATAATTGATAAGCCTGATGAAATTACTGATATATTTAATAATTATTTTGTTGACTCAGTTCAGAGTTTGACTGATAAATATGGAATTAGATATAAAGAATTAAATTCTGTAAATTCAGTAAAACCTGCATTTGCTCTAACTACAGTTACAGAGATTAAAATTCAGAATATTATAAAGGATTTAAAACATTCTAATGCCAAAGATATAGATGGTTTGGACTGTACATTCTTAAAAGGTAATAGTGATATGTTTTTAGCATCAATTACTCATTTAGTTAATTTATCAATTGTACAATCTATTTTCCCAAATTGTTGGAAAACTGGATTAGTTACTCCAGTCTTCAAGGCAGGTGATCCGAGTAGAGTTGAAAATTATAGGCCGATCTCAATTTTATCAGTAGTGTCTAAAATACTAGAAAAGGTAGTAACTGAGCAAATTGTAAATTATTTAAATGTACAAAATAATTTATTGTGCCCTATGCAATTTGGGTTCCGTAAACAGCACTCAACAGAAACGGCTGTGTGTCATTTTATTGAGCAAGTGAGGTCAAAATTAGATAAAGGTGGGGTTGTGGGTGCAGTATTCCTTGATTTGAAAAAGGCATTCGATACGCTAAATCATAATGTTTTAATGTCTAAATTATTACATTTGAATTTTTCGGTAGAAGCAATGAAGTGGATCGAATCTTATCTCACATCAAGGAAACAGTGTACACGGATTGAAACGCAGGTATCGTCTTTGAGAGAGTGTTTTACGGGAGTACCGCAGGGGTCTGTATTAGGGCCCTTACTTTTTAGTTTGTATTTGAATGATTTACCTGATGTTTGCCCGGATGTAAATATTCAAATGTACGCCGATGACACTGTTGTATATGTACATGGTAAAACAAATGAACAAGTTGCACAAAAATTAGATGTTGCAATGTCCAAAATTTCGGACTGGCTTACTCAGTGTTGTTTAACGTTAAATGTTCAGAAAACTGCCTGTATGTATTTTAAACTTAAAAGGAAGGAGGAGAATCTTCCTGATATATTAGTTTGTGGTGAAAAATTACAAATTGTGTCATATTTTAAATATCTTGGAGTTATTTTAGATACGCACTTAACATTTGAAAAGCATATAAAAAAAATAGTTCGCGTAGTGACACCTCAACTTAGAAACTTTAAATTTATACTTATAGTTATAGTCAACTTTCACTGGAAGCTGCAAGAATTTATTTGCATTCTTTGATTTTTTCTCATTTTTCTTATTGTATTACTTCATGGTCACAATCAGGAAAATCTACTCTCAGACCTTTATATACTTTATACAAACGTGCTCTAAAGGCATTTGACAAGAAACCTAATAGATACCATCATTGTCTTATAATCCAAAAGCACAATTTTTTTACTTTTGAAAATTTTATTATATTTTACAATTGTTGTTTAATGTATAAAATTGTAAATGATCTTGCACCTCCTCCTTTAAAAGCATTTGTAGCTTCACGTAGAGAAAATATAAGACAAACAAGGGCTTCATCAAGAGGTGATTGTGAAGCACATTTTAGAGTAACTGAGTTTGGTCGATCAACTTTTTCTGTAAGAGCTGTTAAAAACTGGAATAACTTACCAATTGTTATTAGACAATGTCATACATTGACACAGTTCAAGCTGCATTTGAAAATGTGGTTAAAAAGAAGTCAGGTCTGTAATCATTAAATACTCCTGTTTTGTCAAGGTTTTATAATTATGGGGGATTGATTTTGTAATATTATGTGATTTTATAGGATGTATATTGAGATTTTTTGGTAGTAATATTGCTGCATTTATTGTTAAATGATAGACAATGTGTCGTATATTTTTCTCTTGTGGGTTATTATATTGTATGTAATGTGATTTGATACTTTCTGCCCAGGGACTGCAGATGAAATTTAGCCCTGTGGCTAATTCTGGGACAGTTTTTTTTTTTACTGTCCATTGTCCCTGTCAAATAAAATAAAATGAAAATGAAATAAAATGTAACATTTAATAAAAACAATTGATATAATGATCAATATTAGGGCTGGAGCCACACTCTGTTGTAAGGTGGCTCTCCAGGAACACTATTTGTCACCCCTGAACTATTTGTTTTGAACGATATAACCAAATAACCAAATGTAACTGTTACAATGGGTGAGACAAGCAAAAACGAGAGTTGGATCTAAATGCAGGATAGTAACAAACAAATCATAAACAAACAAAAACAGAAGTTAATCCACTCAGGAAAGAGAATGCAACAACTTTGACATTAACGCAAAGACAATACTAGAAGAACAAACAGAGGATACTGAGGGTGTTAAATAGGCTGAATATTGACACACTAAACAAGACACAGGTGTTGATGATTTGTAACCATAGAAACAAATTAGCAACTGGAACAAAGGTAACAGAAACACCAGAAGGGAATACACACTAGTCCTAGGAAACAAAAACTAAGCTGAACACTACATTACCCTGTGGTGCCCCAGTGGGCTTCTAACCTCTCCAGAAGGGCTGGAGATCCATGGTGGAGCCTTAAAAGGTCTGGACCAGGGCAGATCCAGGGGTACAGAAGACTAAGGTGGAGTCATTTGGGTTGGAAACCAAGGCATAGACAGAGGGATGAAGGAACAGGGCGATTTCGCAGGCTCATTTGAACCAAGGTGGATCTTGGAGATAGGACGACCAAGGCTGAGCTGGGTGGAGGTGGAGCCAGAGGGCTGGAGAACCCCGGGGGATCCGAAGGGATGGAAGCGAAAGTCTGTGGTCCGGGCTATGGGTCAGACCTAGGTGGAGCTGGAGTCAAGGCAAGGCACTTTTATTTCTGGAGCACATTTAAAACGGCCACTGCTGACCAAGGTCAAGGGCCAAGGTCAGTCAGCGACTCCGGAAGATGGGGTGGAGCCAGGCAAATAGGTGGAACCAGAGAAGGGGCTGGGCCATAGAACTGGACAGAGCCAGGAAGCCTGGCAGAGCTAGTGGAGGGGGGTTGATGCAGAAATTCGGACTGAGCCAGGGAGCTGGGTGGAATCTGTGCAGATGAAGGAGCGAGAAGGCTGGGCGGAACCAGTAGAGACGAAGGAGCTTGGAGGCTGGACAGAACCATTGGAGAAGTGAGGGCTTGGAAACAGAAATGAATCAGCGAGTCCATTATTCCAGATGGGACTGACGGGGACAAATATATCTCAGGGATGGGGGAATGGGAGGGACTCCATGACTGGATGTCAAACTGAATAAGTTCTCCCTACAGGATGGACATGGTGGCTGGTTCTAGCTCCTGGCAGGAGGAATGCGGTGGGCATGGGTTCTGGCCGAGTGGCGATCAAGAGGGTGTTAAATTGGCAGGATAATGGCAAACTAAAAAAGGTGTGGATGATTCGTAACCATAGAAACAAACTAGCAACTGGAACAAAGGAACGGTCATAGGCAAAACAAGGGAATACAGAAACTAAACTAAACATTACATTAACAGCTGGCATTCCACTATGCATAGACAATCGCCGACCAAGAACAACTGAAACACAGGAATTTATACATCACACATATACATGGGATAAAAAGGAACTAAACAATAAACAGGTGAACACAATCAAACAAATTTAAGCACAGGAAGGAAACACAGGAAAAGAAAACCGAATCAATGGAACTGAAATATCATTCAACATAAACGGAGGTCCTGGAACGGAGACAGAATGCAATGAGATATGTCCAATTGCAGAGCTTCAGCGCCATATGACAGCCGTTTCATGACAGTCTCAGACCAGAAGTTAGGGCAGGGTTGATGATCGCCTAACCTGCCCCCATCATCAATCCTAACTTCACTAACTATTAGTTCCACCCTTGCAAATGCCTAAAGCCGGGTGCACACTGTGCGATTTTGGCCGTCTGAGACAAATTTTTCAAATCCGCAAAGATTCCTCTGATCCTTGACTAAAATCTGAAGTCTTTGATCGTTAGTTTGACATGTTCACAGACAGCCGATTAATGACCGCTGCTATAAAATTTTACCTCCGACGAAATTCTGGCAGTGTCAGAAGATTTGACACACAGTCCTGCAGTGTGACTTCACCTACGACGACCGCCAAATTGTCCTCGTTTTTCAAGACAAGCCATAACCAAAATTAACATTAGGGATTTCTTTGTAGCCACCATTTCAATCGCACGCGCGTGTAATGCAGCTCATTGTGAACGAACGCATCATTGATTGATGATGTAAAACTCCGGACAAGTTTTCTTGCGTGCGTCCGTTTTTAACGCATCTCGACTGCCGTACAGTCTGACATTAATGACAACTGAGAACTTACTGTAACATGGCTTACAGCGATGATCATTTTCGTAAATGATGTTTTATTAACAAGGTTCGGGAGGAGCAGGTGCAGATAATTAACCCAATTAGCACAAGTGGAGATCAATCAGTAATCAACTCAGGACAAGATAAATAACAGCAGAACCCACCTCTGTTCCTTGACAGTTTATCAGCATCCCACCTCCACCCCATCTCCTCACTTTTAGTTCCATCTCCTTACTTCTAGTTCCATCTACTCTTACCAACGGTAGGAGTACTCTGGATTCGGGCAGAAATTCCGAGCTCGGAGCCCTCCACCCGGACAGCACGCCAAATACGCATAACCTTTACTGTAATAATTATATGTAGATGTGAACTCATGAAAGTCTGACATGCAACAATCGTGAAGGGCTATTATAAATCGCAAATTTTTGCATTTGTGGCTAGTGCCACAAAAATTACACACTTTACACAATTTAGAATAATGGAATGAGGCACTGGATTGTGCAAACAAGCTAATCCTTGACCTCTCGCATTATGTAACATTTGGCCCTCTAGTGGTTGAAGCATAAAAATAGTTACTTACATGAGTCGTGCTTTGGTTCGGCTATTCTGCACATTTGAATATGATTGCTTGAGGTGCATCACTGTGCTCATTGTTACAGGTAAACACAGTGTGAAGGTCACTAGTAATATCAAAACTGTCCCAATCACAAAAGAAAGATGGATATCCAAAAAATGCAATGAGCATGTAAGTAGCTTATATGTCGCTGTTGTTGTAAAACAAAAGGGAATTGCTATTCATATCCTATTAGGTAAAATTAAGTAAACTATTATAACTTGGGTAGTCGGTTATAAGGAAAACAGACCAAAATAGTAACAATATAAACATGGTTTAGAAGATTGATTTATGATTTACTCTGTCATTTAAATTTTGTTTTGTTTTTCAAACCAAAAAAGGAAGAACCAATAAACTGTCAACATTAGAAGGAACCCTTAACTATAACTTTACCAGACCGATTTAGAATCAGACCAAAAGATGTTTTATCCATCAGGTAAAACTGATAAAGCTACTTTGAAACTGCAACAAATACAGCCAGAAAATGCTTTAATTTCTATGACTATCTAAAAAAACTTGATGGATAGCAGCATAAATACATTACAACAAATAAAAGACATGAAATCTCTCACAGAGACCAATTCACGAAAAAGAATCACATTTCCCAATGCGACATAGGAGAGAGAGAGGACATTTTAGAAGAGTGTTTTTGATTAACACCTCAGCTTAACTGCAACAATGTTAATCCTTGTAAAAAGTAGCTAAGTGGAAAAGCTACAGTGTTTTGAAACAGTTAAGCTACTGCTATGTTACTGAATTGTAGTTAAATTAGCAGTGTTGCTACTTTTAATAACAACCCCATTTCCAGAATAGTAGGGACAATAGTTGGGACATTTTGTGATTTGGTAATTCTCTTGAACCTTTATTTAACTGACAAATGTACAAAGAAAATATTTCCAATGTTTTCACTGGCCAACTTAATTTTAGTTTGTAAATATAAACAAGTTTTGATTTTGATGGCTGCAACACACTCCACAAAAGTTAGGACAGAGGCATGTTTACCACCGTGTCACGTCACCTTTCCTTTTAATTACACTTTTAAATCATTTGGTAATTGAGGATACTAATTGTTGCAGTTTTGCAAGTGGAATATTTGCTCAATCTTGTCTGATACAAGACAGCTACTCAACAGTCTGTGGTCATCGTTGCCTGATTCTCCTTTTCATGATGGGCCATACATTTTCAATAAGAGGCAGATCTGGAGTGTCTAGAAACCACTCAGTTTTAGCATGTGCAGAATTAGGCCAGTTTTTGTCTCTGTACAATCCCAATATATGCCTCCGTGTCAGTGATACCTTCACACAAATGCAAGTCACCGATACCGCTTGCACTGATGCACTCCAATACCAAGACAGATGTTTGCTTGTGCACCTGTCGCTGATGAAAATCTGGTTGGTCCCTTTCGTCTTTGGGACTGAGAACTCGATGTCTGTTTTTCCCCAAAACAAGCTGAAACATGGACTCATCTGACCACAGCACACACTTCCACTGTCTTCTAGACCATCTGAGATGAGCTCGGTACCGTCACCTATTACCAATTCACCTACTCATTGTGGACTGTTTCAAAAGAGTTGGATAATCTAACCTTTATAATCTTTTCACTTTTATTTTGCCTCTGTCCCAACTTTTTTGTAGTGTGTTGCAGCCATCAATATTAAAATTTACAAAATGCAATTATGTAGGTGCAGTGAAAACACTGGAAAACTTTTCTTTGTACTTTTGTCAGTTTAAAAAAAAATGTTCAAGAGAATTAGCAAATCACATATTGTGAATTGTATTGCATTTTACAAAATGTCCCAACTTTTCTGGAAATGGGGTTGTAGTTTATCAGCAATACTGGCCACAATCGTATAGTTTGTGTGCTTTTGTTGGAATCCAACATCTGAAGTATCAATGGCTAGTGAGGTGGATAGATATAAAGATCTGGAAGCTTTAATAAAATAAACATTTCTTTAAAGGATTCATTCATTCAAAAGCCCCTACAATTAGTATGCAAGATCACAACAAACACCTGACTTTTACTATCCACTACCATTTCTTAACTTATTGTGCCTCTGATTGTTCCGTGGAACAATCCTAGGATCTTGAATTGCACTGCCATTACATTATTGTGATGGACAAATTTCCAATCCGCCAATTAATATTTAAAATATTGTTTAAATCAATTTAGCCCATAGCCAGGGGGCAACATACAGCTGACATTACTATTGGTGGTAAATAGTCTAGTATCGGTGTACTTTGGCTGACAAAAGTTAGTCATATTAACAGATGCTAATCTGCCTTCTCATAGATACAATGCAGACAAACAAACAGATAAACTGATCGAATCAGGGATAAATCTTTAAAACCCTAAACCCAAGATTATTCCATATGGACTTGCTGTCTGCCTCTGCTAACTGCTGTTGTGCTGCACAGCTAAAAAATGTCATAACCACTCTTTATTTCTGTTCATGATGAGCAGAATGAGCCCCATCAGCTATTTAAGCCATGTAGATTTTGATTATAATTTTCATAAATTAAATACTCTTAAATGCTAAGTCAAAAATCACGCATTCACGTCTAAATTTGATTAGTGCATTCAAGTTGCACCATTCACAATTAATTCGCTTTTTTTTCTGTCATCATCTACCTTTAAAAAGTAAATGTATGATATATTGAGGAGCACAATGTATTACTTAGGCATTGTACATGTTTATAAAGAATCATGTCAAATAGCTTAAGCTGTAAAATGTTTGTCATAGAGAAAAATATTCTGAACATATATTGTCTTCTTTGTAAACATCACTTAACATACATACATTAGAAAATCAAAAAGTAGCTAATCTGATTTAAGATAATATTAAATTTGATCAACTTTTTAAGGAAGTACACTTGGACATGTTTCAGATTTTCTCTCGGTCTGAAACGTCTTGGTTTAATTCCTTAAAAGTGCCTCCTGAGCTGATCCCTATTAAGAGTTTTAATCAAGCAGAGCAAGACTATAAAAACCCAGATCAAGACAAATCCCAAAAGAGAGATAATCAGAGACATTAACAGGGTAGGCTCTATATTAACCATATCATTTTGACCAGACCTCTCCTGCTGTGTGTAAGATGCTATCACCGAAACTCCTAAATCCAAGGTAGATGGGTCTCAACTCTAAAACATACAGACTAACCCTTTTGTTTAGGGAGTATTAAAAAGGTATGATAATAAGGCAATACCATGTTCTATGCTATATGCTTGTAAAGTCCCAAATGGTCAAAACCGAAACCCCAGTGAGCTTTTATCTGAGGTATTCTCACACATAACCACAGACAGAAACGGTGAGCAAAACCTTCAGCGAATTAGTTTTGTTCAGTACTGAAAGATTTACCACTATTTTCCTTCAAAAAATTGGTGAATTCTCCGAAAGTAGGTGGGATTCAGAAAGCGGGAAAAACTAAATGGCTAAATTTCAACATTCTCAATCGTTTTATTTTTTAGCTTATTCAAAGCCAATAGATATATTCTTGTTTATGCTGCATATTATAAGCATACTTTATTAAATATATACATTTCTGTCAAAGACCCTCAAGTATAATCTATCTATTACTAATTCTGTATTACAAATTGAAAATATGCTACGTATGAAATTCGTAGTAACGCTCTGGCAGATCTTTTACTGTGGATCAACATTGTGAGATCTGCTATGGTTGAGTGTCTGAAGTGGCTAAGGGTTTGTTTAATCTGTCTATGGCGGCAGCTGATGGTTCTTGACTTGATGCCAGATTTTAGAACCCTATTGGACAGTAAATCTGAAGCCTCTTAGCAGATTATAGATGTAATCAGACAAATAAAAAGTCTTACTCTCTTTCATCTGCAGATGTCAAAAGATTTTGCTTGTTAATTGATACATTAATATATACACATTTCTTTCAGTCTTTTTCATCTTGGTTTATAAAAGCACCAGTATATTTGAATGTGATCCTAAGTTTTTGAGTGGGTGTGTGCTTTTATTTAGTCTGCAGGGTTGCAGTGACTATATACTGATTATGGAGCAATGGGACCGGTGAGAGCTCGCATGCTAAACAGAACTGCACAGCTGGAATTGGAGTCAGTTCGTTTTGTTGATAAACTGTGATGCAATACAGATGTCATCTTATATTATCTCATAACTCCCACAGTGACTACAATCAAATAAAAGTGCATACAATCAAATTTGACTCCTCTTATTAATTTGTATTGCTTATTTTCACTCTTAATGTATCTTATTTTCAGTTTGAACAATTACGCTAACTTAGCATCTAATAATGAAAAGTAATGGCTAAAACAATTAAGAGAAGAATGCAAATTCTAATAAAAGCTATAGTTAGGCATATTTTTGACTTGATATGGATCATGTAGTGTTATAAGTAAGCAAATTGATCAACTCTAAGGATTATTCATGGTGCACTAATTTAAAAAAAAAATATATATAATCAATGTAATACACAGTCTGTGGATGGCCAGAGATTCTTACGATGCTTTCTGAAGATAACACACATACATTTAAGACTGCTTATCTTACATTTGAATAACATGAACAAACAGTTTTATTCTCACAGTCAGAGCTCATGTGTCTGGGTGGTCTCAGTAAACAGAAGGGGTGCTGAGGGTTTAATATGTCAAAACACGCTCAGCTGAAAGAGTGTTGAGATGAAGACAGACAGCTGTTCATCCAGATCCTCTCTGTCATGCCAAACACTTCTGAGGTGCTTCTTGTGCCATTAAAAGTGTGATGGTATGAGGTTGCTGAAAATAAAAATAAAAATTGGCTAATTTTCAGTTTGGAAATTGATTTCAGTTGAATTGGCTGCACTCATGGGAAATTGAAAATTGTTTGCCATTTCCAACACTGATTATTATCTTCTTATATTTCTGGAAATACCCCATATGTTATATGCTTGATGACATGTTTATCATACATGCTTATTATAGGCCTACATGAGTCATTCATACTGAAAAATATATTATAACTAAATAACTGGTTTGTAAATAATATAATACATAATTTAGAAATTATAAATTGATCATTAATAAAGTATGAAAATACAATTATTAAACACATTATAGATATGCTTATAAATCAAGAATAAAGCATTTATAGCTGTATTTATAAACTGCTTATAATCTAATGCTTATAAATTATGAATTAACTATTTACTAATGCTTAACTAATGATTCATAGCATCCAGTTATTATAAAGTGTTGATATTTACAGATTTCTGACATTTTTCTTTTTCTTTTATGACGGTCACATTTCAGGCAAAGTTTTTGCAAAACTTTTGAGTATTTATTTTTGCTACTTTTCTAATGCTGTAGAGATTTCATTGTTTTTTTTATCCTTGTCCTAGACATAATCTTTCAGTCTTAAAATAGCCTATGCAAATCCATCATATAAATGTGAATTATTACGTTCTACACTAAGAATTAAACAAAAACGTTATTATTTATTATTGTTGTTATTCTTTTTCTTATTGTTATTATTATTCAATATTTGTTGTTTGAAAATGATTTATACTTTTGTTTTTTAATTATGACTTGAGTCATCGTTTCCACCAAACAAACAAAAAATGGACCCTATTTCACAGACTATGATGACACATTTACAGTTATTAACATCATAATTCTGGCCAAGTTTATATATATATATATATATATATATATATATATATATATATATATATTCATTAAAACAAAGAGAACACAAAAAATGACATTTAGTTTCCATTCTCCACTATAGCACTTTCAAAGGCAGAGGGTGAATCAATTCCAGGGTAATGTGCATTCTCCTTAAAAACACATTTAAATATAATGTCATGAAATAGTTTTAAGTTGTCGTCTAGCAACAACCTACACATCCTATCATAAACTTTCTCTGTAAAGTATTTGTTATTAAAGCGGCTGTGTTCGCAAACTATAATTCGAACAGAAAAGCATGCATAGGCTGTATGCGTGATTTAGCATGGCAGCCAATTCGAATAATAAATTACCATTGCCTTCCCTATTGCAGCAAAACAAAAGTTTATTCAAATTCTGAATGGATTATATATTGCCTAAGAAGCTGTCACCTCAATTCATTGTGATCTCACAAAGTTCCACTATCAATGAAACTGGCTTCACATTGAATCTCTTATTTACCCTACATAAAACACTTTGTTTGTTATAAGTTAACTTGCAAGTGCACAGAACTCAGCACTGGACAAAATCTCTGGCATTTTGAGTGGTGAGTGGATTCTAATTTAAACCCGTCTGATTGGCCATTCTGTTCAAGAAATTAACTCATATGTTTGTGATTGGCTACATTGCTCAACGCTGCAAAACATGCTGTAAATAGAATCATTTGACGATCTAAAGAGCGCAAACACCAAATCTGTTTAGCAAAAATGCTATTTTTACATAAAAAACTGATCCTAGACCAACCGTTATTATCAGATGCAGTAGCAGTCGGTGGTTTGATTAAGAAAATTACACACTAGTCTCGAGACCATGGCCAGGGGAAGGCTAAGACTTACCCATGCAGCCTCACACACGTTCCGCCTATGCGCACTTTACCCAACTATAACGACTTTCACCTCTGAGAATCCAGTCCATCCCCTAATAAAGTTTTTTTCAAAAATGTACTTGTTTACCAAGGAGACTGCTTCATTCTGTTTCTTTCTTAAGTTCAAATCAAAATTTCATCTGTGCATCATTTTTGTTTTCTCGATTGTCAAAAAGTGAATTTAAATTCTCATTTCAATTCTGAATGGTGCACAACCCTACCATGACATTGGCAATGTCACCACAAATGTCCTACTTTTATCTCAGAAGTAATAGCAGTTAATTGTCTCCAACTGCACAAAATAAGAATCTCTTGTGTTGCGTAATATCAATATTAAAATGAATTTGGACTTTGAGTTTTCACAGCAAATGCAGTACATTTCACGGTTCCACTTTATTTCAGTAGTCCACTTTAGACATTCTACTAACTATGCAACTACATGTCAACTAACTCTCATTAGAGTATTAGTAGACTGTAGTAGACTCTTAGGTTATGCTTAGGTGTTAGGGTTAGGGTTTGTAGAATAAGTTGACTTGTAGTTGCTTATAATTATATTATAATTACTTATAATCAGTAGAATATCTGTTGGGAGACCATCAAAATAAAGTGTTAGCAGATATTAAGCAGACAGTCTACTTATACTCTGATGACAGTTAGTTGACATGTAGTTGCAAAGCTATGTGTTATAAAGTTGCAAATGTCTAAAGTGGACTATCGAAATAAAGTGCTACCCATATCACAACTAAACTGCATTTAGCATCACATTCATGTGGGTTTTCATTTTCCCATGCTCACTAAAAGTGTTGCACTGTTCATATAACAAAAGAAACTCAAAATATGACAAGCCTTTTGCTAACAACTGACAAGCTTGTGTAGCAATGATCCAGCTGACAAGCAATCACAGCAGTGTGGTAGAATGGATGCCTAACCTTCACTATCCCAGGTACAAAGACACCGCCTTGAACAACCCAACATTGCCTTTAAACAGACACATACCACTTCAATTAGCAGGAGGGTGGATAAAAGCTACTTTGCCCTTGAATAGAGGCAAAGTTGTATGTTTTTGTGTGTCTTGTCATATGAAGGGATTACTCTCTCTGTGAATGAGGGGAGGGACGGTCGGAGCAGGTGGAAAACAACAATACAGCCCCGCCACATCTGTAGCCCTACAGGCTCGGAGACTTGTCGTGCCAACATATAATAGTGCTGGTTCACACACACAAAGACAGCACAGACGTACGGGAAATGAGAGAAACGCCTGGAAGATAAACACAGCTTCTCTCTCGCTCTTCTCTTCGCTCCTCTCTAGCTCACAGTGCTTCCCTTGTTCGGCACGGTGAGAGACAATGGGCAGACAATTAGCATTGGCCTCTCGTCACTGCCGGAGCATAAAAGGACACTCCCTGTAAACTCGCTGATTAAACAATCCTAATGCACTCTGTGTGTTAGAGACTGTATTTGCCTTTCTGCCGTGCTGAGACTGATGTGCCCTTCGCAGACTGTGAGATACTTGAGTGCTTGGCTTTTGTTGGCCGCTGTTTGTGAGTGAGAGTTGTGCTTAGGTTTGCCCCCCCACACCCCCACCCCCCTCCTATTGGGATTCATGCCGGCTCCATAGAAGTGTTTGCTTTACTGTCTGGACTTAATAACACTTACTATGCTTATTATTCTTCAAATTAAGTTGTAATGAGTTAGAATGATTTAGACCTCAATACTGTTGCTAGTGGATGTCACTATACTGTTGTATTCTCGATAAACACTTTGAGCTGTTAGAATTGTTTGTAGAATTTGTAGAATCGCCAGGTTTAAGGTGATGAATGGAATGACGACTCGAGCAAAGAGTTGCAATGGACTTTAGTTAAATCAGAAAAAAGATTGCACAAAAGCTCACAAGTTTTTATTGTCCAGAGGCCACAAATAAAGCGCAAAAGTGCAAAATGGTGCAAGGTGCACAAAACATTTTTTGGTTCAACCCTTCATCAGTGCCATGTGTTACTATCTTGAGGCCACGAGTTACTATCTTGAGGCCACGAGATAGTATCTTGAGGCCACAAGATAGTTATAATTAATTTTTTTGACAAAGTGGGACTAGGGGGGCTCCATAGGAATCTGACTTTATCCCATAGGAAAATATTTACATAAATAGTATACATAATTATACGTACACATCACAACTACATCATCTATTCAAAGCTTTGAAAATTCTAAAAAACATGACCATAAATATTCTCATTCCCATTATTGAATATCACAAAAAAAAGTACCATAACAATACCTACACACATCACACGATTAGACATTGAAATACATAACGGTTACATGAATTATCTTATATTTCTCACTGTGTAAATCAACAAATAAACATCACAATCAATCAACATATGAAGACTTCAGGTGCAAAAGCCTCTAAGTCCGTCTAAAGTTTTTCTTTAATATTAACATTTTTATGTTTTATGTATTTAAAAGTACCGACATTTCTGAATGGGCTGAGGCTGGGATTTAGTGAGTTTGAAGTGAAAGTATTTAATGAACGTATACTATGTGCGGAGAGCATTCACTCAATATTATTATCTCATTTTTGACAGAGCTGGCTTTTAGAGGCTTTTGCATCTGAGTTATTCATTTATAGAAAACAATTTTATTTAATTCAAATCAAAAATGTATTTAAAAAAATATATCAGTAATCAAACAAACACTACCCTGTAGGGGAAAACAGACTGGCAACAGGACTGGCAAAGCAGGACAGAGGAGGACATATGACAACAAACTGGTACAGGACTGCAAACACAAGGAGAATAAATAGAGAAATCAGGAGGTAACAAGGGAGAGCAGGTGGAGCAAATAAACCAATAATAAGGTAACAAGAAGGGCGAGGTTAAGACAATAGACAGGAGAGCACATGGTACATAGAAACAAATATGACAAGCCACGTGCCTATACCAAACATGACAAAAATACGTGCTCAAACAATACATGACACGAACATGCAGCCAATGAGAGCTCTCACCGACTGAGTGTCAAACACAAAACATGAAAGCATGCGGCCGATGAAAACAGGAGCCGCACGTTACACAGCACACAACACACACAGAAAAACTTGAAACCGCACACGCTCACACAAGGAGACCAGAGCACACGGAGAATGATCGAATGCTCATGCCATACACTAACAATAGATGACAAACACATGAAGCGTGAATGTCTCGACCCCAACACAGAACCGAAACCAAACTAGAGCAAAGTGAACACCATGTTCAGATGTTTTTTGCACACAAAACAACTCACATAATTTTTTCATGTGCCATCGTAATCTTTAATAACTTTAATGATTTAATGAATCACATTATTTTAATGACATTTTAAAATGATCCAATCAATTCCTGATGGACAAAACAAAGTCCTGCCCTACATTTTTTTCTTGTTTTCATGTTTTTCTTGTTGGACTATCACAATAGTATAGAAACTTTCCTTTCATGCTGTCTTTCATGGATACAAAATTCAAAGCATGGTTATTTAAAAAACTACTAAAACAGTTGTTATAAACGTTAATAAAATAACACTGTAATAAACTGATGTATTCCTGCAATTCTACCATAGGCTTCTAGCATATCTTGCATTCCTGTCAACACACACACACACACACACACACACAAATGCATAAATTATTATTTTATGTCTATGTATTCTTATTGCTCTGTTTTGACCAAATCTCAGCACAATCTTCGCATAATAGAGTCATTATAGAGTAATTGTGGATAATATTGTTTAATTCAAAAATCCATGTGAGAGTTGAAGCATTATTTTTTTTAAATAACGCCATAAATAGTAAAGTGCATAGAAATACTCAGTGAACAAATGTACTGTTTAATGTAGGGTTTCCACTTCAGGTTACACCATGCACCTAATGATTTGGTAAATAAAGCAAGTGCACTCATCTGCAATCTTGATAAAGTATAATAACATTATTTTTACATTGTCAGATCTTTAGATGGCTTATTACTACAAATGAATGAACTTATCACATGATGTTTTATCTGCACCTTTGGAAATTTGAACTTGATGGCATTACTTAAAAAAAAAAAGTACAACATTTTTGGATTAGAACAAGCTTGTGTTATCTGCACAAGTACGGTGACATGTAGCTTGGGCAAATCTGGAAGGGATTACTGGGGATTCACGCAGGTACAGGAGGTAGTTTGGATAATCTGATGGGATAATCTGCACTGTCCGACCTCCTTCTCACAGGTGACTTCACAAGGGTGTACAGCTTTAAACACACGCTCAATCTGGCTCAATTACAAAACTCCTCTGGTCTGCCAAAAATCCACACGGAAAATGATTAGGTAAGATTTGCATGTTACAGTTTAGAGTTTAAATTCTGAACTCTGCACTGACCTCACATGCTGACATTGCATTCAATAAAATAACAAATGCTGCTGCATCTTTTTGCAGAACCAGAGGTGGGCACAAACACATCAAAAACTATTTTGTTACAAACTACAAATACTGGCTCATGAAATGTAACAAAATAAAATACAAAATACTGATGTGAAAAATGTATTTAAATAAAATACAAGTAATTAGTATTTTGAAAATACAAAAATACTCCCAAAATAATCTTAAAGGGTTAGTTCACCCAAAAATGAAAATTCTGTCAGTAATTACTCACCCTCATGTTGTTCCAACCCCGTAAGACCTTCGTTCATCTTCGGAACACAAATTAAGATATTTTTGATTAAATCTGAGAGCTGTCTCACTCCTCCATAGGCTTCTAAGGCATTATAACTTGTTGGCCCAGAAAATGTATTAAAGACATCGTTAATATAGTCCAAGTGACTACAGTGGCTCAATCTTAAGTTTATAAAGCGACGAGAATACTTTTTGTGCGCAGAAAAAAACAAAAATAATGACTTTATTCCACTATTCATTTCCTTCTCTCTGGGCCTCGAGTTTTTTCACGTAGTGTTTTTGCGCAGCGCGTCTGTGTTGTATGTCACACGCATCACACACATGACCAGCGTCGGCCAATAGTGAGCCTGCGTGGTGACGTGCAACACAGACGCACTGCGCTAAAACACTACGTGAAAAAACTCGAGGCCCAGAGAGAAGCTTTATAAACTTAACCCGCTTTATAAACTTAAGATTGAGCCACTGTAGTCACTTGGACTATATTAACGATGTCTTTAATACATTTTCTGGGCCAGCAAGTTATAATGCCTTAGAAGCCTATGGAGGAGTGATCCAGCTCTCAGATTTAATCAAAAATATCTTAATTTGTGTTCCGAAGATGAACGAAGGTCTTACGGGGAACAACATGAGGGTGAGTAATTACTGACAGAATTTTCATTTTTGGGTGAACTAACCCTTTAATGCTGTTTTTAAGAGGAGCAGCGCCACTTCTTCTCCTGTGTTCAAAACTCATTCACTTCTTGGAGGGAGCCCGGTCTACAGGGTGTCACATGATTTTCGTGCATCTAACCTGGACATTGCCATTTCCAACATCAGACCGAAAATATGGCAAAATCATTTACTATGGTGATAAGCATATGGTGATTTTTCTTAAGTATTTAAGTATTTGAAATACTCTAAATACACTCCCTCAAAATATTTTGTTACAAACTACATTTTATTTTTTCCACACCTGCAAAATACAAATTACAAAATACACTAAAGTAATTAAATACGTATTTAAAATACATTTAATTGAAATACTGCCCATGTCTGTGCAGAACTAACTTCACTTTTGTAGGTCATTTTCGTATTTACTTTTAGTCAGCTGGTGCTCAAGTGATAGTGCAGGACTGGCATTTAGTTGATGCATGAAGTTTGATATTTTGTTGTACCAAATACAATATGGGACTACTGTAATGGCAACAGACTTAGAAACACAAAACTATGTCACCTAATAATTGCTTAATGCTCTGCCTCAAATAGTTAAACTCAGTTAACAGCATAATGTTGATTACCACAAAAATCAATTCGGTAACACTTTATAATAACTGCACGCTAATTGGTTAAGCATTAGTAAACAGTTAATTAATCATTTATAAAGCATTAATAGACATTAATAAGCAGTTTATAAACACAACTATAAATGCTTTATTCTTAATTCATAGGCATATCTATAATGTTTAATAATTGTATTTTCATACTTTATTAATGATCAATTTATCAATTCTAAATGAAGTATTGCATTATTTACAAACCAGTTATTTAGGAGTTGTCAGTGGTTCATAAGATCACTTAGAAAGTGTAAGTAAATGATTATATCATTTACTTGCGCGCATGTGTCGTGGCGCTCTCGTGAACTCACGTCAGAGGCCCACACGGAAGAAAATGAATAGTTGAATAAAGTTGTTATTTTTGTTTGTTTTTTGCGCACAAAAAGTATTCTAGTCACTTGATAAACTTAAGGTTAAGCCACTGTTGTCACTTGGACTATTTTAACAATGTTTTTACTAACTTTTCTGGACCGGCAGAATGAAATTGCTTAGAAGGAGTGAGTCAGCTCTCAGATATCATCAAAAATATCGTAATTTGTGTTCCGAAGATGAACGAAAGTCTTACGGGGTTGGAACAACATGAGGGTGAGTAATTACTGTCAGAATTTTCATTTTTGGGTGAACTAACCCTTTAACTAATGATTAATAGTTACCATTAATTCTTGTCCATCCTTTCCTTTAAAAGAAAAGCAAAAATCTGGGTAACAGTGTGGAACTTATAATAGAAGTGAATGGAGCTAACTTCTAAATACATATAGGTTATTAACCTTTTCTTATACACAAATAATTATAAAACTTGTAAAATAAAAATAAAATAAACCAAAGTGATTGTAAAAATGACAACAAAATGACTTTTCAGCTCAAATAATAGACAATAATAAAAAGTGTTCATATTCCTTTTTAAATCCCCCAAAATTTGACCACATTTACTTTTGTTAAAGGTTCCTTTACCTCGATTTTTGCTTTTTTAAAGAAGATGAGAGATTACTTTCAGTGTTATTTATATACTGAAGTATTTCTAATGTATTTATTTATTTATATATATATATATATATATATATAGTAAAAGCTCATTTTCATTTGAATTTTAGTAATTTTTAGTAATTTTGTTATGTGCATTTGTTTCATTTTTAGTTTTATGTTAGTTTCTTAAAATATATTTCCAGTAAGTAATTTTAGTGCTTCAAATTAAACTTTTTCCAATTATTTGCCAAGGCAGCATTTCTAATTTTCATTTAGTTTACGTTTTTTCATCTAATATTTATATTTTATTTTATTTTAGCTTTATTTTAATTAACAAAAATGTTTGAATAGTTTTAGTTTTAGTTAGCAATAGTCCTGATTTGAAAATATTTATTTGTGGTAATGAACATTATGCCACAAAATACAGACTGAGCTTAACGGGTTAGTTCACCCAAAAATGAAAATTCTGTAATCTTGAACTCACTCTAATTTTGTTACAAACCTGTATGAGTTTCTTTGTTCGGTTGAACACAAAAGAAGATTGTTGGTAACCAGACAGTTGACGTTAGCCATTGACTTCCATAGTTTTTATTTCTTTATTTTTTTAAGTCAATGGCTACCGTCAACTGTTTGATTACAAATATTCTTTAAAATATATTTTTTTGTGTGTGTGTGAGAACAAAGAAACTCATACAGGAGTGTTCATCACAAGGGTGAGAAAATTATGACAGAATTTTCATTTTTGATTGAACTATCCCTTTAATTTCTATTGAACCTGGAATATTCTCTGAATACAAAATATCTGCTCACTGATTCTTCCCGATCCAGGTAAGCCGTTGTCCACCGGATAAGAATGAGAAAAGCTCCTTCCTCTATCTTAGTAATCAGTGAGATAAGAACAAAAGGTTTAATCACCATCAAAAGCATGAATGCCCAACGCCCCTAAAAAAACAGACGTTTCAAACTTTGATTGATGTTAAACTGTCTTTTCAGACTAATTAGTGTTTAACTACGCTGTTAAGTTGTATTTGGTGGTGGAGGATGGGAGGTGTTGGTGTCGCAGAACCAAACATCCATCATTCCCAAAAGCACTTCGGCATGTTTGTGCGTGCTCATGCGCGTTACCTGCGTTTCTCTTTGCATATTGGCGTCACAGAGCCGAAACAATATGCATGACACAAAGTAAGCAAACATACTATCTCACCTTTCATCTTCAGCTGTGCACATCAGCATGAACTGTCACAACACAGAGGCCCACAGGCTTAAGTAGTTCACCTTAACACCCCTGTACACGAACACACACAGTCGCAGACACACGACTCTACGTGTTTGACTTGTGTTGAGAGAAGGGCTTTAACAGGCTGAGATGTCTGGGCTGTCAGTCATTCATGCCCTGCAGAGTTGCAGAGGTTATCTGATTGTCGCTCCTTGTGAAAGCATAACTCGCTTCTTCAGCGTGATTTCATCTGCATTGCATAACTCACATTCAGCTGGTGTCTGCTAGTGTCCAGTGCTGTTGTTCAGCCTCTTGTCCTGCAATAGGAAGAGAGCCTGCAGCAAATGCTTACTGATATATATCAGCCTCTCTCTCTCTCTTGCTCTCATTCCTGAGGTATGTTTGTGAGTCATGGTACATCTGGAGCCTGTATGCAGGGTCAGCAGGCCCTCTTTTATCTGTAGGGCTGATTGTGTCTTATCTTATCAAAGAGGCTAAGAGCAGGTCCGCTATCAGTCTTGAATTTACGATCGAGAACGGAGAGCTGTGCATCAGGGAGGAGAAGTGAGCTTCAGGGGGATTTTAAACTCCCCTTTTTCTCGGTTATATTCATATATCACATAAACATTAAAAAAGTTGAAGATATCACATAATTTTGTGAGTGGAAGGTGGTTGCAAGAAGGCAAAGTCTAAAGAAAAAGTGAAAATCATGTAAGGAAGGAAGTAGGGTCAATAACAAATAGCAAGGGGTGTCTAATAACTTAAAACTTTTTATGCGTTTTGGCCGTTTAATTATACGACAGTGCCGTTTTGGGGGCTTGAAACTGCACACTTTTGACGGGTTTCAAATGACAAGTTTTTGAAAAGGGTTTTAAACTACAAAAACGCAAATTTGTTGACGTCATGCGCATGCATATTACGTGTTCAGCCTATAGGCTCAAAGCGTTTCTTTACAAAGTGACGTCGTCGATAACTGGCCTGGCAGCTTAATACGACTGTTTTAGTCGTTTTCGCGGATCCGTGTGAACGGGGATCATTTTGTCAACGTTGTCGTCTGTACGCAAAAAACGCAAAAGAAAAACTTTTCAGTATTGAGTATATCGTTGTCGTGTAAACTTACCATCTGCCCATGATAAAGAAAAAATTGAAAAAAAAAATGTTTTTTTACATTTTGCCAGGTGGCAAGTTCTTAAAAAAAATTCTACCATTGTCAAAAAAAAATTATATCTTATGACTCTAAAAATGTCATGTAGTGTAACCATCAAGCAATAACATACTTTCCTTACACTTTAAATACATGTGACTGCACACATCTTAATTATTATTTATAATATATAAAGTTTTTTTTGTTTTGTTTTTTACAAATATTAATATATAAAGTTTTTTTTTTATCCCACCACACTACATTTTACAACCTAAGCTAACCATGTCTTGCCATAAAAAGGTCAAATTATCTGAAATTTTAAGAGGCTTATAGACCTTGCTGTGTTTGACATATAATCGTGAGGGTCTGTAGTGTTTTTTCTATGGTATAATTTCCGGTTATATGTTTTTTTCTGCATGTTGGCTGCAACACATGATTTACATTCAGTAGAATAGATTTTTCTATATAATAATAACAATAATATACAAAAATACTTAATAAGGTTTCCTTTTCAAGAATGCCAGTCTTTTAATGAGGCTTTGTTTTTCATTATAATATCATAGAAGTTGTATTACCCTGAATTTAACCCCCCTATTATATTATAAATATAATAGATAGGAAAAAAAAAAATAATAATTCATGTCATTGACCCCTAAACCATCTGAACTTATGATACAGGGTCTTTACCAAAGATCCATTTCTTTGGATGGCCCGAGTGTATGCCCTCTAAGATGTATGCTCACCTTGATGGGATCACACACACACTGGATGGTTAAGATCTGTGTCAGATGGGAGCAGCTTGGATGGAGCTGTTAGGCCGTAAGCTGTGGCTCATCCCTCAGATAAGAGCCTTCTTAAGCCAGGGATGAGACAATAAATCCCCTAGTTTGACTTCATGCACCAGCTTTAGGTGATCACCAAGTAACTATGACCAGATAAGCTGCAGGTATCTAAGAAATGCCTGCCCCTGTTAAATGGGACAGGTCACATGCTTGCTAGTAACCTTGAAAGCAACTGGCTTCTTTAGTCCAACACATGTTTTAGACAGCTAACTTAACACAACATTTAGAGTTGGATATGGCTCTTTTGAACTTGGCATTTAAGTCTGTGTGAGTTTATATGCAGGAGTGCCGTTTGCTGTTCTCATTCTCTACTAGGAACTTTACATGAAGGAAACGGTAAACAAATCACCTTGTGTGTCATAATGTGAGGAGGGTTTTGTCCTATATTAATGTAGGAGAGCTTTGAGTTAGCATAATGAGCTTGACTAGCCTAACAACGGCTTATCTTCAAACAAAGTTGCCCTGACAAACCTCTGTGGCTTTCTTTAGACAAATAATCACCTTTTGCCGTATGCTTGATCTGTTTCGGTGCAGTCTTTCTTTAATCCCTGCTTCAGTCTGCCTGCCTGTATCCCCCATTTGTCAAAAGAAACACTTAAGGAGCAAACACTTGATCTGCTGCGATACAGAGTGCTTCCTGAGGGTTCTAAGCAGAGCTGAGATTCGAGTCGATTTTCTGAGGTAATCCTGAGATTACCAACCCCACTTTTCTCTAACCACACTGTGCAAAACGGGTAGCAGTCAAAACACACTTAGTTTGTCACTGCCCACAGAGCATCGCCAAACATACTCGGATAATACAAGATAAATAATTATTCAATGCTATTCTAATGCGAATATAGTAACTTTGTGGATAAAGTCCAAAGGTAATTCAAGGTACACATGCTGTATCTGTTTTTGCAGTATCAATCAGGTAATATCGACTGTTATCAATGTTAGCTAACACGGTTTTTGATATTCAACATTGGGCTAAAAAAAATAATACAGTTTTTGAGTTTACATAAAATATTTGAAAGAATGCAACCAGTGTTGTTTATTCTAAGTGCGGCTGCAGTTATGTTGTTCGCCGCTTTAAAAGCTCACACGCTTATTGTTCTTGGTGTGAACGGGCCTTAAGACACTCTTCTCCGCTTTTCAAATACACAAACATTAGCCTGTATAGTGTTTCTTGAGTCAAGAAAATGCTGTACTTATTCAAACAACCAGTTCTTTATTTACCTTTGCATTGAAAAACAAGGTTTCTGCCTGGCAGTTACAAGATTTTAAATTGTATTATTATAAAGTAATGGTCTTACAGAGTTTTAGAATTAGAGTGAAATTATAATAATGATAAAAAAAATATTATTTCTCCTCATTAATTGTAATTGCCCCCAAATGCCCCCCCCCCCCAATGCAAAAATCTGATCCTGTGTATAAAAAAAGAAAACATTTCCTTTTTGTTTCTACAAATCTTTGAGCTCTTTTATTATTACTCGTGTTTCACAGGACTACCCAGCACTCCGCAATGCTGTTCCAGGTGAGCTACAGAGCAAGCTGTCTACCTTAGAAAATCCATACATATGGACATGGTTATGTGATGCAAACATCAAAATGTATTAATTTACAAATGATACACTCTGGTAAAAGTGTTTTGAGATCATAATAACATAGTATTTTGCTAGTAACTGCATGAAAATAAGTCTTTATAAATGAATAATCTGCACCTCTAAGCATTTTTTTTTTTAAGGAATAAAAGTTGTCGGTGTATTACTGCCATAAGTGTTCATTTCCGCTGTAAAGTGCATTGAATTGTATGTCTAGGTATATTTTTGGAGAAGGCCCATTGCAAAAATGTAGGTAGAGCAACGTTTTTCCAATGAGCCTATGATGCAACAAACAATGCTATGATGAAACAAAATTGATAAATGTATGCAGTGTCATATCAGGTAACCATATTTTGAGTCAATTAATAACAACTTATAAATGTGAATAACTTATTTAGTTGCAGTCCAATTTCCCAGAAGGCACTGGACTCTAACTTTGTCTTTTCCTGCTCTCCAGCCTAACTTAGAATGAGTGCAGGGGCTCCATATGGGTCTGTTTGCCCCCTCTATTCTCATTATTTACCCCCATCATCTCTCAAGCATTCCACTGGATCTGACAGTCCATCCAAGTGCAGGACTAACAGAGGCTCCAGCAGCCATAGAGCTAATGAGCACAGCCCTGGTACAATGATTTCACACAACAATTCCAGTCTAGCAGAGAATGAGATTATGTGGGGAATGTGCTAGTGATTTCCTTTTTAAAAAATGGAGAGTTCATCAATGCTGATTTTTAGGTTAAGGTAATGTTCAATTCAAGTTAGTTCCAAACCCGTAAGACATTTGTTCATCTTCGGAACACAAATGAAGATCATTTTAATGAAATCTGAGAGCTTTCTGTCCCTCCATTGACAGTCTACGCAACTACCACTTTCAAGCCCCAGAAAGATAGTAAATACATCATTAAAGTAATCCATGTGACTCCAGTGGTTTAACGTCAATTTTATGAAGCGACGTGAGTGCTTTTTTATCGTTCACACGTATCTGCAGAAACGACCAGACAAGTCATTTTGCGATGTCACTTTGTAAAGAAAGACTACACGGCCACGCACATACATTCAAACGTGCATGCCTATAGACTAAACACGTAATACGCATGTACATGCCATCACCGATTTCACACTTTCACATTTTTGAAGTTTACACGAAGTTTCAAAACTAGTTTTCAAAAACTTGCACTTTGAAACATACTACAAAGTTTGTGTTCTCAGGTCACCAAAACGCCATTGTCGTATAAATGAGTGGCCAGAACGCATTAAAAGTTTTCTGTAATGATTTTTACAACGGAAATAAATCGATTAAAAAAGTTCTTAAGCTAGACAATGACTTCCTTCTAGAGCTGCTGTACAGCCAAAACAATCTTTGTTGCATTAATTTTCTATTATCACTGTATAGCTGCTTTGAAACAATATTGCACTGTAAAAAAAAAAAAAAATTGCTGCCTTAAATTTTTAAGTACAACCAACTTGGATGTTTATGTCATTTCAACTTAAATTACATTAAACTGACTTAAAAAATGTGTTGAATCTTGAATAACTTAACTTAACTTATCTTGACAAGTTAAAGCAATGTAAAAAACATATGTTGTCATAACTTATTGACATTATTTTTTTCCTGTATCCCATACTTTTTTTAAAGAAAAGGAGAGAAAAGTGGAAATTAATTATATTAACGTTATGCCAAAAATACTATTGATTGAGTTTACCTTTTACTGAACCCAGAAAATACCAAATATGTAAAGTGTGTGTAAATTAAAGTTTTTTATAGAGTTCAAATTACCTGAAACTCTCTCAGCTCAGTATCTTGAACCATTCCGCCACTCTTCCTTTGCCCTCTCCCCCTTTTAGCTCCCTTGCTCTTTAAACTGTTACTTGAACATTAGCATCACAACATTGCAATAATGGATCCACATGGAGACAGTCTCTCCTCTGTCACGCAACCAGCAGTAAGGTTCAGTGGCAGGCTATTGTGAGTCA
The DNA here is from genome assembly GCF_963993115.1 of Abramis brama. NCBI lineage: Eukaryota > Metazoa > Chordata > Actinopteri > Cypriniformes > Leuciscidae > Abramis > Abramis brama. Next base: position 39,490,540 of record NC_139967.1, read on the forward strand.
GGTTTATTTTATATGGAACACATGTCCATTAATGACAGACACAGAGCACGCGTGGTTTGGCTGCCCACAATATTGTGGGAATGATTACAGGGGACTGGGGGAGGGTGCCTTGACATTAGCTTTGCTTTTGATCATACTGTTCACCAAGGTGGCGCTGAGGAAACTCAGAACCGATGCTGGCAAAGGTTTAGATGCTAAAAGGTTCCCACACATGGCAAAGGGAAATGGAGGCTCTTGTGTGAACCCCCAGTACAATAAATGGAGTTGGTGGGTTCCTTGGCACAAAATGAATTGTGACAATATAATGCCAAGCAAAACAGTTGTTTTCGAGCAGCACTACATTAACGATGTTTGAAGTTTTTCAAAATTACATTCCAGCTTTTGTTTAAAAGGTTAGATAAAGGTAAGGCTGAGTTCCCATCTTTCATGCAAAAACACCTTTAATACACTTCAGCTGCCTGCCTCAGAGTGAACTGGTCAAGGTGCCTTCTTTAAGGGGTAGCCTACTATTGTAATAGGCCAGGTTTGTGATCGCAATAATTCTCTACTTCCTGGAGGCCTTTTGCCTGGGATTGCTAGCAACAGTTGGAATAGCTCATCTAAAATAATATTCGTCAAGACACCACAGATGGTTTTCTTGCAGTTTTTTTTTTTTTTTTTTTTTTTTTTACAGCCACATCTACAACTTTTGAGTAAGGGTCAATAACAAAGAAGCATGTCAGAGCTTTTCCAGAGCAAGAGAAAAATTTTGTCAAAATGCTAAAAAAAAGAAAGAAAGTTCAAAACCCAAATGTCAAGATATTAGAAAATGTAATCATTTTATTCATGTTGGTTTCATACATTAAAAAACTAACTAGCTAAAACTGTTTGGTTTAATTAATGACTCCTGCTATAATGGCTTATATTCTAATGACTAAAATGGTGCAATTGTCAAGTAAAAGTAATTAAAATATATAGGGATAACCTACAGCTGTACATTAAAGGATTTTAATGTACGTGTGGGCGAAGAACCGCGCTTGATGCGAAGTGCAATATTTGACCGGAAGGGTAAAATTGACGGTTATTTTCGCATACGGCTCGTAAGATATAGCATTCTGCCCGCTTTGAATCAGTCACAGTCACATGGAGATAAGGTAGTAAGATTATATTAATTTGAATGAATGAATTAGGCTATAGCATTTATTTGAAATAATTATTGAGAGAGAGAGAGAGAGAGAGAGAGAGAGAGAGAAAGATGTCAGATGTGTCTGTTCCAACGCCTATCTCGCGACCAATTAGTAGTCTATTTTACAAGGTGGCTAATTCGTACGAATTGGTATGACGTCACTTGTACAAATTGGTACGATTTGTCTAAACCCCAGTGACGGGTAGGTTTAGGGGCGGGGTCAGGGATAACTCGTAAATTACGTAGGCCTAGGCTACGATTGAGGTCGTACGAATTATAGCTACACCTTGTAACGTAGGAATTGCAGGAGATCAGGTTGTCAACACCTCTCTCTCCATTAACAGGGAAGCTGTGACTTTATTTAATTAAAAAAGCGATGTAACCCCCTCATTACTGAGTAATTTAAATTCTCTATTTTATTACAAAATTTTACAAAATTGTATTACAAAAAGTCGCGGGGGCAGCATTAAGTTTCTGTGCTCCTGAATGTTTCTGTGTAGGCCTACGCAGCGCGATCTCCGCTCTCTTTGTGGAAGTGATGTATGTGTGTTTGTGTGTGTGTGTGTGTGTGTGTGTACCTGTTTTTCTATCCCGGTGGGGACTTCACCCTGAATGCGCACAGACTCATGGGGACTCATGTATAAAAACCATTAAGTCTATGGAGAGTCCCCACAAAGATACTAAACCAGACATGTGTGTGTTTCAATGAAAACAGGGTATTAATATCCACCTTATTTTCAACATGGAAGCAAGGTGTTTTGTACAGCTAAAATTAACTGGAAGCAAATGACACCGGAAGCCAGACACATTAAAGGGACATTGTGTAGGAATTTCTCCCGTCTAGCGGTGAAATTGTATTTTGCATTCAAACAAATAGTGCTCTCCAGCGCCTCACATTTTCAAATGCGTGTTGCATCTACGGTAGCCGTTATGTACCAAAAAGCTATGACAGGATGTCTTATAATAGCACTTCATCGAGTTTTCCTTCGGGTGAACTGGTTTGTTATTTCAAACAAACTGCAACTTGACACAACGAACAAATGAATGTTACAGTTTTGAACAAACAAAACTTACAACCTTGTTTTTAGGGCCTTCTCTACTTTACTCAATAGCTGCTATTCAATCAAAGAGTCTGTTTAACTTTTAACTATAAATGTTCTACTGTCTATATAATAAAGTTCACAACCAAGCAATGAAAAAAAGCTTGTAATTAACACTAGAAGTGCCATGGCGGTCATTTTGACCGTTTTGAATATCTGTTTTATATCTGTAATAACTTTGTTGAAAAAATAAATAAAATCCTGCCAGTACCTGACTTTTCCTAAAAGTGTCCGTATTTTCATTTAAAATGTTTTTCATTTAAATTACACATAAGGCAAAAAAAACAAATGAACATATTTAACTATTTCGGCCATAGACGGTCATATTGACCGCACTGAATTTTGCGGTATTATTATAGGCACCAATATACACAACAATAAAATGTGGTAAAAAAATACACAAAACATATTCAACAACAAATCATTTACATGTAATGATATTCAGAACAGAACAAGAATGAAAAAATAACTATAAACAAGCCAAAATTAAATACTTTATAAGCGATAGTGAAAGTAAGCTGCGTTAGGCTCACGTAACTCTCTAATTAGAATCAAAATGTTTCAACATTTGCGATGTATTCGGATGGTAAACTATTCTTTATTATAGGCTTTGTACTTCACTCACGTTCCAATATTGACGGAAAAATCATCCTCTTCACACGCGCAAAAATGGTACGAATTGTACCAGGCTACTGACTATATTCAGAGCAGTGGAATTTTTATATGTTAGGCTGACTGTTTTATTATGGCTATAATGAACAGGCTGCAATGTCAAGATGTGTGTGTGTGTGTGTGCGCGGGCGCGATCGAACAGTGGAAGCATGAAAACATAGGCTACTCTGTCATTTTGTTCAGGACATCTACGGATATTATTTATTTATAAATGTATAATTAAACTTATTTAAATGTACAGTTTGGTGTTGTTTTGTTTTTAAAAGATATCCTAATACAATAAATGCATTAATCTCTCAATTGGGTATTTATCATTAAAGATATAGAGTTTGGAATCTATTTGACCGCTTGCGGCAGCTCTAGTTATGGAATTCTGGCACTTCTAGTGTTAAGACCGTAACATTGACTTACCTGTCGAGAAGAAAGCAGGCAACTTCAGCATCTCTTCTGAAAGCGTTCTCCTGCATTAGCTATCCCGACATTAACCCTTGTTTTTTGTAATCTCCGGTCACGATTCCTTTTACGGTCTATTTTGGACTTTTTGGACTACGAGGACTCCTTATCCTGTGACTCAGCATATGTATGAATGAACGGTGTATAAATAATACAGTGTAGCCTTTTAAACTTGCCGGGGCAGTGACAAGCGCCTCTCACTGCTCTGCTCCTCCGCTTCTGCTGGCTTCAGTCACGTGACGCTGGCTCTGAACGAAAACGCGTTGTTGAAACGCGTTGGCTTAGTACTTTTTGTCCCTCTCTGCTATTATAGTTTTTCAAGATGGCGGAACTACATGGAAGCCTCCGTGGACCTACCCGTCCCATGTATATAAAGATAATAAATTCTTCATTTACGAGGACAAGTCAGATAATTAGCAGAGGTATTTGTATACCATTGATGACATATTTATGAATAAAAATAGTAATTTTAGATAATAAAATACCTAAAAACCTACACATTGTCCCTTTAAAATTACAAATTTCCGCGCCTGCTCTTACCTGAAAAATAAGGTGGCTAGAACAGTGATTCAACTGACTTGGAACTACTGTGCATTAAACAGTTTTATTGCACACCTTCCAGCCAATTAGAATCGAGTATTCTGAAAGACCATGGTATATAAGGGATAATCCATAGCTAGCTGTGCATTAAATTGTTTAATGCACAGCTAGCCGTGGATTATCCCTTACATATACCACCTCAAAGGAGGACACCCTCATGGTTAAAGGAAAACCCTCTGACATAAGACATGAAACCCTCATGACTTCCTACATATTGGTTACATTACATTTACTCAAATATTGGTAATGTTTCAAAACAAAACTGCTTGGTTATTTTCTTTAAGGAAACAACAGTAAAATATGACAAACTACTTTTCCCTGAAAATTTTAGCCATTTAATTACATTTTTCTTTCTTTATTACAGTTTTAAAAATGTATTTTTCTTTTAGAAAGTGAACATGTTCATCAAATATGTTTTTTAAAGTGTATTAAAGTCATTGTCTTGAACTGCATTTTAATTTAATTTAATAAGCACTGCATATCCTATCATTAGCAAATGTTTAAATGAAAATGTTTTCTCAGTTTGAAATGTATGATTTTAAAAGTAAGTGCCCTGTAAAAAAGTTTCTTTTTTTCATTAGCTGTCAGGAGACAAGTGCATTCTCATTGCCAATACATTAAACATCTTAAAGTTCAAAACATGTTCTTAGGTGAGACTGACATGTTTCATTGTTTCATCCAAGTTGTTGGTGCAGTGGTGCAGTTGCTCAAAGTCTAGTATAATTTTAGTCTTAAACAAAAACAAACCCCAAAACAATGCATAACCTATGTTTCCATTTTCAGACAAAGTGAATGCCTTGATTTAGTAAAGTATTTCATCAATCCTTACTAAAAAGTCTGGTTTAATAAACAGACAGGGAGGTAAAACACAGGGGTAAGGTTACATTTCATGACTCGACTGAACACAGACACTGTAACCTCAACCAAACACAATGTTTGAAGTTGGCAGGTCTGAATGTCAGCTCCAGGCAGAGCTGACATCCTGAATCAGAAGACTGAAGTTGTCATGTTTAAAACATCTTTAAGATATCTGAATGTATAAAGGTACCAAAAACAATTTAGGTTGCGTAATATACTGACAGAAAGTATTTAAAAAAACTTGAACTCTGTGAATGTCATGTTGCAATTGATTAATTCCTTGTGTCCAATTGTGTTAAGTGTCCATCTTTCTGAGCTTAACACAGTTTAGCTTCATAGCATGACAATAAATCGGTTTGATTTGACCAGCAGTTCGGAATCATTGAAGCATCAATGTATGAAGAGTCAAAATGGCATTGTTTCTTTTAATTATTCAGTGGTATACCCGTATTTCGAGGCAAAAATAAAATCAGCTTCTGCTCAAAATCAGATTATAAATTCAACACACACCTCTCAAAGAAATGATGGGCTCATTCATTGCATTATTTACCAGCAGAGGGCGATGTGAACTTGAAAAGGGCAATAACAAAAACTTCAGTAGAATGACAGGTCATGCCTGCAATCTGGGTGATACAAGTATCAAGCACAATGATTTGCAGTCATCAAAGATTCGGGCAAGACTGGAAGGCTTCTTCAAACTATTTAAATTATATTTCCACATACTGACTTTCCCCTTGTTGGTTACCAGTATAGCCATATGCTGCTTTAAGTTGCATCTCTCTGCTGAAAGCAACAGAAGAAGCCCCTACCAAGAAAACAACTAGGCTACATTTAGAGTTTATGGTCACCAAATATTTTATCGTTGACAAAGAATTCATTTCTGTCATTCATTTTTAGAGTGTTTAGTCTTGTGCAACTGTAGCGCAGCTAAGAAAACATTTTAAACAAAACATTTATGCTATTAAGTTTTCGTGATACATTTTTGATATGTAGGCTAGATAAAGCTGTAGGCTTGTTATGGCAGTCGGACTGGGCTTTTGATTTGTCAATTCACCGTCCGGTAGCCTACCATATTGGAATGAAAAAAAGAAAAGAAAAAAAAGATACTTACACATAGGCGTAGATATAGGCCTATTAAAAACACAACAATACTAATCATTTTCTCTTGATCTCTGTAAATACACACTGTTTGTTAACATGTGGTAAAACTGTTTAAACGCACTAGAATCCGCCGTTAGAAGCGCTCGGAGGGATAGACGCACTCATTCTTCGGTGAGGCGGCTATTGGAGCCAAATGATCAGTCATTGACTAATTGTTTTAGACAAACATTTTTTTCTCCATGAGAGTACAAGGTCGAGAATTTGGCTCTGTTAATTGGACGTAACAGAATTTAACAATAGCCTCTCAATAAAACGAGTTTTGTGATTATGGTTTTAGAAAGAGAAGAAAAGAGGCGATGGGGCTCTCTAATTACCAGCCTGGACTCTGGAGATCCCGTCGGTCATTGTGCGCGGGTGTGCAGAGACTGTGTGGCCGGCAGGCAGGCGACAGGCGCCGGATTGTGAACAAAGGACTGTCTGCTGCTGAGGCTGTGAGGCGTCCCTGCCGAGGCGATTAACCCTTCCACCAGGACGGTGACACTTTTCTCGACTCCCTATCCTCCCCCACCCCGGGCATAGTGGTAGTACAGTATAGAGATAGGACAGGTGAAGACAAGATTAGTGTATTAACGACCGACACACCTAAGAAAAGTCCCGCTCAGAACAAACAACACATTGTAACAAGCAAGTCGGTACAATAGCTTAACACAAATGTGCTTTTTGAAGTTGGTGAACGAATTATGGTGAACAAATGGAAATGTTTTAAAGACATTGCCAATATGTCTTTACTGCAACAGATCATTAACCAATTTATTATTAGATCGCAGTGACTGAGATAGGCTAGCACGTACATCGCAGATACATGTATTTGATGTGTGTGTTTTTATCTGGAAGACGTAGGCTGTTTAGTGTTTGCTCATCTGCAAGACGTCTATGAGACGTTTCCTATCAGATGTCAAATAGATAGGCTTTATAAAATGACTTGATCTAGAAAGATGTTTATGATCTAGAATAAATGTAAAATTGACTTTTGTTTAGCCTATCAGAGATATTTATTTGTACACAGCGCTTTCCAGACGAAGTGCTCTTTATAAGACATATTGGAGACGTAGTACATGTGCTACCTGGGATTATTTATCACAACATTTGTCAATAAACTAGGTTACTGCGATCAACAGATGGCGCACCTACATCACATTTAGCTTCATGTAGGCTAACTGCAGAACGTCGCACAACCAATTTAACCAGTTTATCTATATTAATGTAGGACTATTTTATATAAGCACGGCGACATTGTTAGATTAATTTGTACTTGATCTCAACCCACAAATAGAGATACAAATGTTTGAATCCCAGGATCACGCAAGGCAAAAAGCTGCAAGATTCATGCATCTTATCTAAAACAATGGCAATAACACGGCTCAGGTATATGAGTGATCTGATCAAGAATACAGAACATAAAACACATGCTCATAATTTACACGGAATCATATTTACATAGCCTAAATACAGTCATTACAGTATTTACACAAATGAAGTAATACAAAAGACTAAATGAACACTTTCGTTTTATTTAACTGAGAAATTGCAACAAAATCGCTCATTAACCCGAAAATCCAGCACCGAGATGTTTAAACAGACAGCTCTCATAAGAGAAACCTTCTCAATGCAAGATTAGAAAGAAACCTGAGTTGTCCCTGCCTATGGACCATCATTAAATTTAAACATCTTTTGTTGAATTTAACTACAAATGAATAACATATCACCAGAGATTTAGATTTACAGTGGCTTTTCCTTTACTTATCTGGCAGGATTTCACAAACATAAACACATTCGGTTTCCTGCTATCAAGCGCTATATTGTTCATTATTTGTAAATGGGAAAATATAAATGTTACAAATTGAGACCTAATACTATTTACACACCAATGTACAGTTTTGAATAAATTAAAATCTGTCTCCTTCAGTCCATTAACCTTATTTACATACGTGTTACTTTTATTATTATTATAAATAATTAGAAAGAAAGGTCCCAGACATAGGCATCTTAAACGTTGAGCATCCTCATTATGTTGTTTACAGTCTTTTTTTTTTTTTGTCTTTTTTTTTTTTAATACACTGACATGTGAGCCTAAAATGGGCATCCACATTCAAATAGCTAAAGAACATTCCAGGGGAACATTCATAATATAATTTCATCGCCAAATCAAGGATGAACGAAATCAGCATGCTTTGTAGATCCGAAAGAGGGGCGTAAAATAGCCTATGTTACAGTTCTCGTCGAAATCCAGGTGTGGGGCTTGTGATAGCCTAATGATAGGGGATGTTCCATTGTCTTAGCCATCCGTTCAACCGACAAACTCATTTTCATTGAAGCATAGTTATGTAATAAGAAAGAGTCCGCGGTAGTGTTCATGGGGTCACTTTGGTGAATCGCTACGGGGTGACACGTCTCTGTGTTTCTCCAGTCCGCTTACTAATCTTTGTATATTCTGCAGTTCGTTGATGGAATCCTTCCCTGAAGATTTGGGAGATCCTGAGCTCTGGCCGGTTCCGGTTTTATGGCTGTGGTGCTCAGATATGGGACTGCTCTCCCTGCTGCCTGATTTCGATGACTCTGACTCCGCGCTCAGAGTGCTTGGAATTCCGGTGGTGAGCAGGCCGGAGCTTTGAGGAATAGACACGGGGATCTGATAGGGGTTGAATCGCATCCTTGGCCTCGTGCTGGTGAGAAACGGGTTCCGGCTGAGGGTGGACGCGGCACTGCCGGCAGGGAGAGCAGAAGCCGCCGCTGCCGCAGCCGCCATGTATGTGTACGGGTAGGGTAGCAATCCTCCGAACGGTTGCATGGAGATACCCTAAATGTAAAACAACAACAACAACAAGATATTTTAATTCACTGTCAGATCAAAATAAAGAAATAAATTCAGCTTGTCAAGAAATATGATAATTATAGTTATTAATTAAATGTTATTGCGCAAAAAAAAAAAACATCGAAAGGAACATAGCCTATGTTGGCTGAGCGCGGTTAGCAAAGATCTGCATTCGTTTACTGCGTGATAAAATAATGGAAAAAATGTCTCCAAGCATAAACACTAGGGGTGTAACAATATATCGTGACACAAATCGTAATGCAAAAATGCATCAATATGTATCAAAGTGACAATGTATCGTGTGTAATTTACCCAAAATGAAAATTAAGTTTTAAGTTTAAGTTTACAGAGTTTTAGAGTCAGTACTACATTAAACTACTATATATATTGTTGAATATAATGTATAATAATGCAATGGGGGAATGTTTGTGGGTCCTGATAATGCCAAATGTCTTGTTTTCAGTAAAAAGTAGCCTACATTATTTTAAATATATCTAAGTCAGTGACTGAGTGCAAGCATATTCGTCTAAAATAATTCTGTATTTTCAGCTTCAGAATCATAAATATTTTTTGAATAGGCAGTTAGGGATACTAACACTGGTGTCACCATTTCATTTACACCCCCAATGTAATACCAAATTTAGCATTTTAATCAACAGTACATTTTTTGTTAACCTTTTATCAAATGTCATGGAGTATCGCAATAATATTGTATTGTGAGTTCAGTATCGTGATATGTATTGAATCTTGATTTGTAATACTCAAGGGTATTGTTACACCCCTAATAAACACCAATTTCCCTTGATTCCAAATGCAGCGATAGCCTACATTGTTTAACAGAACTTATGAAACAGTTTACAAATGTAAAATTATGGCAGAAAACAGATTTAAAAAACAGAAACAGATACAGATTTACAACAAATACTAGCTACTAAGCTATATATTTATCTTGGGGATAATATCTGTTGGCGAACATTTCGAAAATAGGCTTGAAATGCATTTTGTTAGCTATAGGCATAGTCATAAACAATCATCATACCTGAGATGCAAGCATATGTTGTGATAAGTGGAATGGGAAAGGGTTGGGTGAACTGGTACTCTGAGAGGAGAGGCTTCCATTCTCTAGTCCACTTGCTCCAGACATTGAGGCTAACAAATGTCCCATGCCCATGGTTGAGAAAGCACTTGGAGTCATAGCAAACTGCCCTGGGTGAAATAAGAGTGGCTGTCCTGCACTCAGTGGGTTAAAGAAATGTTGATTGTGTAAACCAGAGAGGGCTAGACTTTGCAAGTGACTTGCGCTGAAATGCGACGGGCTCTCTGTTTGAACCATCAGTGGGGAAAAGCCATCTTTGACTGGGCCCATGGAGTCTGCATCCTTTTTGGAGGTATCTGATTCTTTCAAATTCCTGCTGTCCAGTTTGTCCTTCTCCAAGTTTCTGATGCTGAAGACAGAATCGTTATCTTTCCTCAATTCCGAGCAGTCCCTTTTCTTTTCAAGGTTAGATCTGTCCTTGACTCTGTCCTCGCAACGTGGGCTGAATGGTGATCGTGGTCTCTGATCTGGACTATTGACTCTGATCATTCCATCATCGTGTTGGTCTAGTTCGTTGTCGCTTTCATCGCAGTTTTTGTCATCTGGAAAAGATGAATATTAAGCACATCAGATTTATTTTCTTTTGATAAAACCACAAAAAATGTTCCTTAATAAATTCGACTCCTTAAAAAACACACCGACTTGCATCTGTTTAATTACTCCCTGTGATTACACAAGGATGGGATGAAATGTTTTCCATGATAACTACTTCCTCTGTTTTCATCCATGGCACAATGAGCGTGACTTCATGAGATTTGGACAGTTTGAAGGAAAAATTTTAATGAGCTCCTAATTAATCGTGATGAAATTCAGATGACAAATTGGCAGAACCAAAGCATGTGCATGAGACATTCTCTATATCTGCTGCACTTCGTTTATATATCATGACATGCCCTGAGGACTATAACTCTTAGAAACTGATCCTATTTTCATAACATGTAAATTGACAATATTTACACATTACACAAATACATTCTACCAAAATGACAACGATCCGTCAGCAAACTTCATAATACAGTATTCATCTGTAAATTAGTCATAAATTAGTTTTAGCTAAATTAAAAGACAAAATAATAAAAAATAAAGTCAGGAAGTACAATTCATAGTTTGCATAAAGTCAGATATATAGTTTTCACACGTGGACAGTTTGCTATGAATCATATCTTAAGTGAGATTTATTTCTTAACTTGTCATTAAACGCCACAAAATGGAACAATGCATGATAATAGATAAAGGCTAAGAACATTCATGAAGATTAAATGTAATGAAATAATTTTAGACAGTTCCTTATTTCTTATCTGCACTTTTAAAATTATTTAAGCCTGTAATTAATCAGATGTCATATAAAATAACAGACTGGGTGATTACAAATCATAGAACAATAGCTGTGCATATATTTATAGTGTATAATTGCACATTCAATTACAGCATTCCTTCACTGTGTTAACCTGGCAGCTATATCACAAAGCAGCTGTTGGAGTTACTTTATATTTTTTATGGCTGATTTGATCTAATTGTATGAATTTCAGTTATTTATTAATTTTAGATAATTTACTTATAACGTGCAACATCTTCAATTGTTAATGTATGCCATGTATATTGTGAATATTCATATATTCTGCAAAAAGCAATGCATTTTAAGGATAAACCACACTGAAGAGCACTGCCATCCAACTAGTTCAAACTGACAGTAACTAAAAAACTAACAGGCAACTGACTGTAAACATATTCATCAGTTCATCCTCTATCAGTATAGCTTTAAATAGTTGCTCGTTCAGCAACAGCGTAAAGTTAATCAACTTAAAGAAAACAAATTATAAAAAATATCGAATTCTACATGATACACATTAAAATATATGAATCTAATGTAAATTCCATTCAAAAACAACGTAATTGACAAATGTATTGTTGGTGTTAACAAACAATTAGCCTAGGCCTACTGTAAACAAGAAACTCTGCACTAAATTACGGAAATGCCACCACAATGCATGTTTTTACCTCTGGATCTGTTGAATTTGAGTGGACTTGTTGCTGATCCAATCGGCGAGTGAACTGAATCCCTGCCAGTAGTTTGTTCGCAGGATGAAGCGTCCGAATCTCCTCCATCTCGATCTTTGCACTGATCATCATACATGCGCATTGACGGCAGGGCTAACTGTTTTCTGAAAATTAAACTGAAATTAGATTTATGTCATGCCTAAATAGTATTATTTTTACATATCCGATGGTTAAACAAAACTTTAGACGTAATACCTCTTTTCTCTTCTTCCATTCCCAGTGTCTCTGAATCCTTTTGCGAATGGATTATGATCAATTTTCAGTTGTGTGATCTATAAAAAAAGAGAAATTGCATTTATTGTATTTGATCATGCTTTCCGTAGGCCTATTTCAAATTAACAGCACTAAATTATTTTGAAACTATAATTCGTGTTTTTTTTTTATATTATTTTTATTTTATTTTTTATTTTAAACAAACGAATAATCTAGTGAAATATAAATAAACTATGAAACATGCCAAATCTGTCCACAACGACTGTTTGAATTGTTTTGTGAATAAAGTTTAGGCCTAATCAAGCCAAGATTATAACTGAATTGTTAAATGAACAACTCAGGGTACTTTCGTTTGTTCAACCGAATTCATTGTGACTTCACGTGATGTAGCCTATAGTCTAGTTTCACACCGCACAAGCCTTTCATTTTTACGGGGTCACATTTGATCGTTAAGCATATTGTATTGCTCAAGTTATACATACAAACGACTATTTGGTGCCCGTATTGATTTGAACTGGCCAGTAAACTTTACGATCATATGGCCACCAGTCCTAGTGTGCTGTCATCCCAATTATAATCAACTCTATTCATGACCATGAAAAAAAAAAAAAAAAAAAAAAACCCGAAGGAATAGTCGGGTAGGGAAGATACTGAACATAATTCTAAAACATACATGTTACAAATTGCTCTAATAATAATAATAATAATAATAATAATAATAATAATATGACAACGGATAATTACAAACAAACATTTAAAATTAAAATTGCGTTTAAGTGCTGTAGTAACTTACCTTGTCATTCTGATATGCAGTGACACCTATAAAATCGGTCTCAGGAAATACATATGTCCTGAAGGTGCTGTAAGGGAGCTTCAGAATGTCGTTGGCTCTAACGATATGAAACCTGGGCTGGTATTTGTGCATTGAATTTAGAATGGTCTGAAAAAATAGAAAAGTTTTCAGGTCAATAATAATCAGGTATCACAAATCTATTTTAAAAGAAATATCTGCACAGTAAACAAAAATGCTTTTATTTTCCATATGAAAATGTTTCTTACATTTTTTTTTTTTTTTTATTGATAGTATAGTGGGTTTTATGAGAGCAGAATGCCTTGTTGTAGGCTACTGTAATAATGGGTGGATTTTTCGGTGTGATCGTTGAGGCCTTGTTTGGATAATTGAGTGATTTATTTATTTGTTTCATCGAAAGCTATAACAAAACAATATTCTAAATTGCCATTTAAATGATATGCATGTGGATAGGAATAGTGTCATTTAGCCTGCAGTGAAAAAAACACATCTTTGGTTCACACTGTCGATCATGGGACATAGTTTGCCCCATGGCATTTGATGTTAAGGCAACTGCTCTTTCATGCTTCATTTAGTCGACAGACGCTGAAAACGCGTTCGGAATCCAATGCACCTTAAATGTCTAAATTCTGTGCTTAGCTTAATCTCGTAATCATCTTTGCTTCTTGATCACTTAGATAACTTTATAGTATCCAATTTTCCTGTTATAATGGAAATAAGGAAACAGAAATCATTCCTAAGAAATCAGACTATTGACATTACAGAGTAGTTTCTATAATACAACTATTTACATTAACATACAGACATGCAGTTTCAGAAAACGTAATGCAACTTACAAATCCATGTTTATCCGAGATATTGTTGGTCAGTTTGAGTTTATGGAAAGCAACAGGCTTTGCCATCCACTGTTCACCCGTGGCCGGGCTATCCGGGTGAATGTACATTCGTTTGGGCATCTCCGGGTCGGCCTTTCCTGCGACCATCCATCGAGAGTTGTGAAATTTGTACCGACAGTCGTCTGCCGCAACAATATCCATCAAAAGTATATACTTGGCTTTTTTGTCCAGGCCGTTCACGCGCACTTTAAACGGAGGAAACATTCTCCTGTGGACGGAACAGACATTAGTCATATCTGAGCCGAATTTCTTCATCAAAATATTGATTTAATATTTTAAAGACATTTTAAAATGAATTCAAAATGTAGCCTATTTCAGCTACATTTTCCGTTAAAAACAAATAAATATCCCTCATATCTAGGTCGTTTGGCAAAGGCTAACAGGCTATTAACACAAGACGATATCCTTGCAAACATTTTCTAATATTTTACATGCGTATTTATAGTCAAAGGGATTGTTACCCCTTTATCCTTCCTATACTTATATATTTCAGGTAGGTCTTGACAAAAAAGAAGAAGAAGAAGAAGAAGAAGAAACAGCCAATTATGGCCGGTGTTTTTTTTTCTTTTTTTTCTTTTTTTTCCCTCTTCTTAAAAATTAGTTCGCCTCGTGTTAGCGCGATATTTACTTCTGCGCTTATATCGCAGATGAGTTTCTATATAATAACCTTAATAATAGAACGAATGTGAATGATATTATAATGCTGACATGAAATAGATAGGCTATTGAGTTTTGTGACTGTTCGGTGCCGTCGATTGACGTATAAACATAGCCTATTTATCGAGCAATATGCCTATTTCATTTCGAACTAAATTATATTTTCTATAGTGAAATATAGGCTACTAAACATTTTGAAAGTGAAATACATGAACATCGTTATGATCAATAAAATAAAAAAATAAAAATATATATATAAACACCTTACCTTCCTGATTTAGTGATGACCATTTCGGTTCCAATTTTGTGGAATTGATCCCAAAGGTCCTTAGCTTCTAATGTAACTTTAGGATCGTCTTCAACGTCCTCCTCTGGCTCGAGGCTCTTGAAGGAGCGGAGATGAGCCGCCTGGTGGTGATGTCCAAGCGCCGCGTGTAAGCTAGCCTCAGCCGCGCCGGAGAGCGCATGATCCGCCAGTGGTTTACTGAGACCCGGTGGTAAAGTGAGCGCTGGAAAGAACGAAGGTTGAGCCGCGGCAAGGAAAGCTGACATGGGAAAGTCGGCCGGCCTGTGCGCGTGAAAAGGGTGATAAGCCATAGCGTTCGCTGTAAAAACTGGATCTCTCATCGGTGCATCCAAAAAGCCAGATGGAAGTATAATATTCTAAAATAAACTGCGCCTTGAACTCGCGTAAGTCCGACTGTCTGTCGCCCTCTTACAACAGAAAGAAAGCGGTGGTTTCAGTAGTTGGAGAGGACTGGTAGGAAATGTCACTACCGTCGATGATGTCCAGTTGCAGCACAGTGATAAAATCCTTCAAAAGTGCAACATTGACACTTCGGTGTAGATTTACAGCTTTCCTACTGTCCAAGCCACTATAGTAGGCTATCTAAAGCAGCCCCAATAAGAATGCGCAAGTCGTGAGCACTGATGTAGAATTGGAAGGTTTTTCCCTGACCACACTGTCTTACGTGCCCCTTCTCACTGGATCCCCGTACTAATGAACCAAACCGTCTTGATTGCAGATTTTACGCATTCTGGACCAATTGTAGAGCTCCATAGGCGTGGTTTTGACAGCTCCAGCCAAGATCGTGAAGGGGGGGCTGGCTAGAAGGTGTCGGAAGCATTCGCAGTAAGAAAACATGTCAACAGAATAAAATATTAACCAATGACAGAGTAAGGATCTGGAAACCCCACCCCCGCATAACCTAACCTAGGAACGGTCATCTGGCTGTGCGCAGCCGGGTAAGAGAATGCTTTTCCCGGCTTGCGTTTGATCCGTTTTAGTACTGTGTGCATGCTTGATATATTTATGCTCCATTGTCTAACTTTAAGGTATATATTGGACATTACATTTTAAAGGTTATGCGTAACTAACATACCAAAATGATTTTAATGTGTAATAAACTGTTGCTATTTTAATGGTGTTTAATAATAGCAACACACACTTTATGAAAATTCTAGTAGCAATTGTACTAAACAACAAATGTTTATTTATTATAACGACTTTCCCAGAGTTTGCACAGTTAACTGATCTTAAATCGACCGATTGGAGGATATATCGGGATATTTTACTTCTCCAAGCGATATTCAGAACAATGTTGGTTGCGCAGATTTGGATGCTCGCTAGAGTGCTTTTGAAGGCGAAAAGGGAGGAAACTTTCCGCGAGAGAAGTGGTTTACGGTTTGCCTATACTGGAAGGAATAACGAGGTACTACCATCACACATAGTGTGGCAAAACAACCGCAGATTCTATTTTTGTTTTCCAATAGGATATGCGTGCAATAAAATCGAGGCATGACCAGGGTATTGTGTATTTATGTAGCCAATAATGCAAGACTCATCTGACCTCGATCCTCATTTTCACAGAACTGTTCAAGATTAGTTCACGTTAAATCGGCCGACAGGGTACAGCAGAGGAACAATCTGAGCTTTAAAGCTCCATAAGCAGTCGTGTACCTTTAAGAGGCTCGTCAACAGATCCTTGATTAAGTGGGACTCCGTTTGTTAAAGAGCGCTTGGCGCCAGCCGGCTGGAGTCCCACAATAAGAACCTACCCCTGTCAATTCATATTTACCCCCAAATTCTCCAACAGCGTGCACCAATCCACTCAGTGTTCCACAAAGCTTAGCCTACATCTTGAGAAAAATCCAAAGAAATGTTTTCTTTGTGGCAGCTCCCGCTTTCAACAATTAGGCTAATTAAATCTAGTGAAAGTCCACGGATGGGAGATTTATCTCCTGTGTTTGAATCGATGTCTGATCAGTTCTGGCTAGGCTATACTTTGACAAATGTAGAATGAAAAAACAAAGAATTAATGGCATTAATTCCACACATAATTTGTTCAGAGATCTGGAAACCCGTACTATGTCAACAGGAAATGCATTTGATTTGTTCCTTTCAATTAACTCCTTTCATTCGCTAAAATGCTCAGTGTAAACATCAGAAATGACTTCCTACTGAAGATCTCAAAGCTGCAGGACTGTCCTGAGAGGGAGATACCAAACATGCGTCTGACTTAGGCTAATACTGTCAGAGATGAAGCCGCTCTAACCGGGATTGTGAGTTACGAGTCCAGGATTTTCAGTCGAGGGTGTATGGAACGATATCGCAGAACAAAAGAAGAAGGACATCAATATATTGTTTTGGATCATCCTGTATCAACATGTTTCGTCTTTGGTAAGAGCTATAGCCTACTTTTATTATGTGGGCAAGCTTCATGGAATAAATGGTGAACGCAGGTGGATTTCGAATTGCTCAAAAGACATTGGTAAGATATAATATCCAACAACAGATGTCTGTATTTAATTGATGAAATGATATATATTTAATATATAATTAATGTATTTTATTGTTCTATTTTATTTTTTTGTAAATTATTGAGCAGAAATGGATTTATTATTGATAAATATAGTATTGTTTTTGTAACTTTCTTTAATTACATCTTTATTTTATTTTTTTTTAGAAAATGTCTTGTTTGCATAGGCCTGTATGAATTAAGATAATAAAAAATAACATGAATTACATACAAATCATTTTCGTCTACCTGTTTGAGAGTTTGTCATGAGTTTCAAATAAAAAATGAATTAGCCTACTGACGATGTTGAGCAATCACATCGTTTACTTTAGTTTATATACCAATATGTTGAAAAGAGGTTTGCACAGATTAACCCCACATGAAGCAAGTTAATGATTTTACCATGTATATATACTCATCAAGTTAATTATATAAACAAAATCCATGTAGTAGCCTAGTCCAACTCATTTATTTGTTCTGGTAAATTTACGCCGAGGCCCCGCGTACCACAGTTGTCAATGCAGGTGCTATTTAAGGGCGCTCTTTCAAACGTTTTCTAATTTTTTTCTTTATTTCCGAACATAAAACATAACATTTTTAGTATAACCGGTAGTCTTGAGAACGTAACTGACTACTCTTCGGTCTTTTAGGCGAAATGAAAGAAATTTGAAAAATGTATCATTATTTATCATATATTTTCCTGTCTATAAGCTGTGTTGTTTCCAAAACGTTTTGCAAGCCAAGCAATCACCATTGCACAGCATCACCCACAAAATGCTCAAAACGCTGTATTTATCCTGTGGATCAGGTTCTTGGCGCCAGACCGTTTAAGACCTGTCAAAGTTCTTCATATTTCTCCGGTTCAAGAACAGCCCAGGACCCCTCCTTCACACTGTCTCCTCCGTTCTTCTCTAGTGCTTCCGAAGTTATAGGTGCATATTATCACGTGTCACGTGAAATATAAAATTGTCATTCTTCATAGACTGGATGTTTTGCCAGATGCAAAGGCCAAACTAGATATTTATAAATAACAACGTAAGTTGATGTTTTAACATTTTAGTTTCACACATAAGAAAAAATAGTTATTTCTCTAAGCCATCATCAGTTAGAGGCGCTAAAACAGGTCGAATTGTTTCACTTTATTATTTTTGGTCATGCGTCATAATGTCAAAGAAACTTCTTTAAGGATTGAACATGAATAATATTTGATATTTAATGTTTAAGAGTAAAGTTGTGACCTAACACATGTGTGACTTGAACTCTGTGGACAACTGAAATTTGAAATCACGTCATTTAAAAAAAAAGAAAAAAAAAAGAAGAAAAAAAAAGAACTTGTTTTAAATAACATTGTATTGTTTCTCTATATAAATTTGGAAACTTTGGTTTACAACAAAGAAAACGATCTTCCTTACAAAAGAAAATGATTTATTACGTTTGCGAACGGAGACAAGCTTATAAGAACATACGACTTGAGCGGCGCGTAGTTTTAATATCCCATTTTGAAATATTAAAGTGACTGGAAATAAAATATGATAATTAAATCTATATGACTAATGTACTCCTTGTCCTTTGTAAACACAAACACGCCTTTCATCCAGCATCCAAACCAAATACGCAAGAACATTGAACCAGATTGAAACATAGAGATAAGAATATAACAATATAATATAATATAGGACTGCTGTGTGCTATTCCAGTACTTTGCAAGATGTTACTTGATAAAACAGATGTGAACTTTTCAAAAGCATTTTCTTTTTTTAGGTTTTAGAGTTTCTTTACGAATTATTACCAAAGAGCCTCCTAACATTATTAACGACCGTGCTAGAAAGATCTGGCACAACATTCAGCATTTAAAAATTCAACAACCTCACATCCAATAATCCACACATTTTAATACCCAGTCCGTCAATATCATACATAATCTACTGGAAGTATCTAGCCTATTTTTCCAATAGCCATCAGGTCAAGGATCAGGTAAGATTTGTTATTTTGGGGGATTTTTTATTGCAAACATGTATAGGATAAAAGGACGAACCTATTCTAAATGTATTCTTTAAGATAAGGGCTGCTTATATGGTTGAATCTCTTTAACGAATTATTCCCATCATGTATAGAAGATCAAGTGAAATAGAAGATCAATTGATCAATATGTTTTTCGAGTAGGCTACTCAAAAAATGTTACTCACACAAAGAAAAGAAGACAGCAACATGAATCGTCTGTAGGCACACAATCCCATTGTCGAATAAAAAACGGTTTTTGAACTTCTACAGAACTGTCTTTGACCCTTTATTCGAAAGAAAAATGGAAAATAGGCTACATTCTGAAACTGACTTTATTTTTTTTTATTGTAAGAATAAAGTTTTACTGATTCCTTTTCATATTCAACAACATAAATATGATTTCACCAATGCAAAAGACGGGAAAAATGGCTAATTATAAAACATACGTATTAATTTAAATTGCATTTGACAGTATTACGGTCTACAACTAGTCTGGAATCACTTGCAGTTGATTTCGTGTATATTTTATAAAATACACGAATTTGAACGCTTGAAAAAAGTGACACCTATCCGATAATTCACACTTTCTATAACTCTCTTCTCGAATTTAAATCTGATCTAAGCATAACGGTTTACAGGCATAGGCTACCTGTTGATCTGCAGATTGCGCGCTTTAATGTGTAGGATATAGAACATTTGTGTACACACTAATATTGATGGGCATGTATTTGTGTGGCTTTGAACGTCTGTGTCCACTGTTACAAGTTTGCATGCTGCAAAATAAGATACAATAAATATACAAGAAGGCCTGCTTGAAAGCCTGCATTGCAATGTTATGGGTTTCACAATTAGCCTCAACAACACAATAGGGTTGAACATCTTAGTTATTTTTAAATCAAACAATTGAGCCATGCTTTGCATTATGCATTGCTATAAATGTATATAAATTCAGAAGGAAGCAGTTTTTTTCTCTCTCTCACTGATGCATTATGGAGAGAAATACAATGCCTGTTGTTCTGATAATGGCCTTTGAGCTCATGTAAAATATTGCTCTATTTCTGGCCATGGTCAAAATTTCCTTAGTCCTTTTTTTAGTCTTCATCTGTTGGCAAGTGCCGAAAAATGTTTGGGATGCCTTAAAAAGGTCATTCTTTCGGCCAGCCTCTGGGATGAGCTCCACCACTGATCAAAGGCTGGCGGGAGTGTGGGGGAGAGTCAGCTCTCTTCTGGGTTGGATTGTAAGGTGAATGTATTAACTTCACAGGTCAATCTCACCCTACATCAGCACTATACACCTCTCTGAGGAATGTTTTTATATTGGCTGGTTAATACAAACACAGGTACCTTGGCTTGGGTTGGGCTGCAGGACTATAGGGAGGGTTCGTATTGTGAAATCTGATGGAAACATTGTTGTCGGAGTGGTTTCGTGGTATTGTATTGGCAACAAACCTTACTCTGTGGGAACTATCTGTATTGATATTTTTGGTGGTTTCATGAACACACACACAGACAGACAGACAGACATCATGCACTCACGCACGCGCACACACACACACACACACACACACACACACACACACAGACACACAAACAGACACACACACACACACGTACACACGCACGCACGCACACACTACCCCTAACCCCCAAACATTAAGCATTTTTACATTTTCAAAAACATCAGTTGGAATGCTTTTTAAGCTTATTTCCTCATGAAGACCAAAAAATTTCACCACAAGCACAAGGATTTCAAATATTGCTATATTTATGGGGACATAGCATTTTGTCCCCTTAAAGTAGTGTTTACCGGGTCACACACACACAAACTCGCTATTGGTATCTTTGTGGCAACTCTCCATAGGCGTAATGCTTTTTATACTATACAAACTGTTTTATCCCCTAACCCTAATACCCAAAACCTACCCATCACAGAAAACATTCTGCATTTTTACATTTTCAAAAACACATAATTTAGTATGTTTAATGCATTTCCCTCGTGGGGACTGCTTTTTATATCCGTGTGGGGACATTTGGTCCTCACAATGTATTATAAACCTGTACACACACACACACACACACACACACACACACACACACACACTCACACACACACACACACACACACACACACACACACACACACACGGGGACATTCCATAAACGCAATAGTTTTTATACGGTACAAACTGTATATTCTATCCCCTTACACTAACCCCTAAACCTACCCATCACACAAAACTTTCTGCATTTTTACATTTTCACAAATCCTTTAATTACTTTACTTTTTATACCAGACTTACAAATGAGGACATCACTAAATGGAGGTTTTTGGAGATTTTGTCAGGTTTTGGTCACTTCTGGGTACAAATTTGTCCCCAAAATATAGTTAAGTAGGTACGCACGCACACGCACACACACACACACACACACAAACACTTTCGCTCCTTCCGTCTCTCTGTGCTGAGACTGCAGGCGTATGACAATACAGTTCTAGTGTAGGAAGTGATCTCAGAGGTCCCACACAAGAGGAATGGCTCCCTGGATACTGAGGGTAATAACTCGTAATTAAAGCCATACGATGAGTTGAGTCAAGAGGTATAGGGAGGACAGGTTATGGGACATTACTCGCTCTTCTCTTCTCTTCTCTTCTCTTCTCTTCTCTTCTCTTCTCTTCTCTTCTCTTCTCTTCTCTTCTCTTCTCTTCTCTTCTCTTCTCTTCTCTTCTCTTCTCTTCTCTTCTCTTTCATAGCTCAGGTGATTTTATGGAGATTTAATTTATGCCTTTGTATCACATATTTCTTTCAAAATTCCTTAAGAGAAATAAAAACACAAAAGAGGCAATTGTTGACAAACAATTGGCAATAAAGAGCTATAAAAAATAAATGTGTATGGCAGATCATATTTAAATCTCTGACTTTTGATTGCAAATACTTTTTTAAGTATTAGGTTTATTGGAAAAATGCGAGATCACTGGAGTATTTTTCTCAAGAGAAACATCTAAAAAGTAGGAGACTGCAAATTCTCCATTTGATATCCATTTAACCTCACTGCCGTCTAGAAGAAACAACTGCACACCCAAAAAAAAAATTCTTTCATAATTTACTCACTCTCATGTCATTCCAAAGTCATATGGCTTTCTTTGTTCTGCAAAACACAAAAGATACTTTGAATAATGATTCAGCTTTTTTTGTAGGCTACATATTATACAAGTCAAAGACAAAACCGAAACATTCCAGTTGTGAAAAGGACATTATGGTAGCTTGACGTATATAAGTCTTCTGAAATGACATGATCTCTTTGTATGATTAACTGATATTTAAGCCTTTACAATCACAAATCAAACGGTCAATGCAAACATACACAGAATACATTCAATATGGCTGCCAAATTGAATTTGTTCTTGCACATCACATGACCAAAGTCATGATGTTTGAGGTACGAACATACCATTTGAGTTGTATGGATTCCTTTTATGCTACCTTTTTGCCCTTTTTTGAGCTTTAACATTTTGGCTCCCATTGACTTAAAAAAAAAAGATCTGAAACAACATGAGGGTGAGTAAATGACATAAGAATTGAATTTTTTTCATTCAGTTTTGCCTTCTGCCAAAACAAGTATAGATCAGCATATAACTAATTTATCCTTTCTGAGTCCTGACTGTTCTCAATAAATTGCACACTGACTGTTTAAAGACGCACTGGAATAAAGAAAGAAACCGACAGACAATCAGAGAGAGATGACACAAAAAGAATGGAAAAGGTGCTCTGCATTTCCTCAGTCACTCTTCAAGAGATTTCTCTTGAACGACTGGCCCACTACATCCAGCCATTCTCCAACCCCTGAATGATCAGAGAAGAAAGCAGACAGGAAGAGGTCCATCAATCTCGCTTGCTTTCACCTCTCCGGTCACAGTCCACACCTGGGACACATTTGACATTATGTTAGGTCACCCTGGGCCCTGATGGAGTCACTGCAAGGTCGAAACTGTAAAGCTGAAATCCCATTGAAACGCTTAGACATCACTGAGATTAACTTTATTTTTCTCATTGAAGCAGCTCAGATTGCACAACCGGTACAGATGTGATGAGAAGTTAACTTGTAGCAAAGTGATAGTGGGATAAATGTTACACAGGCTGAGGAAGACACTGTGATTGCCCAGAGATGGGAACAAGAGAGATTATATACAGTTCATGACATCAAGTATTTCTGTCAAGGCATAACAATGTTTAAAACAGTCAAGACAGAACCGCAATTTAGCAGTTTATTTATATTTAAAGTATGGTTGTGACACGATTAATCGCATCCATAATAAAAGTTTATGTTTACATAATATATGTGTGTGTACTGTGTATAATTATTTTGTATATATACTGTAAATACACACACATGCATGTATATATTTAAGAAAAAAATTATTAAAATATTGATATGTAATATAAATTATATATAAATATATATATATATACGGTTTACGCATGCAAATATTTCTTAAATACTGTATGCATGTGTGTGTATTCATAAATACAAACTAATTATACACAGCACACACACACATATTATGTAATCACAAACATTTATTTTTGACCCAGACCCTGTCCCGTTCTGAGCCCCAGCTCGCCCTGGAATGTGAGTGTTGCTCATTACTTGAAAGGACTTAAGCTGATGAACACCGCTAAAGACCTAAAGACCTAAAAGCCTTTCTTGTGTGGCCTAATGCACCCACATTGTGAGACTTTTCAGACACTGGACTGCAGCTATTAACTTTTTCATTCCTTTTTTTCCCCCCGAATTCCCATCGGTCTGCTGGTTTGGAGCTTAAAAAGTGAATTTAGCATTTTTGAAATTCAAGCAAAACTCACCTAGACAGTTTAATAATTTGAAAATCGAATTGCATACAAACATAATTTTTGAGAATCCAAACATCTTCAACAGTTCGGCACACAAATGTGCAACGTGCTTTGCCTGTTTTCATCCTCGTGCAGTTCAATGATGAAACGTGCTTGAGTAAAAAACTAGGAAAATAGACCAAGAACAAGCACACTAGAATGCACTGATAAGGTCCGGCTTTAGAGCTCTCCGGTGAATAGCTATAATCTTCTTACATTTTATGTTCTCACTTTTGTCCTCATACAGGCAGATATAAATCTGTCTGCTTTTACATGATATCAAAATGGCTTTGTTGTTAGTAAAACTGAGACCTCAACAATATCTACCAGTCAAAAGTTTTAGATTTTTAATGTTTTTAAAAGAAGTCTCTTCTGCTCACCAATGCTGCATTTATTTGATTAAAATAATAATAATAAAAAAATAAAATAAAAAACCCTGTAATATTGTTAAATATTATAACAATTTAAAATGACTGTTTTCTATTTTAATATATTTTAAAATGTAATTTATTCCTGTGATCAAAGCTGAATTTTCAGCATCATTACTCCAGTCGTCAGTGTCACATGATCCTTCAGAAATCATTCTAATATGATGATTTGATGCTCAAAAAACATTCATTATTACTATCAATCCAAAACTTTTGACTGATAGTGTATATATCATCCGAGTGTCTGATCAAGGGAAAGCGTCCACCTCTTTGACTCTAAAGCTAATCGCTTTAAGACACCCGAGCAAATCTGGTCTCAGATCAGATCTCCACCATCCACAATTGCCCCCCCTTCTCTCTCTCTCTCCCTCTCTCTCTTCTCTCTCTCTCTGATTCAGAACACATTGCCCCGAATGAAAGCGCCGCTGTGACAGAGATACATGGAGGGCGGCATTAGGCTCAAAAACTGAGCCTGAGATCAAAGAGAAACACAGGAGGCTCTTAATCAGTGAGTTGTGCCAGTGTCAAACCTGAGTGAGAGGGACTCAAGGCCAACTCGTGACTTACCCCAGCCCGTCTTGGCCATCCTCAGCGGCAACCCACATCCACTGGCCCCTGTGCTTCCTCTCCTCCCTCCTCCTTTCTCTGATTTGTCATGTTGTTTAAAGTATAATCCCACCATGATGCCCCAGCTGTCTCTGGTTAGCGCTTGCACGTCAAAATGCCTCTCTGTGGATCAGGCCGCAGGAAGATGAATCGAGCGTAAGCTCTCCACCTCCATATTTTCCAATCAAGCTACATTAGACAGGGCAAAGCTTGGAGACATCCTCACCTCCAGTGCCCTACAGCCAGATCACTGACATTCAGGATGGGCTTGTGTTACATGCTCATTATATACAGTATAACATTTCCATCTGTCAAATTAGGAATTGTCCATGTGGCCAGCACAATGTAAAGCTTGTACATCTTCCTGTTTTACCAGGCTGTTGGTCTTTCTAAAATGTTTAAAGGAGAAAAATAAAATAAGGGCTGCTTTCATGTCTCCCTGAACACTCCCCCAATGCATTTATTCAGACAAACCAACCCGGTCTCACGTCTCAACCCGGCTTATTCGTACAAATTCATACAACCTCACTCGTACGAATTCTTAAGATTTTTGCTATATTCTACATATTTTATGAGTGGCCCAATTTGTATGAATTTGTACGAATGACCTACCCCTCACCAAAAAACTCAACAAAACAGAAAAACCCCAATTATCTCTTACATAAACAGAGCAATGTTATGAAAGCAGCACACAAGTAAAAAGCAATGTTTTCCTTGAATATAGTGCTATTTTAGTATAATTGATATATTATAGTTTTTTGTCAATATTTTGAATTATATTTTATGCTTCTATTTTATGTTATCTCCTACGTTTTAGTTCAAGTTTAAGTAATTGTTGTCATTTGTATCATTATTGTCTATATAGTTTTAGTTAACAATAATAACCCTGGTGTAAACATCTTAATCTTATTTTTCTTAATTGTATTTTAAATAAATAAATAAATTAACGAAGGTAAAATGTTTTGTTTAAAATACAAATATCACAAATTAATAATTCATAATTCATAAATATCAAGTTTTTTGAGAGTGCCACCACATTTGAAAACTTTTCATTTGATGGACAAATGAAATATAATATTTCAAATATTTCAAATATAATATATATATATATATATATATATATATATATATATATATATATATATATATATATATATATATATATATATATATATATATATATATACTGTATCAATAAGTAGTGAACCAGTTTTGTTAAAATATTATTTCCCCCTATAAGTACTTACTGTACATTTCAATAATTTAATTATTTTAATGAGAATATTCCCCCCATTTTCATATCAGGACAGCTTTTACTTTATGGCCCTAAAAAAACAGAAAAAATAGAAATGAATAATATTGTCATTGAGGAGGTGTATTTTTGTATTATTAATAGCATTTTAATGTATTTCTGAATAAATTAATAGGCTAGTTAAGACAAAAAAGAATCATGTCACTGACTTACATAAAAACAAATATTTGAGTAGTAAAAAAAAAAAAAAAAAAAATAATAATAATATATATATATATAGCCTATAAATGTCATGTTTAGCATATATGTTTTAGTCATCACTGAGTTTGACAAAAACTAAACAGAATCCAGTCTATTAGTTGTACCAGTAGAGGGTGTCTTACTGCTGAGCAGTTCTGAATAATGTTTGACATTTCTATACATCAAACCCTCCTTGTCTACAATGATTGGACACATTTGAGAAGCATTTTCTTGCTCATGTGGGCATGGCTTTACCATCAGGCACCAATCACAAACTGAAAACAGATACACCTCATCATACTTGTTGGGAAGAGGGGAATCATTAATGAGCCTGGTAGCATGCAGCATTGTTATCATTAAATACACTTCCAGACATTGCAGGTGGAAGTGGAGGAAGTTTAGAGAGCAGGACTAGAGCCGCTTTCAATTACGCTTTAATGAAAACCCTGCTATGGCACTGCTGAAGCCTGGGGCAGGGGAACCCTGCACTGTTGAGCCATGAGTTAAGACAGAGTCCCTGGCTAAATATCATGTTTCCAAATCAGCCCATGAGCTCAGAACCACTGAATTGAGATCAGATCAGATACGTTACATATCTGGCTGTCAAAGTTCACATGCTTGGAATGTAATGATATTCTGCTGAGGGAGGGGGGCATCAAACACTGTTAAACTGAATATGATTCATCCAAGTACTGGTGCTGTGCCGGTCTCTCAAGATGTATCAGAGTATGAGCAATACATTCACAAAGAAACATGAACTTCCAGACTCGTGCACAATTTATTGCCTCGTTTAGTTCCACGTCCGAGAAAACAAAAAAACAAAACAGCCATTTTTCTTACACAAACATGCAAACACACATTTTGTTGTTGTTGGTTTAAATAAAAATTGGAAAATTACTGTGTAATTATTTTCCTGTAAGTATATTTGTCTAGTTTTCCATTATGATCAATCATTTTACAGCATTCAATAATCTTTGTAAATGTTAATTTCAACATTTATTAATCAAAAGTTGTATCTGTTATTATTACTGCACTGTAGGGGTGAACTAACAAGAACAAACAATGAACAATATAATTTTTACTAACTAACATTAACAAAGATTAATAAGTGTTCAAATTGCTCATTGTCAGTTCATGTTGATGTTGAAAAAAATATTTACTTCAGACTCAAAATTGTGTATGATAATAAGACTTGTTTACCGAAAATAGAATTTATAAAATGTGTCGTTTATGTTAATAGTTTTTAAAAAGCAAAAATCGAGATTTATGGAATTTTCTCATGTAATTTTTCTTCTCAAGTAAATTTATCTGGATTTTTAGATATTTTAGTGGAAAACAATACTACAAAAACCTTCATAATAATCATGAATAAGAAATACTTTTTTGCAGTGGATATCCCAGTTATGAATATCTCATCCTAGATTCATCTAGATGGTGACAGTCAATATGGCGACACACACACACACGCACACACAGACACGCACGCACACACACACACGCGCACACAGCTTTCCATGTTTTATGGGGACTTTCCATAGGCATAATAATTTTTATACTGTACTAACTGTATATTCTATCCCCTGACCCTAAACCTACCCATCACAGAAAACTTTCTGCATTTTTATATTTTCATAAAACATAATTTAGTATAATTTATAAGCTGTTTTCATCATGGGGACCAAAAAATGTCTCCACAAGGACAAGGATTTTGAATAGTACCATTTTTGTTGGGACATTCTGTCCCCATTACGTAGGACACACACACACACACACACACACGGTCATACAGTAGCCTAAAACAGTTAGATTGGACCCAGAAAATAGAGGCTTCATGAATGTGACTGTAAAAAAACAACAAACCCACCACGCCCGTTCCAGATGGGTTAGGAATGGCAGTCAGAAAAAGGCCCAAGTCCAGATAACATTATGTTAGTGTGACATGGCGCTCAAGCGCATAGGCGAACCGAATCAGGATTTGATTATGCGAGCGGGTGCAGAAAGCCCAGAGCACAGGGCCAGGCACTCAGCCATGGCACGGCCACAGCAAAGATGCATATCTATGTCAAGACACGCCAATGCAGCACCGCATTCAACTGCTATAATCAACCCAGCCTTGCGCCGGGGCAATGTGAACAGATATGTTTCCAATGCAAACAGCCTGTGCTGCAAAAAAGCTTACTTCATCGTTATTAGACGTTGTGCAAAACAAAGGAGGGTTTCATTGCATGCCCTGCCAACCTCATCTTACATTTTGTAAGGCCCAATTATGTTTCAAAACCAATTCATAATTGCGCTCTGACCTTGTGCTTCACCAAATAAAACATCTGAATCGGTGCATTCAGGAGAAATAAAAGGCTGTTTATCCTCAATTGGTTGCTAGGGTAAATGCAGCAAGTTTTGAAATGCACTTAACAAGTTTAACACTTTTCATGCAATTGCTTCAAAAGGTTTTATAAGTTTTGAAGTTATAGACCTCCCATTTAGGTTTAATATTGGAACTTTATGAGGATACATGTGAATGCATTTAAGTATGAATCAATGTTAAAGTGTTCGGTTGAATGAAATTGTAATGTTTTGATGAGCGATAAAGATCTGGCAAAAAGGGGGCATATGAGAAATCTTCAGAAAGGGTCTCATGAATCAGTTTGTAAAGCTATGGTTGAATGGCAAACCATATTTGGAGTAATTTACTCAATCAGAAAGCCATTGCAAAATGAATTTTGATGAGCTCACTTTTTTTTGTGTGTGTGCAATGTATTTAGTCAATAGTTTCATTGAAACTGCTTTTGGTTTTAAATGAATACTCACCCACGTTGTTCCAAACATTCATTAGGCCTACATTCTTTCTTCTGTGGAACACAAAAGATGTGTGTGGTTTTTTTTTTTTTTTTCAGTGTTGTTTAGGACCACATTGACTTTCATTGTATGGACAAAAAAGCTGAAGCGGTTGAAACATTCTTTAAAATATCTTGTTCTACAGAAGAAAGTAAGTCATACAGGTTTTCGTTGACATGCAGGTGAGTAAATAATAGAATTTGTATCTCTTTAAATGAGACAAGGGTGTGAAAAGCATGAGTGAAGTTAAAATAATTATTAACACCAAAGCCATGGGTTTGATTCCAAATTCCAAATTTAAATTGTGTAGAACTTTACCCAGTGGACAGAATTGTCCATTTCCTACCATTTGAGTGAGTGTGAGTATACATGATGTTCTTAAACCTTGACAACCAAGAAAATTTGTTATGAAATGCTAACATGATAAGCATGGTAGTTGAACAGAATGTGTAACTTTGTCAGTTTAAGTGTGGGAATGTGATTAGACTAGAGGCCGCTTTGAACATTTGTTCATTTTCGAAATGTGATTTGCTTCGGATTTGCACGAATGAGTGAAACTTCTCAGCTTTGGAAATCTGATTACAGAAAGGGGAAGGGATTCTCCTAATCTCCTAATTTCTCTTGCTGCTTCTCTGCCTATTTCTAAAAACACCTGCAATCATTCACGAAACAAACGTATTACTGTAGACATCTCCATATACTCTCCCAGAGCTATACGCATTCAAATCAAATGATTTTGGTTAGTTATTGCTTTGATGGTCACTGAGTTGACATCTTAAAATTCTACAAGCATTTTACGCTGCAAGCTATTTACTACACAAACCTCTGCATTATCGAGGTATCTTCAAAGGATGTCAGGAAGTATCTCACGCCCCTTTATAGGCCTCCTGCTCTTCCTAAACAGAAATGACCTCATATTGGCAGCTCTCTTCTGAATCCAGACCTCCAAGCCCCCACCTCCCTCCCGGCACAGACAGTAAGCATTTAACCATCTGCCACTATTTTCTCCGCCTCAAGAGAAAACAGAAACATTCACAATAGTTAAAGAGTGTTGTGGAGGAGTTGAAGTGAGTCAAACTAATGATATTGTAGTTTAATGACACAGACATGACTCCCATAATAGCCTTTAGCCTGTAGTCATGTGATATCGCAATGACAAATGAACCTATCCATTGTTTTTATTTAATATACATCCACATTTCAGTGGTGTCTGCCTTAAATTGATGGATGAAGAGTTTAATTTAGCATTCAGTTTCAAGATTTTAGCCTTAAAATCATACAGCTTGTTGATGAGAAGTGTGCTTATTCTAAATGTTTGGAGCTAAATGTTGGATTTTCACCAGGTCGTAAAAATGTCTTATTGACTTGCATTGAAGGAGGGACTCCTAGCTTTCTGCTTAGAAAAGAAAAAGAAAAAATCTGTACCAAGTAATGTGGTGATTTTAAAATCCTTTAAGGACCACTGTACTGATTTAAACCATGTAATTTAACTACAGCAAATGACTACGTTTGAATCAACATTAATCGACTTTTTGGCTTTATTTTCCCCTGTGTTATGCAACAAAACCACTAGAGGCTGGTGGTCTCTGGCCTTTGTTGGAAACCATGCTTCTTTGCCTTGTCCTGCACAGGCTCTTAACTGGTGCTTTTTGCTGTTTTTCTGTGTTTGGTTTGGACACAACACAAAGCCTTTCAACAAGACTACATCATTTGATATAAACACTCATTCAGACATTAAACTTTCTTGTGGCTGTAATATAAGAAATTATTTTTTGTTAATCTTACTATCATCATATATATATATCTTTATATAATGTCTGTTCAATATAGATGAATTTGTGCCTTAGTTAGGGTAGCGCAATTTAATTAAATTTTTGACCGGAATGAAAACAACGCTGTGAGGGATAGAAGTATAGTGCGTTCAATGCATTGTAGTGTAATTTAAAACATGGCATTGCTCAGCTTTCTGTAGCCAGAAACTTCATAAAACACTTTTAAAAGTCGTGAACTTTGAAAATTACATGTGTTCTAGGTCCTTTATTAAGCTATTGCACAGACTGTAATTATATCACTCACATTTTCATCCTTGTAAAAATGAATATGGCGTTTATATGAGGTGGTGAGACACTTAGAATGGAAATCAATGGGCCATTTGGCAACACTTTATTTCGATAGTCCACATTAGACATTCTACTAACTATAAGTAACT
Organism: Abramis brama; assembly: GCF_963993115.1. Taxonomy (NCBI): domain Eukaryota; kingdom Metazoa; phylum Chordata; class Actinopteri; order Cypriniformes; family Leuciscidae; genus Abramis; species Abramis brama. The sequence goes on from NC_139967.1 coordinate 39,522,347, forward strand.
TTAAAAAGGAAGAGATGACTCGTGCTCTGCGTCGCCGCCAGAACTTGTGTTCTGAAGTTCTGATTCTGAAGTGTGCATATGATGGACACTTTACTATACCATGAGTACTATTACATACATACTACACACATTCATACTATATAGAACATACTTTTTTTTTTTTGCAGTCTTGAAGTAATTATTCAAAATAAGTACCTTGTCAAAAGAGTGTGATTTCAGATGCCAATAGTAAAAAATAATTGCTTTTATTGTCCAATACCAATTATTGACCAATGCATCCCTAGTTTAAATCATTCTCTCTTTTTTTGCCATTACATTGTCATGACAACAAAGTTTAAAAATGTATATGACGTAAGAGGATAGTCAGAGATAGTTTGCACATAAGAGGATAGTCAGAGATTTTTTTTTTTGGTAACGCTTTAGATTACAGCCCGGAAAGTACTGTGTAATTAAGACGAATTTACAGCGGAAATTTTGGTAATTATAGTGTACCTATAAAGTACTTACATGTAAGTATAAGAGAACAATATGTAATAAAGGGGTAACAACCAGGAGAATTAACAAATCATTTATACTGTAAGTATTTAAGAACTAAGGGGTTCTTATTCTACTATTATGATACAATTAAGCGAGAATATACACTGCATACCTTTTTTGTAATAATAGTACAAATACATACTGTATAGGCTTTTAAAAGTTTATACAGTAATTTATGTATTTTTGATAGCAAAAGTGCAGATGTTTTAGTTTGGGCTTGCATGTTTCAAGGCAAGTCAAAATAAAACTATTGGAATTATTTTTATTTTTTTATACCGGGTAAACATACTCTTGTTCCATGTAGTTACAGGGTAAGTACAACAAAAATACAATACAATCTAATATCACTCTGAAACCTTTATTTGAAAAACAAGTTAATACAAAATAGATTTACAACACTTCATTTGTTTAAAACTACTTTTTCTTCCATCTTTTTATTTTTCTACCATTGAAATAGTATTTTAACATTTATGGATTGCTCCGCTTATTTTTCATTGTAAATTCCTCACTGTAATCCAGATTTTTGCTTTTTCAAAGAATGAATCATGCATTTCATACTATTTCTGTATAGTTTGTGTACATCTCATCTCTTAAAAAAACATTAATCACACTTTCATTATGGATTTAAATGTAATATGCAGTATCCCCCTTTGAATACCCCAAAGCAGGTAGCCTACATTCCAGACTCTAGCAATGACTCCCCTATTTCATTCACTGTTTTCCGCCATTTCCCCACTTGCTCCATCAGGTTAGCCCCATGTTCGTCAGAACTCGCCCCCCACATCTGCGATTGCACGCTTAATGTGATCAGTAATGAATTTTGCGTTACATTAAGCCTGAATAAATGGATGGACAAGCGCAGACTACAAGTGTCCAGGAGTCCAACCTAATCTAATGACAGCCAGGCAGAGACACAACCAATTAGAGGGGCAGAGAGTGGGGCCACCGCAGGCTACTGCTGGGACTGCAAATGAATAGACCAAAATCAAATCAGGGCTCTAATAGATGCGCTGCAGAGAAAGAGGGAGAGACAGTCAATGCTAAGCATATTAAAGCCTTGTGACCTCCCTACTCCCACCACTGCTGCCCGCAAAATTTACAGTGGGCCAAATAAAAAGGCCTCATTGTTCACATATGGAAGGGGAAGACAGCACCATGTCCCTTTGAAAGAAAAAGAGTGCTATCTAAGTCCTGTAGGAACCTTCATTAAATGTCTCACTGTCCATAATGCTTGCGTAAAAGCATAAATCAAATGACTATGACACATGCTGGATTTTGCTTAGCTGCTGTGTTTGTAAAAGCGTACTACTGGAGTCAAAATAAAATCTCACAATGAAGCTCACTATGAGAATTGAGTTGTATTGTTGTGTTTCTTCAATACTTTTATGCACGTTTTTTTTTTTTTATTAAAACTTTTAGATTTCAGGTGTTGGACAATTTTACAACATCAATTTTACAACACAGCCTCCATCATTTATTTTAGCTACTTTTCAAATGACTTTCCTAGAGCTAGACTTTTAATATTAAAATATTAAAATCTGTTAAAAAAATATTATTACATGTTTATAACTAAACTAAGCAGAATAAACTAAACTAGTTAAATTAAGAGATTAGTTAAACTAAACTAAGAGAGTGCAGAAAATATACTATAAACAACTAAATATGTATTGTGTGAAAATTATTCATACATTTTTCAGAAATTGTGACTATCACTCAGTTAGGGCAATTTTGACCTAATAAAGTTTTTTTTTTTTTTAAACTTGCACTTGTTTATTAATTGTCAGAATTTAGCTACGAAATTAGCCTTAGCAAGACAAACAAATCTGACACTTAATTCCAGAAATGTAACAGATGTCATTTGACAGTCATTTACATCACGAAATGCTATTTAACACAATACATGTTTTGAGATGTTGTGGAAATGAAAAACAGTAAGCATTCTGTAACTATAGGAATTCATTTGAAGCCATGTGACTCTATACCCAACCCAATCTGACTGTAATGTAAACGTCAATGTTTTCAAATAATAAAACGTTACATTTTTACAGCGTTGACTTGGATATGAGGAAGTGTGAATGTCTGTGCAGGCACAAAATTAGTTTATAAAAAATACTTATAATAATTTTTTTTTTAGAATTAGAATCCAGGTCCAACACAAACCTTTTTTTTGTTCTTTTTTTTTGTTGAGTCTCAGGTCAGGTGTGTAGACCTCTAATTCTAACTCACCATGGTGAATGAAGGGGGGAAAAAGACAAGAGTGAAACAATGTGTAGGGGGAGAGGAAGTAGTCTGGTCTGGTGGATCACAGACCCACAGACAGCCAGCAGAGATAGTATAGAATTGAGAAAAGCAGGAGTATGGGGAGATGGGGAGGTGGGGGGGGTGGGGGGGGGGGGGCATTTTGCTCTGTGGAAAGATACCTCACACATGAAACACTGCTGGGTTATCTGGAGGAACTTTGATGTGGGGCCCAGTGGCTATCTACACCTGTGCCTGGGGCCTGGACTCCCTCAACCACACACTAAAGCCTCAGACAGCTGGTATTACACAGGGGAAAGCCTTGAACCAGCAGCCTCTGCACACTTGAGTGAGGGGTGGGGGACAACATGATTTCGGTATGGAGGGGCTGGAGGATGAGAAGACACTGCTATCTCCTGGTAAACACTCAAGCAAGCAGACTGCAGGACAGCAGATAGCAGACAACTATAAAGCTGTCTGAGCATGTCTGTCTGTGATTCTGCAAAGGGGAGGCACTGTTTGCAGAGTTGTGATTCTGTCAGCAAAGCACCTAAGGAAAGTAGTTGGATTTGGTTTGGACTGATGCATTGGAGAAATATACTGGAATTCTAATTAAATTTATAATTTGGAATCATATTTGGGAAATCTTTTTGGGATCATCAAACAAGCGTCTTATAAAAGCTGAAAGTCTACAAATATAAACTGAAAAAATAATCAGAAGTTCTAGTTCCAACAATTAGGTTACGTTTTTACACGAGAACGATGTACTAAAAACAGAAAAGTTTTTTCCTTTACGTTTTCCTTCGCATATAGGCGACAACGTTGTCCAAAACGATCCCCGTTCACACTGATCCGCGTAAACGATTAAAAGCGCTCCATTATGCTGCCAGGCCAGTAGTTAGCGGGGTCACTTTGTGAAGAAAAACTACGTGCCTGTAGCCTGAACACGTAATACGCATGCGCATGACGTCACTGTTTTCACAAATTCACATTTAGTAGTTTACACAGAGACAATAACGGCATCGTTTTCAAAAACTTGCACTTTGAAACCGTTTTCAAAGTTTGCATTTTCAGGCCCCCAAAAAGCTGTTGTTGTGTAAATGAACGGCCAAAAAGCATAAAATGTTTTCCTGTTTTCAGTTGAAAACAGTGTCGTGTAAACAGCCCCTTAATTTTAAGCAACATCTATCTCTAAAACAGCTTGTCCTACAGAGTTGAGGAGGGAAACACCCTAGATGGGGGTCAGTCACACACAGATTCACATTTACACCTACAGGCAATTTATTGTCTCCAATTCACCAATCCTACATGTTATTAGATTCTAGGGAAACCTGGAGAAAACCTATGCCATTACAGGTAGAACATGTTGCTGAGACTCAAACCAAGGACCTTTTTTTGACAAAGGGAGAATTTGCCCTTTTTCAGAAGACAACCACATGCCACATATGTACTGTATGTATATGTGAAATGTAGAGGCAAATTCCTGTCTTATTGACAATTAGCCCTGGTCACTCCTATATATATTGGTGTGATATCGGACTTCAAAAAAACATATTTGTGTCCTATGCAAACACATGCTTCCCACCACAAAGACATTTGACTTGAGTAAAGGAAAAAGCATACTTGCTGCAGTTATTTTAAGGCCTTAGTCCCAAGACAGGGTTATAAAATGGATTACCTGGATGTCAAGATTATGAGTTGTCCGATCCCAGATATTTTTCTTTTCATTCTTCTTGTCTCCCTTGCTCTTTCCTGATTTCCTCCTCACATCTCCTTTCTCCTCCCCTCTCCCAAACTGTCTGAGAGTGAGATATTGAATGCATTCCGTAACTTTCACACCCAGCTTTTAAAATGGCACAATGAAATAATAATGTGGAGAGAGATTGAGAGAGAGAGAGAGAGAGGGAGAGAGGGAGAGAGAGATAGAGAGAGAGAGAGAGAGAGGGAGAGAGAGAGAGAGAGAGAGAGAGAGAGGGGGGGGGGGGGGGGGGTGGAAAGAGCAGCACTTGAAGCTGTGGCCTAGAAGTTTGGTACACATGCTCTGATGTGGGTGTCATGAGTTTGAATCCAGACAATGAGATTTCCTGATTCTGTTCACTCTCCTCCTCCTCCTCCTCCTCCTCCTCCTAATTTTTTGTCCTATCTCTAATTTTAGCTATAAATAAAGTGGAAAAAATCTCATCAATGAAATTTTAAGAAACAACAAAACAGCTGTTGGCAACCATCTTGGTTTAACTTAAAGCCCAAAGAATACTTCAGTCTCAAAAATTGGTCTGCGCGTGGACGGGCACGTGGACGTTTGCGGTCGTCTGCGAACCCTCCTGATGACGAAAATTACGCCACGCGAACGCCAGCAAACCCCGTCCACATGCAGGCCAATTTTTGAGACAGCACGGACAATGCGAGTAAGTAAGTAAGTAAAAAAAGTAAGTAAAAAACAAACAGATGTTTGCTTTCTTTTGCTTTCAGGTTTTACCAGTGACTTGATTTGTAATGACTATTATAACGTCTCAGGTTACGACTGTAACCTATGTTCCCTGAGAACAGGGAATGAGACACTGAGTCAGAGCGCTAGGGGAGCGCCTCAGCATGACTGATGACTGAAACACTGTATAATCACGACAATCGTATTGGCCAGCGTCAGCCATGACGTCCTACACTAGCGTGACCAGGAAGTATAAAAGGGGCGCCTAGAGAACATGTCATCCACTCCTTCGTCTGAAGGGACTGTGCAAGCAGGCCGGAGGCATGGCACCGAGACGCAGTGTCTCGTTCCCTGTTCTCAAGGAACATAGGTTACAGTCGTAACCTGAGACGTTCCCTTTCGAAAGGGAACTTGCACTGCGTCAGAGCGCTAGCCACACTGCCATGCTGAGGGGATGCTTTGCCAATTATGGCTGTTACAAGCAAAAACACATAACACATTTAACTCAAAGTTAAAACCCCTTACTGCTTATACACGTCAGGCTGTCAGTAGCACTACTCCCTTCGACCACTGCCCGAGCTTCATGCTAAGCAAGGAAGTAACTTTGTGCTTCACACGAAGGACTTGACACAGAGCCAGCACAAGCGCATGGATACCACAGCCCGACTTTAGAGGGGGGCTCCTTTAAGGGAGTACGGCCCAGAGCCTATGGGCCCTAGCCTGCTACTTTCGGGGGGACCGGTGTCAACCCCTCATACCAGGGAGGCTATCATGCTTAATGCTGAAGCCAACAACCTGTTTAGGCTTTTCATTACTCAACCACAGTCTCTAGCCAGAGACGATAGCTCCTTCACAGTGCTATGGGAAGCGGAGGCCTCAGCAGGATGACTCTAAGAGCAGAGGAGGCCTGCCACACTTACACCAATGTGGTCTCTAGAGCTTATTCTCATAGTGGAAAAGTTCAGATCTGGGCTACCAGAGACTCAGTGAACAAGTAGCGAGTCCCTGTAGCAATTTCACCACACCGTAAGGGAAACCCATCCTTTCCAGGAGGGGAACGGAGGCCGAATAACCCAGTATATAAAACATATATTCTTCTTCTTTTTTTTTTTTGGGAACAGCCTGTCTACGTTCGTTTTAACTGGTGGAGGCACCTAGTGCCAACTACTCTGCTAACGGCACTGTGAGGCTACAGGGGATGTTTCTCAGTATGATCGGTTGGTCTTTGGTTGGTCATACAAAAAAGGCCTGAGCCAGACCTTCAGAATAGATTATCATCATCGGTCCAGCTCGTTATGGGCGAAAGGGGAAAGAGAAAGAGGAGGGTGTGCACAGGGAAGGAGGCGATTACCTGCCTCTACTTGTGCCAGGACGCTCGCATCTGGCCTGAGCTACTTCCCTGACACCCTGCCTCTTCTTCCTGGACTCGAGCATGAGCGGCGCTGAGTCCTACTGGCCCCGTCTACGATCCTCCGAACGAGACGGGCCAGGACCCCCAGGCTGTCTGGGTGTGGGCCTGGACCGGCGCGGTATGCAAGATCTGTATGTCGCTGAGTGCGCCTTCACATCCCTGAACTTTCCGACCACTGCCTCAACGGAGGTCCCGAAAAGTTCAGAGGGGGCGAAACTGGGGCATCGAGGAGAAAAGCCTTCTCTTTCTCCCCGATGCCTGCCAACTTCACCCACAGATGCCTCTCCGTGGCCACCATGGTCGCCAACGATCATCCGATCGTGGCAGCCGTCTGTTTGGTGGCCCGAGAACCAGGTCTGTGGTGCGGTGCAACTCAGCAACTTGTCACCCGCTGACGAGTGTGAGAGATTCACTCCTCTCTCAAACTCGTCGGCGAGCTCTCTCTGAGATCCCCACGATCTGAGTCTCCTCTCGGCCTCGGCACGAGCAGGACCCGAACCGCGGCGCAGAGATGACTGTCCCTTCTCCCTCGAGAAGAGAGACAGACGAGAACAGAGCGTTCTCATTGAGTTTCTCAATTTCACAGTGTCAGTGAAACAGTCCCTGAAGATGAAAAGAGGATGTCATGTTCTCTAGGTGCCCCTTTTATACTTCCTGGTCACGCTAGAGTATGACGTCATGGCTGACGCCGGCCAATATGATTGTTGTGATTATACAGTGTTTCACGCTGAGGCATTCCCCTAGCGCTCTGATGCAGTGCGAGTTCCCTTTCGAAAAGACTGCATGTATTGCATATGACGCTGATATTATGTATTTTAATGAATTAAGAGAAAATTTATAATTTAATTATAAAAGAATTCTGGGGGCCATGAAAGTTTTGTGAAAATGATCAAAAATCCTGGCGCTGACTGGCAACTTTTTTCCTAAAACACTGGCGGGAAAGAGTTAAGCAAGTGAAATTTCCACATAGATTTGTAAAGAATGCTATGAAGAAGCAGCATCTCTCTTTTTCCACACTGTTGCAGCAATAATACAATTCCCAACAGCGACTGTATCTTTCGGACACCTGAATTAACAAACTATGATAAAACTACTTTCAACTTCAGCTACTTCAAAAGCACTTCTGCTCCATTTTATCACACTTTTACATGGGAGATAACTATTTTCTTTTGATAAAGCTGTACAGTCACCTAAATTTGGCTTCGAAGGGTCATTCCTACAGTTTGAGACTCCCAGGAGTTAAAGAAGAGAAATAACATTAATTTGAAACAGTGTAAAGTCAACACCTCCTTGTAGTCCCACCGTTTAAATCACACAAGGAAAGGGAGTGTTCTGCCATTTTGAAATAACATTTATCAACTTAGAATAACAGGCATAAATTGTAATGCTGGATATCTGTGTTATTGGGTTTGACAAAGCTCCATTAGAGATTTGGTGCGCATATTCACATGTGGGAGGCGGGATTAGATGATATAGATCTAATCGAGCCTTGATCAAGACCAGGATGAGACAGCAGCCTCAAGTTTTCTCATTTATTTATTGTCTTTCCATCAAAATCTACATCATCTTGTTCTGCTGGACCTTTACTCTCTGCCAGACTTTCAATCAAACTACTCTGTTTTCCGGTTTCTCAAAAAATCCTGGCAGCCACCACCTCCAGTGGCGCTCTGTGTGATGTGGGGGTGTTAATGCGGATGTGAACCCTCTGGATTAGCAGAATGATGGGCAGTTCACAACACGATCTCTGATCTTCAGCGCTTTCAGAGAGCTAGCTGTTAAATCATTTACACACACACACACACACACACACACACACACACACACTCTCTCTCTCTCTCTCTCTCTCTCTCTCTCTCTCTTTTTCTATCACTTCTGTCCTTAGGCTGAGAGAGTGTGAGTAATCCCATCAACTGACATCTGTGAAAAGACTTTTTACTTACGCTCCCATTCACACAATGCATCTGCCTTTCAGCTTGCTCCCTTCACGAACACACATACACATACATACACGCCAATGCCATCTTAAAAGCGATATATTGAGGGGGGAAGGAGGTGAGCTTGAACTCAAAGCATTAATGGAGGGGAGTGCACCCACAGCTGTTTGTTTATGTGCACATGGAGTGTGTTTAAGGATGTCTTCTCTATGTTTTAATAGCTCTTCTCTATGCCGAAGGGCATCACAGTGTGCTTTTAAAGTGTACAAAAGTTACATATGCATGTCCGACACCTCATGAAAGACTGGGAAAACAAAAAGCCATCCTTAGCGCATTGTACTGCAGCTCTGTTCTTGGGTTACTGAGTTCTTCAACACAAAATGAATTTTGCATACACCAGACCTGACCTTGCAGAGACACTGCAGATTCACTCAGTTTATACAAAACAAGCATTCACCAAGTTAAGCTGGTTCAATCATCACTTGGTACTCAGTCATCATCAGCATTTGAAGATCTGCCATCCATTATACAGAGCTAACCAAAGTTTGTATGATTGCCAACAACTAAGGACAATTTCAACTGCAAGTTAAGACAAAGCTCAAATTTATAATTTCACCTCAATAATCTTAGAGAATATTCTAGTTTTCCAAATGAGCATGTCCAGTGACTATTCATCGGCTCAAGCCATAAGACAGGCTAATTTTACCCAACTGTCTCTTTTCATCTGTGTTCTTAGGAATTGTCATAGAGAAGGATAATGCAGAGCTTAGTTCCAACTTTAGGCCCTATTTTAACAATCTAAGTGCATGGTCTAAAGCGCACAGCACAAGTTCACTTAGGGCATGTCCGAATCCACTTTTGTTAGTTTAACGACGGGAAAAATGGTCGGCGCACCAGGCGCATGATCTAAAAGGGTTGTCCCTATTCCCTTAATGAGTAATGGGTGTGTTTTGGGATTTACGTGCGTTAAACCAATCAGAGTCTCATCGCGCCATGGCAGATTCGCTATTTACATGACGGAATTTGATAGTGGAAAGACCGAACGCGTCTCCAGAGCACAAACGGAACTGCTCGTGTGCGAAGTAAAAGTGCGCAAGCAGACCATCTGCGGGACAAGCCGGATTCCACCATATCTTTATGTACACAATAATAATCTTTTACATTGTAATCCTTTTATTTTAAATATTTGGCATGTTTGTGTGCTGCTGTGCGTCCCTGTGTGTTTAATAAGCAGACCCGTAGACCCGCCTATATGCGGACTTTACTAACATGCTTATTAAATAACAAAAATAATATTGCGCCATTGATTTTAGACCAGGTTTCAGTTGGTCAATGGCGCAGTCTATTTCTGTTGCCTCAAAATAGCAACACGCCAACAATGCGCCAAAACACACCTTGTTTTCAGACCAGCACGCCCATGGGCGCACAAATGGGCGCAAATGCATTTGTTATATAAACAACGTGGAGCAAGACGTGAAAATGATAACTGCGCAGGACTGAAACTAGCAAAAAACACTTGCTGCATTGTGCCGGGTGTAAGATAGGGCCCTAAATGTGCGGTCACATTTCCCATTGTTCTGTGAAGGTGAAAACCAATCATTTCAATAGAAATCCACAATATTGGAAATTTCACATGAGGGTGAAAGATTTCCCCACCCAGATTTCAAAGTTGGTCATGCAGATTCGAGTAACAGCAACCAACAGAAAAAAACTTGATTTGAAATTTATTTCTGTGTAAGCAGTGCTTCATACATCGCTGCACTATTGAAAAGATAATGCGGTAATTTCAACGAAATTTTACAGTTGTGACCACACCTTAATAAAACACACCTGAAGAAAATCTTCATGATTACTAGATTACAGGTAGGTGTGTTAAAGCAGGTTGAGGCTGAAGGTAGTTCTCCAACAGTAGGATTGGGTATGCCTGTCCTAGATGGAATTCTTACCTGCACTAACATTGTAAAACGTTTGAAACTGTTGATTCTAAACACCCCAACCGATTGAACAACATGCTTAGCCAATCACCAGCATCTGTTATGGAAGCTGAACACCAGCATCAAGTCACCAGCCTCCAAATATCAGTTGCTCATAACAGGCTTCCTAACTAACCTAACCAATAAGACTACTGGGCAAACATAACTGACCAGACAGATCATCCAAAACAGTCCATCCATTCTCAAACCACTTGTCCTCATACTTGCAATTTACTGTCTCCAATTCACCTATTGTGGGAGAAACTAAAGCACCCGGAGGAAACCCACATCAACACAGGAAAAACAAAACATGCAAACTTCACAAAGAAAGGCCTCCAAATCAGGGACCTGCATGTTTTGAGGTAACATTACTACTCACTGAGGGACCATGTTACCTTCCAAAAGCAACCAATCACAGCATACAGATAGAACAGACAGATCTCAGCTCTAGACCGGATGTACAGAAACTGTGTACTGGACCCCTATAATACAAAACCTGGGAAGTCCCGTTCTGTTTCATTGAGTTGAAATCAGTGTAATTATTGCAATGGCATTATGCCTTTTAGGCTATTAGTTCTTAAAAGTTTTTCACACAAAACATTAGTTGAGCATGGTTGTGTGTTGTTAAACCTTTAATTGTATGTAGTTATGTACAGTATGCTTCTTTCACCACTTTTTAACATCTGAAAGGGGTTAGGGGTTGGTTAATAGTGTGCATGGGGGCCTCGGCAAAAGCCCAGTCACAATTCAAACACTGAACAGAAAACACAAAAGAAATGAGCGGAAACATGTCTAGACTTTGTAATCACAATTTATGCCTGTCCAAAAGTAATAAATACTGATTATTTCACAGACATTAGATTTGCTGTTTACCTGCTACTAAGCTCCTCAAACAAAATTCAGAGAATGTGATGCCACAAACATGGAAAACTTTAGAAATTCCAGTGATGAGTTCTTCCTCAGAAGCAGCCATTGTGTCACTCTGACTACTGAGAGTTACATCAATGCTTCAGGTGGATAGTGAATGGACAGAGAACGTCTGGGCGGTTTGAGGGCAAGCTTTCTGAGCCTCTGTTACAACCATACAACCCAGCTCAGTCATTACAATCACCTAGCTCTAATGAGTTTAAACCCTCTCTATGCTAACTTACCCAGCAAGTCCAATTCAGAATGAGGCGACCACCAAACTCGTGTCCGACAATTTATTTCTCCTTCCCGTCTCCAGTGTTATGAATGAATGGGATGGTTGGGGGTGCACTAAAGTTACGCAGTACCATCAATAATAAATAGTTAGCAAAAGCCTAGCAAGCTCTTGTTAGTCCTCACCCTTCCAGGCAGTAATGGCTCTTGGTGAAAGTGGTGTACACAGAAAGCTGATGGAGCAACTGCATGTTTATTTTGAACTGGTAATGTACTCTGCAGGCACATCGGTGGATGGCAATACTAGTACTTCGCTCATCTGGACCTACTAACGGAGATTTATTGAGAACAGCTCCATCATACTCAGTCCACCAACAAATAAAAATGATTTATTAAACGGCATTATAAACAATAGCATTATTGTTCACAGTTCAGGAGGGGAAATGGGAAGAACGGCACCAAAAACATATGGGTTTTGTGTGTGTCTCTGTATGTGTATGGGATGGAGAGAGCTTATGCCTGTGTACATTTTTCTACATCTAAACACATCAATTACAGAATGTGTAGAGAAATGTAAATGGTGCTAGAAGAAAAGTAAGTGACACTCATTTCATTCTAGCATCACTATTTGTTACATTAATTACTCTGGCACCTCAGCTGCGCTCCTCTTTCACGATTAATGACCACTTTAGTTTATCTCAGCTTCACCAGCCCTGGCGTTGGATGTTTATATTCCATCAACACAACAAAATGTAACAAACCATTTATTATAGTCCCAGAGCAGCAAGCTCGCAGACTCCTGACATTGCTTGTTAGCATCAATATGGTCTTCACCTCAGCACATTTATACTTTAGCTTTTTGTGCATGTTTATGGAGAATACTCTCAGCAGTGTGGGGGTTTGATTTCACACTTCACACTCAATGTGTGTGGGTACACGTGACAGATCACTGAGGGACGTCTAAGGCCAATAAACTCATGCACACAATCTATGAATAAAAGTGTATACAGTTGCAAGAGAGGGAATGGAGATGCACAGGAACTAAATGTAGTGAAGTGTACATTGAAATATTGTCTCTAATTCAACCACGAGTGAGTTGCCTACCTAGATGTCCAATATATTCCTTAGGCGCCGAAATAACACCACAGACACAGTTTAATCACCATGGGAAAATCTCAGAGTAAAACTGGGAGTTGTGGAAAATATGATAAACCGGTGTTTTGCCAGATGAGAAGTTTATCTATGTATCATCTTTACTCTTGTAATTAATTGTATAACTGTATCATATATCTCTTTTAATTTATTTTATAACTGTTTTAATTTTTCTTGCTTTTATTTTGTGATTATTTTAATTCCTTTCTGTAAAGCACTTTGAATTGCCATAGTGGATGAAATGTGCTATATAAATAAACTTGCCTTGCCTTGCCTAGACAGCGTGCACTGTTGAACTTATGTTTAGCACACTGATGTGTTCTATATATGTGAGTTGATCAATGTTTATGAGAATAAAAGCCTAAATTCAAACTGTTCATCATTTAAAGCTATTGTGTCTCTTCAGAAGATGATCAAATGGCTCTATTTACTTAGATTACTTTCATGTTGTCTTTATGAACTTTTAGAAACTTGAAAATAGTCATATATTTTCATTAACTTTCAATGGATGGACAAAAATAATGAGACACTATTAAAAATATCTTCATTTGTGTTCTGAAGTCTTTTGGGTTTGGAACCCTAGTGGGGTGATTAAATTATTATTATTTTTGAGTGAACTATCTCTTTAGTTTCTGGGTCAGTGACAAATTGACAATAAAGAAAAATAAATACATTAAAAAAAAATCATGAATCTTTTAGTTTTAGGTATTATGTTTTTGGGGAGTCGTGGGCTACCACATGTCATTTTAAAACCTAAACTAACTTTGCCTTGTCATAAAAAGGTTTAAAAAGACACTAAGTCTGATGAACTATGAAAAACAATAAAATAATCTAATCTATAAACTCTACTTAATCAACTATTTCACTCAAAAGTTGTATATGGATTTTTTATGTAGAATTGAGTTCTTAGCCTATAGCAGCATGCTAATGTCATACTAATGCTGAAATGAACTGTGAGCATTAGCTCTAATGTGCTTCATTTTAGTGAATGCTACAGTACGTGTGTGCTGTATGGTAATGACCATTAACGCACAATGAATTTACAGTATATGTAGCTAGCTAGACGGTTTGATTTCAGTCACTTTTGTTACGTTGTAGTTCTGTTTTGGTCTGTTTTGGTTTTGTTTTCATTCTGTTCCCTGTTCTGGTTTGCCTGAGTTCTGTTAGCTTGTTTGTTTCTAAAGTTACTCATGAGTTCCGCACCTGTTTCAGTTTCTGTTGATTACTCCCTGTGTATTTAAGCTCTTAGTTTCCTCAGTTCCTTGTTCAATGATATCTTAGTTTAACTTGGTTGTGATAGCCTATTATTTCCTTGGGTATTCTCCTTTGTGTTACCTCTTGGATTTATGATTAAAGACTGTTCATTTGTACTCCTTCGTCATTCTGCGCTCATTACAACCACCCTATATGTGACATTTATGAGGTTCTATTTCGGTTAAGATATTGTCTTAGGTAGACACCAAAACAGTACAGTAGGGTTTGAAAACCAAAAAAAAATTACAATGAACAAATAACACACACACAGGTATTCCTATCATTGTGGGGACATTCCATAGGCATAATGATTTTTATACTGTACAAACTGTATATTCTATCCCCTAACCCTACCTCTACCGCTAAACATATACATCACAGAAAACTTTTAGTTTTCTACCTTGTATGATTTATAAGCTGTTTTCATCACGGGGACCAAAAGACCTTTGTCCCCATAACGTAGGATTTACCTGAACCACATACACACACACACACACACACACACACACACACACACACACACACACACACACACACACACACACACACACACACACACACACTCTCTCTCGCTGACCCAGTCAGAGTGCATAAGGTATGTCTGTGCTGATGGCTGTCATAGCATGTGCTCTAAAGGAGAAAGTGATATGATTAATACGGGCTGCATGTTTCCTCACAGGCCCCCTGTAAAGCCCCTGTCCTGCCGACAGTAAAACCTACTAGTCAACCATCAATAGATGTGCTATAAATGCTGTGCCTGTCTAAAGTGAGCAGAGTATGTTTAGGATAAAGAGAAAGAAAAAAAAAATGCATGTGTGTGTATGTGCCCTGTTGGGACTCATACTCGCAGTGACAGAAGAGGTGTCATATGCCTCCCAGGTGTTGGTGTGTGCTCTGTTTGGTTGGGTAGTCTGCCTTCTCACCTTAATCCAAACAGAAAACAAGACACCCAGCAGAGATCCCAAATGACCCACTGATGAGCATCTTCACGACACAGAGAGATGAGTCAGTTTGTTTGTGTTTGCGTGTGCATGAAAGATGAAAGAATGGCTTTCTTTTTAATTTGATTTTATTTTAGAATGTCAAGAGTCTTCCCTTGAATCTTATTGCTAATATCTGTGAAAAACCTTGCACAATATAGTCTCTTATGAAGCAAAAGCTTTCTCAAAACTTAGTGAGCACACTGATAAAAATGATTCTGTGGTAAAGTAAATACTACAGAAAAAAACAAATGTAATTTCTACTGGAATAAGTTAGTTTGGGCAAGAATTAAGGTAAAGTAAATTCTAAATCAGTACTAGTAATCTTGTAGAAATAAAAGCGTAAATATGAACCTTATAAATTTAAGTAAAACCTATTCAACTTTCTGAAACTGGTGTTCCCATAATGCACTGGGGCATGAATAGTTAATGGGTTTGCATTTTCACTGTTTTTCAGCTGTATTTACACTGTTTTATCATTGCTTTTGTTGTTAGGTTTAGTAACTTGCTGTTTTGTGACATCTGGAGTTTATTTTCTATTTAAAATGACACATTCATACTCAAAATGATCCAAAGAATGTTACTGTTATTGTGTATTGTGTACAGGTTTCTGTCTTTGGGTGATGGGTACCACATTATTTCTATTATGTAGATATGTTGTCTACACAATATCTACTGTATAAATTACTTAGATGTTCCTAAGTAAAGCATACACTTTAAAACCATGGCTTTATTCATTGTTATATAGTTTGAGT
The DNA here is from genome assembly GCF_963993115.1 of Abramis brama. Classification (NCBI taxonomy): domain Eukaryota; kingdom Metazoa; phylum Chordata; class Actinopteri; order Cypriniformes; family Leuciscidae; genus Abramis; species Abramis brama. The sequence continues at coordinate 39,538,146 of NC_139967.1, forward strand.
AAAAAATCATCAGAGAAAGAAATCCCAGAATGCACTCATAATTCATCAGTGAAAAACATTAATCCAAGATGGTGGGGAAGTTGAGAGAACTGCAGCTTTTTAATCAGAATGAGGTATTTTACATGTAAAAATTATCAATAAATAGGTTCTAATTGTTCTAATGTATTGTAAAGCATTATCTGATGTGATTTTGTGCTTATTGCAGTTAGCTTAGCAATATGCTAATGTCAAACTCTGTTGGAATCAACATGATAAGTTGAGTTTCTTGAATTATTTGCATGAGTATGAAGAGTGTTCCAAATTAATCACCTGAGGTTACATTTCATTTGGGATGTTCTTTTGGAATACATCTGCTTATGTAGGTACAGTAGAAACTAAGCTTGAAGCTGTCTAAATATTCATGTTTAAATCATCTCATTATTCCTCAACAATTAATCATTATCATCCTTATGAGATACATTATGGGCTCTTTGGACCCTGCGGTTTAAATCTATGGCTTTGTGGTTACCCTTTTCTGAAAGTCAGTGTGATATAAACCTTAAACACAATAAATACACAGAACTTTCAACTCTCAAATCTGCTTTTGATCTGTGCTTGTAAAGGTGAGGTTATATGTTCAAGGGCCGTATGGCAACCTTTGATAAAACTGCTTCACCTCAATTACCACAATACATGCATCATGCTGTGTCAGCAAAAAATACACACAAAAAAAAAAAAAAACGTATTAAAGAACGTACAATAATAAAATGTGTTATAGGCCTCCACTAATATGCTGGGAGATAAATACAGGGTGTAGAGCTATACACAGGCATAAATGAGACCCTGTGACCCAACCAGGGGTGCGTTTTCTAAAAGCATCATTAGCCAACTTTGGTCCCAAGTTCCATTAAACTCTATTGGTAACAATGGAACTTGCGACCAAATTTGGCTTTGGGAAACGCTCGTCTGGCTGGTACTGTCAAGTATTAAGACCAAACCCAAAATTGCTCTTGTAAAACCAGACAGTTTATTAATGTTGGTAGTGGACCTCTGTTAGGGAACCATAATATTCTTGTTTGGAAGGTAAAGAATAGTGAGGAAAAAAAGAGAAAAAAACTGACTGGTTGATAGGAATGTTTTTCCATGGCCAGCAAGGATGTTGATCCAGGAAAATGTCCTGCTTGGAAATTTCACAGTTCTAACCAAATTCTATCACAACATTGACAATTCCACTCTTTGTTTTGGCTCAGTTATTACTGGATACCACACAAAATTGTAATTACTGAGATCAACAAAAGAGGAAGATTTTGTCATTTTCTCATTTGAGGAAATGTCACAACACGTCACAATAGGGCGCATATCAGAAATGCTAGCACAAAGGCTAAGAGGCAATTGGTTTCAAATAAAAGAAAAAGTGAGTGAGACAAACAGCATAAACATTTAATATGTGCTGACAGAGGCTATAAGCCTTTGGCCCTGGACATTCTCACTTTAAACTGTGTGAAAACAAGCAGCATAAATCCACACAACTGTGTCCTGCCATAAAAGTGTCAAGAGGTTATTTTTATTTGGCCACACAGACACAGAGAGAGGGCCCCAACTCAGCCCTCAATGTTGAGGCCAGAGTCCTGAAAGCCCTGGAGGTCTGGCAGAGTTGGAGTGGACAGCATTAGCAAGCAGACATTACACCAATATACTTGCACACAACTCAGTTTTCTTGCTGTCTATTATCTTCAATTTAAAGTCAATGTTGGTCCAGTTTAACATAAGCTAATATTTAATACATTTTGAAGCGGATGGAAATTACAGCTCTACCAGTTCCAATGATGAGGATGCGGTCATGAAGATCATGAAAGAGGAGATCCATCTGTATGTCTTTACAAGATTAAAGCTGAGCTGCTTCCTCTGCAGTGTTCGCACTGGGACAGGCAGGGGAGTAGCAACCATCATAACCGGGGACATGCTCTTTATTCCCCCCACTTTTTTTGGAATAATCATTATATTTTAACATTTTCAGCCACCGTGTAAAGGAAAATGTGCATAAAATTACAACTTTAAGATCGACTAGCTGCTTTGCGGTAAGCTGTAAGTGGCAATATACTTTGTCTAGTGCGCAATTATCTGCCTTTCAACAAGAACTACAGGGTGAACATCACATAATTGATATCAGTGAGCACCTAATTAATATTTATTAGATAAGTTGATAAAGTTTATAATGTATCCCAACTGGTGACATGATGCTCAATTCGGCTCCTGGTTGAGGTTAATCCCAGCACCCACCTATCATTTTTCAAGAGAACCAAAGACCTTGATTAGCTGGATCAGATGTGTTTCATTAAAACTGGAACTCTACTCCGCAGGAAGGTAGATCTCCGGGAGTACGATGGAGAACTCCTGCTCTGTGACAAATGACAGGATAAGGAAATGGTGGACTGGGATGAGAGGAAGTATAAATATAGGGAACATGCAGACTGTGGAAGCATCATGTCCCAACATTGGGCAGAACTTCACACACTCAAAAAGATTCCAGGGACACCAGAAATTTGGATGATGTTGAGGCACGTGGTGTGTGCATAAATGTATGTATATATATATACATATATATATATATATATATGAATCTGTGTATGTGTGTGTGTTCATACTGTAGACATCTGGGGCGGCAATCAGTGGGCTGCTCTCAAGGGCTGCCAAGGCAAACAAGGCAATAACAAATCCACTTTGCAGATCATCGATCTGCCACTGCTCTGGCCAAGGTAAACACTCCCAGCTTGAAGTTTGCTTTTCAAAGAAGGGCTAAGGGATCGAGGGGAGGCCACTTCCCCTGCTCGGGCTAGTTCTTTTAGCTTTCTTCTCTCCTCAACGCGTGCAGATAGATACATTCACAAATGCCAGGGAAAGAGTGCACAGAAAGTGATATAAAAACCACCAACCAGAATGTCATGTTCTTGCAACTTGTTCAATATGGTCATTAAAAGTGCTACCTTCCCATCTATTTTGTTTTTAAATTATAGTGTGTTTGTGAAGATTAAGTTAACCAAGTCATTCTAGTTATTCTGAGCAACTGTGTGTTCTTTTTGCAGGCAGTCAAACATACAGTGGTCCTAAAGCACTAACAGAGGGAATTATAAGCGAGGAGCAGCAGATGGCATGAAGGGTTATGGGTCAGCATGACAGACAGAGCAACATTGATTTTTGGGGACAGTGGATTAAGCGAGGGACAAAATTAGAGTGAGTTTAATAATGTGTTTGGGGAAGAACACAATATAGCAGCAGAACAACTGCCACCTCTGATCAGAGGTGCAACATCAACCTCAGCTAAAGCTACACTGTAAAAAAAAAAAATTCTAGTGACTGATAACATCTACATTTTTCAATTAGTCTGACGTATTATTTCTCATTGAGCCAATGTTAACAGACTATTGCAACAAGAATTGCACTTGGGCCAATTAAAAAATTTAGATGTGATCAGTCACTAGAAAATTTTGACTTGGAGAGGTTAGAAATTTTTTACAGTGTAAAGAACAGATTTATAAGAGACATCACACGTTCGGCCTTAAGCCCAGGACACACCAAACCGACGCCAAAGAACTAGCGCTGATGAAAGCCGACTGTGTTGTCGCCTCGCGTCGCCTGCGTCGGGGGGAAAAGCTGCACTTGAACACACCGAGAGAACTACTGCCGACTGTCAGCTAGAATGCGTGTTCTGCGCACTGCGTGTAAATGAGTAACTGTCTATTTCTGCAGATATATTCATCTATATTCGTCATTCAAAAAGGGAAACCAACGCTGCAGGCTGCAGGTACACAAACCATAAACAAAGCAGTGTGTGCTTACTGTTTTGAATATCAGTCCTGCTAAACACTTTCTTTATTCCACTCCGCTCATGTTAATATTGAAATATTCGCCAAGGAACACTCAGGTAAGATGACGTAACATTAGAACACACTGAGAAAACTGGCCGACGGCCGACCGTCGGCTTGGTGTGTCCTGGGCTTTACAAAAAGGTTTTGTAATACTGCTATGGTACAGTGATGGTATCAGGCAGTTTAGATCAGAAATTCCATGTTGGATCAGGATGGTTTATTGTGGTTAGGGCTGATTTGGAGCTAGTCTAGCTGGTGACCAGAATGGATTTGCAAAACTTGGTGAAACTTGCTGAAGCTGGTTGACCAACAAGATCTTTCTGGGAGACCGGTTGATCAAAGGAAGTCTTGCTGGTTCAGTCAATTAACACCAGCACACTAGCATCCCATTCTGGGGAACCAGTGAGCAAAGCACAACATTTGTTGGGAGATGAGATATGAGTTCATGAGTTACTTTAAAATAAACCAGTGAATGCTAACCATATTGTTCTTCCAACATTATATCTGCATTGTACTCCATAGTGTTTAAAATATATATATATATATATATATATATATATATATATATATATATATAATACTATGCTAAAATCATAACAGTACCACTTTTTTGTTATAATAAAGTTAGATGATGATGATGTATAGCTTACAGTGTTCTCCTTTCTGCACCCTTCTTTTTAGTCAGTCTTTGTGTCTCCAAGGCTTTGCCCCTCCATCGATCACGCTCCTTCCATCTCGGTTTCTCTTTCTTTCTCCTTCTCTGTTCCTCATAAGCAAAGAAAAGAAATGCGTTGCAGTCCAAAGAGAGTGCGGTGAGGCGCAGGGCAGGAGACAGCCTCCATTGAGCTAGCAAATGAGCCTTGCTACCCTAGAGACCACAGCTTACAGTACGGAAACACTGGCCAGTTCTCTTGCCACAAGCCCCAGTGCTCTGGCCAGCCTGCAGAACCAGGGTTCGAGGGAAATGAGGCCTGATAGCCCAGCTGCTTGGTTTGGGGTGAGACCTAAATGAAAGGCCTGCAAATGTCTGGGTCACTGCTTAAGATCCAAGACATTCCTGTCATCAGAGACGGGATTGAGAATTGTATGATGTGGGATCTTGTGCGCCTGTTTGCGTGCCACGGCCGGATGTCTGGTGTCTTTGTTTTAGCTGAATTTAAACTGACGACAAAGTGAAGATTAGACAGAAGGATGAAACTCCTTCAAAGCTTGCAGAATTATAAATGAAATTTGCTGCTGAATAACTTCCAGAATTGTCAGTGTATTACAGATGAGTGAAGACACGAAGATTCTTCGTATCACAACTCTCCTGCGCTGCCAATTTGATGACCCTGTAACCTGTTGATGTCATAGTACACACCTTTCTAGATATTTTTAGTGTCTGCATTTCAGCACTCCACTTTGAGGATAAGACACCCTGGTGTTGACCTTCAAGCGACTGGTTCAAGGGAGGCTGGAGATGTAATTTCCTTCCTGGCTCTTTTTTTCTGATAATTAGAAAAGCAGCCTAGAAGAAAAAGAGTAACGAGAAGGTACTTTAGGTGCCTTTGCTGATGTCTTCGTTACTGTAGCCCAAGGAGGTCTATAATACCTGGAGATTGAAAGATGCTTGTCTGATGTTTGACCTGCCAGAAGTGCACAATTTGAAATCTGCTATTTTTCTTAATGGGGCAAAATACATTTTATAGGTAATACCTAAACGGCAAATGCCATGTGATTGATCACTATGGAGTCACAGGAAAATGTTGTCATGACTGTCAGATTACAGTTGTCATGGTCATTGCTGAAACATCTATAGTAAAATTAAATATTTGTTTAGATATTGGTTTAGAATGGTTTAAAATTTAGAACAAGTGTGTATTTCTCAAATGGAAGAGATTTCGACTTGAAGCACTGAGCAGACTGATTGGTGTATGACATACTGCGAGAGCGATTAGAGAGATCATACACTGATCGGTCTGTGCTGTGCCCCTTGCCATAGCCAGAATTTGGACAATCAGCATTAAATCGTGTCCACTTCGCACCTTATTCTGACCAAGAACCAGCCACTTAAACTGAAAGAGCCAGTTTGACTTTGTAAATTCACAGTTCACTTAGTACATAGGGATGGGCAAATCTTAAATTAGATATATCCCAGGGGGTAAAGTGATTAAGGATTTCTCACTTAATTCCAAACTGTACTCTTGAATATGTTGAATATGAATAAGTTAATGTCATTAACCTCACAAACTTTGGCAAAATCAGCAACTTGTTCTGTCTTAAAAGAAGATGCACTGCACAATGCATGTTCTGGGAACTGTGATGGCTTTCTTTCCCAGCCGATAAAACCCAGCAAAAAGCATTGCAACTCCCTAAAACTGAGAAAAGCCAGCCAATCAAATTGGATCATGCTATTTTAAGAAAGTTCTTGCCATGTTTGTGATGGCTCTTGCCATTCAGTCAAATCTTCATTTCTTTACAAATTATTATTTTTTTTATTTTTATTCTGTACTCTGTTTTTCTGAAGTGTCTATACTACAAATAATATAATACAAATTTGAATCTGGCTTGCAACATTTCATTAAGGCTCCTCTTCCCATCCAGTCCTCTCTCCCCACTATAGCTATAAATAAAAGTGGCAAAACAAAGTTGTAAGAAATGTAAAAAAAAAAAAAAAAAAAGCCTTTTTAATTATTCCAAACGTTTTACTCGGAAAATCAACAGAATTAGGAACAAATCTTCTGAGCGCGGCATATACTTGATTACCAGAGGAAAGCATTGCCCCCCCAACACACACACACACACACTTAGCATGATCTCATTACAACTCTCATCACTCATGGCCGGGAAGAGGAAATGAGGGTGGACCCAAAGGAAGTTCAGGGGTGGCCTGGCAATGTGCTCAGACTTGCTGCATACTCAGTGTGTGTATTATAAGGCCCTGCGGGTAATTAACAGTAATCACAGGAACCCTTTCCCTGTTTGCAACCTCATAGGATTCCCTCAACTCTAGCCTAATGAACTCACACACACACACACACACACACACACACACACACACACACACACACACACACACACACTGGATTTTCATATTTTATAGTGACTTTCCATAGACGTAAAGATTTTTATAATGTACTTACTGTTTGGTAGCCCTAGCCCTAACCCTACCCCTACCCCTAAATCTACCAATCATAGAAAACTTTCTGCATTTTTATATTTTCGAAAAACTTCACTTAGTATTATTTATATGCTGTTTTCGTGATGGGGACAAAAATTATCCCCACAAGGTCAAGGATTTGAGGGGACAATTTGTGGGGACAATTTGTATAACATAACGTAGGGTGTACCAGGTCTACACACACACACACACACACACACACACACACACACACACAAACAGGCGCACACATCTTTGTGGGGACTCTCCATAGACGTAATGGTTTTTATACTGTACAAACTGTATATTCTGTCCCCTTACACTAACCCTACCCCTAAACCTACCCATCACAGAAAACTTTCTGCATTTTTACATTTTCAAAAAAATATAATTTAGTATGTTTATTAACCCATTTCCCTCGTGGGGACCGCTGGCTGGTCCCCACAATGGAGGTGATCTCATGTTTTACTATCCTTGTGGGGACATTTGGTTCCCACAATGTAATATAAACAAAAACACACACACACACACACACAACTAGCCTCCACCTTCACACCACCTGAGCTTCTTATCAAGAGCAGGTGACTGGAACACTTTGGTTTTGTCACCTTGCTCTGATCTGAACAGCGATGACCCTCTCTGGTGACATAATCACAGTTTCTATCTGTCTTAAGCGCTTTAGCAGTGTCATCGAAGGCCAGGTGCCAGGTTCAATGAAACGTAGAGTAATGCTTTAAGGCCTCTCAAAATATATACTGTAACCTTGCTTATTATAAGAGCCAACAGTCATTGGTGGGTTTCAACGACAATTAGGGGCTCTGAGAGTTTTAGAGGCACCAGGCATAGAACAAAAGCAGAGAACAAAAGAGAACATGAGTATAAAGGAACTATATTTAGCAAAGCTGTCTGATCAGAACACCTTTAGTGTGAAAACCACCTGGCTCAGTTATGGACCAGTTTATAGAACTATTGTCTTATCAATGCTGCAATTGATAAACTAACTTTAAAAGACTCAAAAAGCACATTCTCTGGAAGTACTTTAAGTGTTCCCTTTACCTTGAATACATTTGAGCATAGACATCGTAGTCATTATTTTCTTATAGTCAACAGAATGTTCAAAAGGGACCATCAAAATAAAGTGTTACCACATTTTTAAATATATTTTTTCAATGAAATTATAAGTCACGCCAAATGACAAGCTGAACTAACCTTCCCTTGTCTTATTGCAAAAAGGCAAAAATATTGAATTAAACAATCCTTACGTATTTTAATTGAGTAACTGAACAATTCTTATTCGATTATTCATTTAAGGATTATTTTATTCAATTTTATGGAATTTTGCGTAAATCTTTAAAAAAAGGTTTTTTTTGAGTGAGGGTGGGGGCTCTGAAGGAGGACGTGGAGCAGGTGCATGGCAGGAAACAGGACAGGGGGACGGCGAGAGACACCAGGGCGGCGATGATGGTGGGAGTGTGGAGCCAGGAGCTGGAGGAGCCAGGCAGGGACCCTAACAACAGCCAGGATGATGGCCTGAGGTCGAGGGAGGGAGGAGATTTGGCTGATGACACCAGGGGGATGACTGACAGAGACGAGGCCGGTAGAAATGGAATCTTAAGCACAGACATAGAGACAGTGAAAACGGACGAATCCAATGATCCTAGAGGCCGAGCCGGAGCCTCAGTAATGAGTGTCCGAGGTGGAGCCAGGGTGCCTGAGGACTGAGTTGGAGCCGGTGGGACTGAGCCAAATGGCTGGAGAGACGGAGCGCAGCGGAGGGCTCAGAGGTCTGTGGAACACCGAACAGAACAGGAACGGAAGATGTTGCTGGCTCACAAACCTTGCAGCACAGACAGTGTAGGGGGATCCACATCTCACCAGCACCAACTCAAGGTATTCTGCAAAGCTCCCTCGAGGACCCTCCATGGGCAGGCGTGCCAAGGACCTCTAGTTGAGGCTGGTGTTATAGAAGACGCAGAGCGAGCTGTCAGGGCAGTGAGGGAGGCACGCCAGATCTATGAAATCTCTCATGTGGTCCTCGAGGGAATGCACCTCCTGTTCCAGGAGGAGAAGGCGAACTGCAGGAATGTCCATTCTTACTTTTCTTTAGGTTTGATGTTCTGTCAGGTTGTGGCTGTATTAAAGTGCATGACGATGGAAAATATTTAACAAAAAACGTCTTTAATCAAAAAAAAAAAAAAAAAAAAATTTAACTTTGACAACACTGAACAAAGAACTGAATTAACTGAGGGCTCAAATACACATTGGAAGCTAATTGACTTTTTCCCAGCTAGTGTTTAAAAAAAAAAAAAAAGTTGCCAGCCACTGTTTTTGATAATTGTCACAAAAATTCCATTCCATAAAACTGTTTTATTCTGGCTTCATGCATTATTTTGTTATCAACACCTGAATATGGGTAAGTTTCATAAAAAAAACACACATTTTGAGCAAAAAGCTGAGAAAATTACGTTTTTGTCAAATACTACATCTGGATCAGGTTCAGAACAATGAACAAAACATAGATGGAGTAAATCTAGTCCATCAACACCCCCAATGCTTGAACAGTCCTGTAGCTCATCCTGAGTCGACATTTCATCCAGTAACATTAGTTTTGATTTAAATGCTGTTTAATGTTGATGATCACGTTATTTTACATGACTACATGAGATTGCTTGTTTCTGAATCTTCTTCGCATGTGCTTTTATCAGGAGATTCAGTCCTCTATCAGAAGATGTGTCATAGCGCCCCCTAGAGCATAACAGTGAGAACATGGAAACCCAGAAAATTCTGTGTTTGGCGGGAAACGTTTTCTCACAAATAATGTGTTTGGCAAGAAAATAGTTAACAGAAACTGAAGCAGTTGTGTAATTCAAACAGAGGTGGACAAAGTACACAACTTCCTTACTTGAGTGAAAGTACAGATACTACTGGTCAAATATTACTCCGTTACAAGTAAAAGTTGTAAAGACTGATTTTTACTTAAGTAAAAGTACAGAAGTACTTGTTTTTAAAAGTACTTAAGTATCAAAAGTAAAAAGTAAATGTCAATGCATTGTTTTATTATTGTTGCATTGTTGTATGTAATACTTACAGTACCACAAAAAAATTGAACAGATGTCTTAATTTAGACCCTCATGACATTTTACTTTGTTTCCAAAACCCATTTTTTTCTGAAAAACAAAATGATATAATTAATCTTTTTATCATTTTGGCGAAATTTTATATTCATAAGACAAGAATAACTCAAAAGAAACCCTCCTATATTGCCTTCTATAACACTGATCTAACAATATATTTTGAAACTCTTTCAAACATGAGATCACAAAATAAAAAGCTTATAAAAAAAATACAAATATTAAAGCTTTTCAAATACATATAACTGCCCTGATATTTTATACTTATATTTTTGTATTTGTTCTTATGTTTATGTTTATTTTTTATTTTTGTTTATCTGGTTAAATATTTTGAGCTGTATTGTCAATGCTTTGTAACCATTTTGTTTGTTTTTTGCATTGCACTGAAATGTTTTTGTATTTGAACTGACCAAATAAAAATAAAAAATAAAAAATACTTACAGTACCTTATGCTGCTGAATCTATGCCTGCCTACCCTCATATCAATATCACATGTATTTCTAGAACACAGTTCCAGTAGTGGGATTGAATGTGAGATTGAATAAGTCACTCAATAACGTCCACAATGGTTTCGGACACTCAAATGGCTGTTCCCTCAAATAGTGCCCTATTTAAAGTTTTTTGGCTTTTAGTATGAATATGTTAGCCTTACTGTTATCTATTAGCTAGTGTGCTCCAAAACAATAACAAGATTCGCATTTAGAAGACCAAACCCAATGTTGAAAATGAAAATCAGGTTGATGTCAGAATCCAACGTCAGATTGACGTTAATCTCCAACGTTGGACAGACGTTTTATTGTGGTTGAAAATGAAAATCGTGTTGACGTCAGAAACCAACATCAGTCGTGTTCTAACGTCAACCTGACTTTCATTTCCAACCAAAATCATTCCCTGACTGATGTTACTACTTTCTACTCGAGGACCTTGACAGAAATGTAGTGGAGTAAAAAGTATGATATTTGTCTTTCAGATGTAGTGAAGTTAAAGTAAAAAGTTTCCAGAAATAATAATACTCAAGTAAAGTACAGATACTCAAAAAGTGTACTTAAGTACAGTACTCAAGTAAATGTACTTTGTTACTGTCCACCTCTGAATTCAAATCAGCAACCACAGAAACAAACTAGTGGCGTGAAAATTAAAACAAAGGAACTAGAATTAAATCAAAACATAGCATACACTTGGCAGTTGCCAAAGCAACATTTCTCAGTTTCGTTTAGTTTAAATTGAAGTACTGAAATATTACAGTATACACTCTAACATGTTTGACCTGTTGTTTGACATGTTGAAAATAATGAAAACAAAACGATTTTTTATTCAGAAGCTGCTCATAGTATGAGAGATGCTCCAAATAATTAATCTCATGTCTGTCACTGTCACTGACCTTAAGATGATGGAAAATTTGCATGAGGTTAGTGTGGTTTACGGAAAGGACAATGTGGTAGGGACGATTTTAATCAGCTCTTCAGATAAAACTAACATTTTCCACGCACACACACAAGCAAGAATAGATCCTCCATCCAAAGCACGTAGCTCTATCCCACTGGACAGTTCTGTGTTAATGGCCGCACTGCTCCATGCTGCTGTTTCCTACAGCAGTCTGGTAAAATATAGGCCATTTGGTGGCAGGGACATAAATTGATCTGTCAGGATTACACACACAGCACAGGAGTCCTCATCATGCTTGCTGTTATTCCACTGAGGGCCCACAGACAAGAAACAAGCTTTTAATTTCGGGATGCAAGGCTTTATCTAACATTTTGCCTACTTACACCATCTATCAGCATCTGTGTCTTTTAATCTCTGTCTAAGTCTGTGTCACTGTTCCCTTTGCTGTGAGTTTTTCTCTGAAATGGCGACTATTTTGACACTGTCGGCTCTGCTATCGGGTGAGGTAAATCCGGCTAAACCTGGCAATAATGTCTCAGGGGGTGAAAAGGATTATTAAGGAATGGCTCCAAAGGCTTTGGGATGGATAAGAATCTTAACCCAGTTAACCTGCTTTACACCATCACCAAATCAGGGCACAAAATGGCCAAAATTAAATATTGTTCACTGAATCATGGTTTTGTATGGGTTAGGTACATCTGTCAAGTATGAGGTATATTTCAGTTCAAATGCATCTTAAACTGAAATTTGTTTGTGGCATGCTGTTGATTTACCACAAACATTTTTAAACTCTTCTCTCAATTTGTAAAATTTAAAAAAATTTTGTTTACAGTGCTGCACAATATTTACATTATTTACGGAGTGTGTAAGAGTGCTCATGATAAAGAAAAGGAATAATAATTTAAAAAAAAATAATATTTAAACACGTGTGCCGAATTCTCTCTGGTTTCATATTATTTTCAAAAACTTTTATACCATTTTCAAGAACCATTTACATGGAAGGACTCATGTGGTGCCACTACATCATTACGTTTTTGGGGAGCCGCACCGCATGATGAAATTACGACAGCAGTATTAACCTGACAATTTTTTACTTTGTAACCCCCCTCATATAAATTAATTTTAAATAAAAAATAAAAACAAGCTCATCATAGAATATGCATATTCATTGCATTTTAATACATTTGTGAATAAATTAGGACAATGTATGACACAAAAGAGAGAGTCACATCATTGTCCCTTAACTTATGTTGGAGTGTTTCATTTGATTCTTCATTCAATGTTTTTGATATTTTCAGCCTGCTGTTGTGTTATTTTGCAAATGCAGCTGTGTAAAATCACACAGAGACCTTGACACCAGGCAGCTTGTTTCATCCTCAGATAAAAACCAAGTAAAGTGGAGCCTCACATGTGGCTGTGACAAACAGCTTAGACTAGCCTTTAGCACTCAACAGTGTAGCTTAAGAAGGGAAACGCTACATGCAATATTCACCCATAAAACAAAGGAAATGAATATTAGAGAGATGAAGAGTGGAGGACAGGAGAGAAAGCCCCAGACAGTCAGACTACTCCGCCAACGTAATTGGTTGTGACTGCACTCCCCCATCTTTGACATGTAAATGGATCGAGCCGTTCCCTCCTTAACTACTGCGTCTAATGTTTCTTTAATGTAATGGAGTTTGATCTTAGGTGTCCTATGTCCAATATTTTTCTGTAACGTCGGACTGAAGAGGTCTCTGGGGCCTATTGGGTTCATGCACACACAGACACAGGGAACTCAGTTTGAGGTTGTCTAAAACTACAGATCTATAGATGATCAGAGTTCATGTAGAAAACTGATACACTGCTGTACGTGATGGATTTGACGGCATATCTGGCATAGCACACATCTACACACACACATTGTCCTGTCGGCCCCTTATACCATGACAACCGACCTCAGACATCTAAATCAATGAGGCATCTAGAGTCGTCTTAGTCTTCATTTGTTAAGTGACTCTAACAGCATTGCAAAATTTCATTATAGTCATAGAGACTAATGACTCAAGGCGACAGGCATAAATAAAGTAAATTGCAATGGGTTGACGTGCCTCAGGACACCTAATGAACTTATGACCAATAGCTTTTTTACTCAACTGGCCAGACCAAATACCAGCTTTAAAGCTAATGGAGAAAGTTAGATAGGGTCTGAGGATGATTCTCTAGTTTTGAGGGCGCATGAGACAAAAAGAAACTGTCTGGATTGCAGAATCCAATTGAACAAATCCAAAAATGTTCAGTATGATTCTGTGTATGTAAACAAATCTTAATATTAGGCCTGCATGGTCAAATCTTCATGTTCGAGTCCTGAAAGCTGGGATGCAATACGCTTAACATGATTTGCACAAATAGGACATTTTCCTGGAGAAACATCCTTCATTGTTCCTGCCACAACATTTAAATCAACCAGATTTTTACATGGCAACAATCTCTTTTTTAATCAATTTTGTCTTGTTTTCCAGGAAAATATGTAAACATCCTCATAACAAGATTTTATTTGAGAAGTACACAATATTAAGAATTGATTTCAGAGAATATATGTTGCTTTAAAAATACATCTAAAATCAGTAAATTGTAAATGGAGTAAGATAATTAAATAAAAGAAACAAAGAAAGAGTAATGACATAACATAACATAACATAACATAACATAACATAACATAACATAACATAATATAATATAATATAATATAATAAATCCTTTGTTCATTCGTTCGTTCGTTCAATCAATCTCTACCCTCTGAATTTAGATTTAAGTTGGGCTGCTATTTCAAAGGGTGATTGTTTGAGTCTCATAAAGAGCAATGCAAGAACTACCATTGCCTGGACTGCAGAATCCAATGAACAAATCCAAAAATGTTCAGTATGATTGTGATTAGTGGCAATGCACTTAACCTCAGCTGTAGGGGGGTGTACCAGAAATAAGTGTACAGGAAATTAAATTGAATAAAAGCAATAAAATACAAAGTATTACTCACTTAACAACAGATAGAAACAGCAAAGGATAAGGATCCAGGAACAGACTGTACTTGCGTAAATCAGATTGATCTTAAAAGTACTCATACTTTCATTGCGGAAACCTTGAGCTAGACATCTTGTTCTCAACAGTGTACTTGTTGATGACGGTATTGTGGGGAATTTACCTAGTGGCAAACAGATAAGCATTCAATTGGCTGTGATCCTGGACTACGAGTGTTTTGTAACTCAACATGCCTGTCGTGATGCGTCATGGCCATCAAAACCTCCATGCCAACTGAGCTGTCCTTTTAAACTCACTGGGGCAAACAGCTGGATGGAGGGATTTGGTCCCTAAATAAATATCCAAAAAAGCAAAAAACTGTCACTGTCCCAAGTGCCACTGCCGACACATCTTTCCATCACAAACATGCAACAGAGACACTTCCTCTCTTCAAGTCTCTTGACACAGTCTACGAATGACAGAGTCTACAAATGACACAATGACCTCGCTTCTATCCCACATTGAGTTCTCTCTGCCGGTCCCTCCCCTCCTGTCTATGTGAGTCTGAATGCTGAGCGCGACAGGATTAGCACCCTGTTAATGGTGCTTATCAGTGCATGTGAGTGCAAACAGCATGGCCATTTTGCGGGCTAATCTGCGGAGAGAAGGAACAAATCCATCCTGAACTCTCCGTAATGTTGTCGTCAACACCCCTGGCCTGCCTCTCAGCGCCCTCTCCTGCATTCTTCACACATTTTAACCAAATATCTGAGGCTAAATTATAAACATGATCAAAACTTTGTAAAAAAAACAACAACAAAAAACTGTTGTACACAATCCTGTACAACATGCCTTTTGTCATATGTCATCTGGCTTTTACTTATTTAGCCAGTAAAAGGCCTTTTAGTATGGTTTTAAAAACATTCCCCTTCAGGTCATGGTGCACGTGTCTTTTTGCTGTGAAATCTGATTTTTATAAAGTCAAAGGTGCAATAGGTTATTCTATACAGAAACATTTTTGTGTTATGCTGATTGAAAGTCTCCTCATATCCTGATAGCAATCACTGTTAAGCGGTCTAAATTTATTTTTTATAAAATATATCATCTATGGAAAGCATTGGACCATAAAATGTTTGTTCAATCATTTCATTCGGTCTGACTTGTGTGGGTTTTATTTTGAAACTGTTTGTTCATTAAAAACATAACCGTTGAGAAAACAAAGCAAAAGCAAAGAGAAAACAATGAGAAACTCAAGCACTGAATGTACTATATTTTAGTCCGATAATGTTTTTTATTTAATATTTTGTATTTTTAGGAGATTTTATGGTACTAAATTATATTTATGCTGTAGTTATATTCCATTTATTCACTTTTTGAGCATAGACCTGAAAATGTAATTTCCAACTTAAACTGCTGTAAATCTTGAATGCTTTAGAGCACAGACTTAAGTTTGATCTCTTTGCAAAGACAACACTTGGCAGATAATTGCTGCAGTGAAAAAAAGTTAGAGAAATTTACATTTATTGTTATGAAAAATGCACAAAAATACAATTTTCATTTTTTTTATATGAAATATATATTTTCAAAAACAAGTTTTACACTAAAACTGCAAGAAAATCAAAGCCATACATCTAAACAAGTTGTGTTCCAAATTTGAGCTTGATATCTCCAAAAATTAGCTTTCTGTAAGATTTTGATTGGCCGCAGGACCAAAAGCTTTCACTAGATGAAATTTGTCTCCCATTCATTTCCATTACGGTCATTTTTGACCACGAGGAGCACAAGTGTGACTATTTCTTTTCAGGACCATTTAACCTCTTTGAATCATGTCCATGATTTTGTGTGTGTTCACATAGCAAGTGCCAAAACCTTTACTAAGTTTCATACTAAACAAATTCGGTCAAAAAGGACCGAAGAGCACCAGAGGGTTAAGCTAGTTAAGAAGTTGGCAGTCTCCAGCATTTTAAAAAAAAAGTGCTGGTGATCCCTTTTTCTTTTTTTCCTTTTTTTTTTAACACAGTCAAAATTCTGCTTTCACATAGCCTGAATATGTGATCACTTTGATTCCATGAGACAGATTCTAAAATTATTGCTCAACATCAGTTTGTTGAGTTTTGAATTTGCTATGGGCGACCAGAAATCTACATTTAATTACATTACCGTGAATATGTCTGAATAAGGACTTGCTGTTGAGATGTGACCAATGTGGCCAAAATGACCAATACTAAAAAAAGAGGAAAAGGATAAAACAATATAATTTGTGAAGGACAGCTCACTCATTCTGGATAAGAAGGGAGGCAGGACAAACCCTTAGGAAAAACAAACTCCTGTAGCTGTAAGTCTTTACATTGACAAGAGCTGCAGGCGTATAAGCAAACGTATGGAGCTGACGACTCATCAGATATACTAGTGTTTTCTTTATTTAAGGAGGGAAGAAGCAACACAGAGAGAACGGAAACAAACAGGGAAAGATATCCTACAGCAGTCAATCAATAGATTCATGAGCTTCCTCAATATACATATATAATGTACAGTGTTTCCCCTTGGTTTACAGGTTTGGGGGGGGGGGGGGGGTTGGTTGGTGAAAATTGACACAGACACTATCTATCTATCTATCTATCTATCTATCTATCTGTCACATTAATTGGTTGTCTGGGAGGGTAATGCTTTGTAAAAGTTAACATAAAACACAAATGTTTAAAAAAAAATTAACATAAGATATCTCTTTAAAAAAATAAAATAAACATATTTAAATCTTTTTAAAATTGACTTTTGCAAATAACCTTTGTTAAATTTATAGAAGTATTTGTTAATATTAATGGACCAGAGCTTAAATAGTTTTATTTTTTAACTAACAACTAAAAAAAACAAATTTTAAATGGGCTTTTTTTGTGAGAAGTTTTTATTTCTATGATGCATTTATTGGAGAGAATAATCCTGTCAGACGCAGCACTGCTGTGAACGCGCGTTCACGTTTAAACACAATTTAAACAATGTACTATTCAATGCATTACTTCTATATAATTAGGCTATATATTAAGTTGCTCAAGCAAGTGGTAAAATATTTAACCATGTATTTATATTAAAATCTTTTGCATTTCAATTTTAATACAATAAATCTTGCATGTCACAGAGAACTTGTTTTTCCACCTCCACGAATGTCATTATGTCGCCTTGTTAAGGTAAATTGTAGTTTTCCTTGCTTTACCCCGTTTTTAAAATGAAAAAAGTAGTATTTAATTAAATAAATTTATGGTATAAATACATACATTTTATTTAATTAATCGCACTTATGGTGAAATGACTACATTTTCAGGTCAATCTGTGTTCATTTTGACCACGAAACATGCTGTCACTTTAATTCAGCGTTTGCAGCACAGCAGAAATCATAGACAGTATATAAACGGCAAAAGTAGACTCGGTGCGGAAACGATCGCTGCACTGCTGTATACGCACCGCAACTGGAACGGATCGATCATCGACGGACTGCATCTGCGTGCAGTGTGAAAGCTCTGTAAACATGGGTACGGAAAACAATACTCACCGCATACACACTGCAAACGAAATATGTGTGAAACGGGCATTAGACTTGGAGCAGGAGAGCTACTCCGGCTGCTACTCGCAGTAGAGCGAGTGTTGCCATCTTCAGTTCAGCGACATATTTCCCGCCGCGCGCTCTCTGTCCGCTAGTGCTCATCTGTATTAAGTGTTTGTTTGTGTGCGAGTGTGCGCGCTTGCGCACTCATTGGAATAATTGTAAACGCGCAAACACAGACAGAAAAGACATGCCATCGTGGAAATAAGATAAATAACATATTACTTAAGGGCTATTTAGTTTTTGTAATAATAAAAAAAAAACTTTAATCTGGCGCTATAAAGAAAATCAAATCAAATTTACTTGACCTTCAAGGGGGGCGGGGGGAGCCGTTAGGAGGGCGGGGCGCCCCCCTTATATAATGGTAGGGGAAACACTGATGTATATTGAGGAAGAGTAAGGCCGCTCTCTCTTGCTCCTTCCCTATATATAAAGATTTATTTTATTTAAACTTTATTTGGCAATGATGCATTAAACTGATAAAGAGTGACTGTAAGGACATTTATAATGTTACAGAAAAATCTAATTTCAGATTTCAAATAAATGCTGTTTTCTTTTTACATCTTTACATCATGATTTCTACAAAAATGTTATGCAGAAAAACTGTATATATTATTATCCCTAACTTTTGATCTTTAATGTACATTTAATTTGTGTGTTTGTACCTGAGTAGTTTTTGTTCATCTGAGAAACTGATAATGTGAACTTTGAGCTGTGCAGCATTTGTGTTACAGTATACTGTACCCTTACACAAACTATGATATGCTGTACCATCTATTATAGTAGGATGGATGGCTGTATTTTCCCAAGCATGGAGCTGAACTTGTGGGCCTGCGTGCCTGAGAGATCCAGCCAGACTGAGAGATCTGGGTGTGAGTGGGAGCCAGGGCATTTTCTTTAGTCAGACATGACCATGAAACATTAGCCAGACCACCTAGAAACCAGGGAAAAGTGCAGTAAACTGTTTGACTGTCCTGCCTCCGCTCCTTCCCAAAACTATATTTAACTGTTCCCATAAAGAACGGCCCCGAAATGAATTTGGGAATTGCCTGCCCTTGAAGCAAACTGATGAAGAGGAAGTGCCATTTCACCTCTGACTGGCTCAGACAGTGTTTATTGGCCTTTCATGTGGGTCTCGGGTCAGTTCTTCTGATCTGTATCTAAACCTCATCTACTAAGAGCAACAGCAAGTCTGATCTGAGATAAGCTTGAAGGCTTTGCCAATGTGAAATGTCCTTGTATTGGATTTTGTTTTTGTTTTCTGCTATTAAAAGGCGATTTAGGTAATAAACAGAATGTTAGAGACTGACAACCTTAGTCACCATTCACTGCATTAGGAAAAAAAGAGGAAATAAAAGCGAATGAGGCTTCACTCCCTAACATTTTGATAGTAATATGGGCTTGGAAGGACATTATGGTTTCAGATATCTTTGCTTTGTGCATATAAACAGTCTAAATCCAATAATGCAACATATCTAGTGAATGGAGCAACATCGTTTTTCTGCAATATTAATAGTAAAACTTGATGGATTAAATAACTAACTAAAGATCTCACAGCAAACATCCCAGATCATCACACAAATACAGAATTGTATCAGGCTTTCATTAACATGAAACATGATAATACCATGGCATTCTTAGAGTACCACATGGATATCATGGTATATGAATTTGGTAAAAGATAATTTTTTTTTTTGGCCATTTAATACCATTACGGTGCCATCACTGAAAACTTAAAATACATTTACATTTTCACATTAACCAAAGTTACTTATAGTGCATTCAAACCATATATTTTCATCAGTGGATTGTCCCCTATAATACACGACCTTGGCGTCTGATTGTAAAGTACATGATTACATGCAAAATCGCATAAAACAGTATAAAGGTAAACATGGAGAGCAGTTTTTCCATTTTTTAAATATGGAACATTATTTTAAAAAATAATGAGCTTGCATGGCACTAGTAATGTGACACTTGACTGATCTTGGAAACTACCTACTTTCATCCCTCAAACTGTACATGAAATGATTGATGACAAATGGGAAACGTTTTGTAAATTATTGATTTGTATGGAAATAATTACACTGATTTGGTCGGTAAGTCAGTGGTTTTATTATGCAGCATGTGACCATTTAAATTTGCTCTGTTTTGGTTGGTTGAAACCTTATGATGTCATTAGTTGTGGATATAAGAGGGCAGATGATTGTCATATAGAAAGATTGGTCATAGCTCCATTAAGAAATCTGTCTCTCAGATTCTTCAAAACAAACACCTCTGTCTCCTCTGAATATGGATGTTGAGTATTATATGCAAGTTCAAATTTCGGTTAAGGTTATGATTGAAAATGTGTGAAAATGTGTAAAAAGTAGGATGTTGGCCTTTAAAAATTCCAAGCCAGGCTGGTTCTGGACTGGGTTATAGTGGGTTTAGTGAAGTCGCTCTGAGCACAGAGGCAGGTTGGCGCTTTCTCTTTAATCTGAGCTGATTTATGATCTGTTCCTCTACAGCATGTCTGGAGACAGTCTGGCGTCCTCTCCGCTTACAGCCCGTCCACACGCACACACGCATAAACACAGACGCACAAACACATACACACTCACAAACAAGGCCACGCAAACTTACAGTCATAAATGAACTCGCTCACATAGCCTACAGACACATGGATTCGCACACAATAAAACAGAGACTTGCCCCACCATCTATTATGGTGAACCTCACAGCAAGGATAATCAGCAAACATTCATCTTGTGTGCATGTGTACATGTTATCTGTGGGAATGACAGTGTATCCAGACTCATCACAGACATATTGATAACACCATGCCATTTATTCTGACAGTGTGTGTGTGTGTGTGTGTGTGTGTGTGTGTGTGTGTGTGTGTGTGTGTGTGTGTGTGTGTGTGTGTGTGTGTGTGTGTGTGTGTGTGTGTGTGTGTGTGGCTCCATGCCTCCTAATACACAAACAATCTCTAGAATCTGTTACCAGCTTTGACTCTTTCCTCTCTATGTAAATTACGAGGTATTGAATCATGAACTATCTACATAGATAAACAAAAACAGTTGTGCCTGTACCCTTTCAAAAAGTACCATGTAAATTCAGGCAAATCAGGTAACATTTTGACAGCTACAGTATGTTAATGCTAAAATGGTAAAAAAAAAAAAAAGTGAAAATGACCTAAATTACCTGATGTTAAGCAATGAAGATTATAATATCACAGTACTTTTGTATATTCTATGACCATTGTATTTAGAGGGCATGCATAAAACGTGGTATAACCACATAAGGTTTTTTTTTTTTTTTTTATATAAAATGTCTTAATCCCTGACTCTAATCTTGATGTTTAAACATTTTGTAAATACTGAGTAATGTGCTCATGGATATCAAAGTTATTCAAATAAACAAAAATGGTCAAACTGCCAATTTAAAGAATCTTTCACCAAGTATGAATGACATTTTCATGCTAACAATTTAAGAATGTTTGTCAAACCATGATAACCATGAAAAAATATTCATTTAACGATACTGCTGCATTTGTTTTTTCAGAAATTCTAAATCTAGACTAAGTCCATGTCCAAAACACACACACACACACACACGCACGTGTACTTATTTGTGCAAAGAATTATGGGATCTAGGAAGTCTTCACTTGCTTTAATGTATATCATAGCAGCTTAAAAACAACCACAACCACATAAACACACTGTACTTAAGTGTGTTTACATGACTGTGAACGTGTGTTCCTGTCTATGTGTAAGCATGTATGTGTGTGTGTATGCTCAAAATGGCCCAGCAAGTTCATCAGTCTCCTGTAGAGCTCAGTGTCAAAACCAGGGACCATTATCTCCTCAACTTTGTGTAAACTCGAGATACCACAGTGCCCCAGACTCATCCTTTTATAAACATACCTCAGATATAACACACACACGCTCATGACTCACATTACATCTGCCACATGCATCATACATCCAAAATTAATCCAGTTTATTTGCATATTCTTTCTCTAGAGTAAGTTCACGTGCCTTCACATAAGAAGCTCATGCCCATTCAGAATAATGGGTCACATGCCCCATATTTGTGGCATTTGTATAAATTTTGCATTTACATGTCATTTAGCCAATAAAAATCGATTTTTTTATGCTAAACTTGTGCTTTGATAGACAGAATCCTCATCTAAATCCTTGTTAAACATAAAAAATATTATGGGCATGGGAGTGATGGGAATAACTGATGGGATTTGACCTGGTACAACCCTTCTGTGTCTGTCCTTAGTCATCTGTTTTCTGTTCTCAGGACCACTCTGTCCCATCTGAGCACAGCCTATGGGATTCAGCGTCGACCCCTGGCACTTGGAAACTTTTTGCAGTTCAATTTAGCTCAATAGTGCGACAAAAATTAAGCTTATAGCGCAGTGAAATCATTGTAAAGAACAATGCAAAGGGGTAGAACAATGTGCAAAAGTGGTAACACTTTACAATAAGGTCCCATTAGTTAATGCTAGTTACTGCATTAACTAACAATGAGCAATACGTTTGTTACAGTATTTTTTATTCTTTGTTAATTTTCCTTAATAAAAATACAACTGTTCATTGTAGTCGAACTGTTCAGTTCAAGTCAGCTCAGTTCCACTGATTACAAGAGATACGACTTTTGATTTTAACAGTAAATGTCAAAATAAATATGAAGTAAGATTAATAAATGCTTTAGAAGTATTTTTCATTGATAGTTCATGTTAACTACTGTATAACTAATGTCAACAACTGGATCCTTATTGTAAAGTGAATAATAAAACATCAATAAAAGAAAATTAATAAGTATAGATCTCATTCATTATAGACTCCCTTGCGCAGGCCTTCCGGCATGTCTGGGCCCGAAGCGATCACCAATTGCCTATAGGGGCCGGGCCATTTCTGGCTGAGAGTAAGGCCAAGCCAAAGGGTGTTCAAGTGTAAAGACTGGAGGTGACACCACACAAGCTACCTACAACCTGAAGGTGTCAGAAAAAGAGAGCAATTACAGCCACAGTCTCTGTGGACAAGCTTGAGCACTGTCAATGTAAATACAGAGAAGAAAGTGAATCAATTACATGTGAACAGCGAGAGACAGCACGATGTAAACAACAACAGAATCTGTTTGCTTACAGTTCTTTAGGAGAAATCAAAATAGAAACAAATGAGACCCATTGCAAAGCGCTTTGATGGTTGCTTGTGTAACAGAGGCCAGCTAAACTCACATTTAAACCTCACTCCCCTGATCTCAAGAGACGCACTAGCAACTGACACTAGAGGCTGTGGTCTTTAGCGTCCTTGTTAGCGTGCCTGCCTCCCATGCCAGTGAAGTTGGTTTGAATCCCATTCGGAGCGGGTGAGTAGGACCATTCTCATTGGTGCCGTGACCCGGACGGGAGTTTTAGGGGGGTGAGTGTAACAGAGGCCAGCTAGTGAAGGGTTGTGCACGTAAACGTCACCCCCCTGGCCTCAAGAGGCATATTAGCGACTGAGGTTAGATGCTATGGTTTGTAGCGTCCTTGCTCCCATGTTGGTGACACTGGTTCGAATCCCACTGTGTCCGTAGAACCAGTCACACTTGCTGTTGCTGTTGCTGTTGCAAGGTCTGAAATGCTATAAAATGAATGCAGATAGCTCAAATAATGTGGCCATTATAATAATCGGTAACACTTTATTTTGATGGTCCCTTTTGAACATGCTGTTGACTATAAGTAACTTTGCAACTATATGTCATCTAACTTTCATTGGAGTATAAGTAGACTGTCTGCTTAATATCTGCAAACACTTTATTGTGATGGTCCTCCAACAGACAGTCTACTGACTATAAGTAATTTTGCAACTACATGTCAACTTAATCTAACCCTAACCCTACCAGTCTATTAATACTTAACTAACACTCTAATGAGAGTTAGTAGACATGTAGGTGCAACGTTACTTATAGTCAACAGAATGTGTTAAAGGGACCATCAAAATAAAGTGAAACCTAATAATCTTATGAGAAATGTTTATGTTCATACTGAAATCTCTCAATTTGGATAGTAATTTGGTATCTTGGGAAATCTGAGCATAATCTGAGTATGACAGATTATCGAGATCTTTTCTGAGTCATAATTGAGATATAAAAGAGATTTAATTTGTTATTTTTTCTGTGCTATGGGGAGTCACGACATTTTAACTCTGAGTCAGTCAGCGTGTTTAAACAGTAAATGTCAGTGCACTTATACAGTGAGAGCACAGCAGTATGTTGAAACAGAAAAGGCTTTTGTGTTGCCACAGCCACAGAGTGAGGTCAAAATGAGAAGCCACAACACTCAGAGGAAGTGTACTGTCATGACTCAGTAGGGCTACAAAGAATAAGCCTCATGTCACACTACAATTTCCTGTATGTTATTGTGCTTGGAATCACTTTCATATGTAAGGGAATGTAGATTAAAAAGATGACGGATTAAAACTGCTCCACTAAATTAGATTTAAATACGGTGGCCGAGGAAAGTTTTTGGACACTTATAGATAGTAAACCATATGTTTTTCTAATGTTGGTATGGACCCCCCTTTAGTTCATGAACTATCCTTTTAATTCACATTTAAAATGGATGAATCCAGGTATAGTTTATCATGAAACTATGAACATGCTTAATTAATGTCTAGCAAACACAACTTGTGTCTCACACACACACACACAGAAAGTAGTGGGTAGCCATTTGCTGTGGTGCCCAGGAGCGATTGGGGTTTTGGTGGGACACCTCAGTAATTTTCTGCTGATATCGAGAATCGAACCTGCAATCTTCAGGTTACCAGTCTGACTCTCTAACCATTAGGCCAAGACTTCCCCACGACTGCCTGACGACTGCCCCACAACTGTAAGCATCTATAAGTAGCCCAAAATTGGGGCAGTGTGGTTTGTCAAGCACAGAAAGCATGAAACCGGGTAGCTGAAGACAATAAAGTATTTGTTTCTTTTTTTTCTTTCACTTTAGTACACGTCTCCAGTGGGACACACACTACAGACAACAAGAATTCACTCTGCTGGTCTAGAGTGTGACTGATGTTTTGCCCACCAGAGGATTAGACTCAGAGAGACGTCTGTGTCTTCAAATCTTACACTAGCATGCTCATAAAACTGAATGCCCTTGTAAAAAATCATGGTCCATTTGAGGAACACACAATATTCATTCATATACAGTCTCCCAAAGACACATGAGGTACACTGTGTAGGAATTTCTCCCATCTAGCGGTGAAATTGTATTTTGCATTCAAGCGAATAGTGCTCTCTAGCGCCTCGCTTTTTCAAATGCGTGTTGCAACTTCGGTAGCCGTTATGTACCAAGAAGCTATGACAACATATTTTCCAATAGCACTTCATCGAGTTTTCTTTCGGGTGATGAGGTTTGTTATTTCGCTTTTTTGGCGACGAGGATTCTTGCAGATACCATGCAGTGCAGCCTTTCAAATTTGCCGGGGCAGTGACAAGCACCTCTCACTGATCTCCTTGTCCGTTTCAGCTGGTTTCAGTCACGTGATGCTGGCTCTGAACGAAAACGCGTTGTGGAAACGTGTTGAAGTAGGCTAGTGCTTTTTGTCCCTCTCTGCTATTATAGTTTTTCAAAATGGCGGAACGACATGGAAGCCTCCTTGGACTTACCCGTCCAGTGTAAATAAAGTTAAGAAATTCTTCGCTTACAAGGATAAGTCAGATCACTGGCAGAGGTAATTTTACACCAATGAGGACATATTTATGGATAAAGTAAAATACTTTTAAAAAAACGACATGGTGTACCTTTAAATCCTAAAATATGAGTCACGAAAGAGTTATGAATTTAAATGAAATATATATATATATATATATATATATATATATATATATGAGATATACAATCTGTAAATTAAACCAAGAGAAACTTGTTATTGCTCAGAGGTTGGTTTTTAATTGCTCAAAAGTCCTATTAATGTTTTATTTTTATTTCGCAACTTTGTCTTGGATGATTTTCCAAAATTCTTTAGGTGGGATATAACTAAACAATTTAAGCAATTTATATGTGAATATTAGTGTGGTGATGTTTACAGCTCATCTTTTTACATTTATTATATTTGACTTTCACTGTTCTTGAGGTTTGTGTGTTAAGTGCTGAGGTCTGCGTACGACCATTATACCAGATATTTTTGCTTTGTTAGGCCACTGCCTCAAAAACAAAGTTAGCATATAAAAAAAGATAGCATAGTTCATTTCACAAATGAAGTGTCTTTTAAAACTAGCCTATATAAAAGCTAGAAAAATGATACTAATTGAAATTTGCTGAAAAAGAAATCTGTAGTTGCCTTGAAGAATTGATTGAATGAATGAGGCATTTTACATTTAGTGAACATAAAGAATTCAAACAGACGAAACAAAGAATTGAAAGATGGGGAAAGAAGCTCCCCATAAGAACAATTGTAACATATTTAGATATAATTTAGATTTAAATTTATAATTTTCTTAAATTTATAAATTTATTTTAATAATGTGCAGGATGATGATGCATCAGCCAATTTGTTATGGGAAATAAATAGAAACATTTGCTAATTTAGGGTTAGGGCTAATTTAGAGTAATATTAAAAAACTACATGTTCTTACTGGGGTTAGTGTTACTATTAGGGTTTGGTTTGTAATAATTGTAATAATTCATGTAATAATTCATGATTTATAGTTATTATGATTTATAGTAAATACATGCAATAAGTGTAACAAGGACATTGTAAAATAAAGTGTTTCCTAATTTAGTTGTTATAGCACAAAATGCAAAATCATTCAAAGATAAAGAGGTCCCTGAAGTTAAACATAATGTGTAATTTTTAAGTCAGTCCAGGTAAATTCAAGAAAGTCTTTTAAATTAGGCTTATTGTTATAAAAATACACTGTAAAGTGCCATTAATGTAAATTACTACACGCACAATTTTATTAAAAAATATATTGTGTCCACAAATCTCTCATTAACAAATAGATACAAAAATTGTCGTTCAACATAATACAATGTCACTTATCACTATATAAGGAGATGCAACATTGGACCAATTATTCTCAAAAGTATTTTAACTGACTAAATATACAAACGTTTATATTCAGATGATATGACAAAATCAAGAGCATAGCCATTTATCAGATGTGTTGAGGTGAGATTTTGTGGCATCTATGGTCAATAGAAAAAAAGAAATAAGGTAAGGTCATCTTACCCCATCTTTCCTCTTTCTTTGTACCTAACACAACAAGCAAAGGCCAGTTTCCCAGGAATTGCATATTTATCCAGTGTTTGTTTTGAAGCACAAAAATACTGATTAAAGATGGTTCATCTCACATGTTCCATGAAGGGGGAAGGGCAGACACTCCGGTGTCCTGATCTGAGATTGGCCTGTTAGGTGACCAAGGTCATGAGCAGTTCAGACAGAGACCTTTCCACAACTTTATGACTATGCTTATAGGAGATCAGACAAATAGTTCCTTTCACAGCAATATGGGAAGATAGAGACTGGGAGATGCAGAAAGAGATGGAGAGAGAGAGCTAGCATAAGTGCCTGTCTGTAACCGGAGCCAGGTCCAAGCAATTATCTCCGGTAATTAGATCACAAGCCCAAAACAGAGCCAGTTACACACACAGACACACACACATACACACCAGCACAGGCCTTTGGCTCCTGTACAACAACACAAGGACCTCTAATTCACTCAACCAAGGGACACTCAAACATAAGGCCCAATTAGGAGGCCGAGCAGGGCACCAAAACAGCTGGCCTTGGGTTCCGGAATGTACCCACTTTAGCCCATCGAATACTTCCATAATAAAGCTGACCTCGGCCGAATCTAATGTGTGTGTGCATTTTGGGAGAGCCACTCATAGTCAAGCCAGGAGCACAGGAAACAGTATTAGACAGAGTCTGTATTGGAACTGGAATTAATTGTCCTCTCCAAAAGACCGAATAATACAAGAGATCTCTGAATGCAAACATATCTATCTCCAGCACTCACAGGAACAGATGAGTGGACCATTCGTTTGAGAGAGCTGATTCACTGCCTGATGGGTTGATGGATTCGGGCAAACAAGGTGAAACGGATGTCTGGAAGCACAAACAATGCTCACTTTTTAATATGTTTAAACTTGTTGCAGATTCAGCGCTCAGTCCTCTGTAAACTTAAACAAACATGCAATTAGTTGATTTTACTACAACTAAGGTGTATAGCTATAACAAAAAGTGGCTTATCATACCTTATTGCTTAACATGACATTAACTGTAATGGATGAGAAAAGACACCAATGTTCAATAAATGATCACATTTATTTACAACTATTATGAAAAACAAGTCTCTTGCAATAAATCCATCCGAGATGTTTCCCTCATTTCAGCCCAAGATGCTGGGATCCCTAGAACCCTACAAGGACAAGAAATTTGGAAGATGAATGGATGGATGTCTTCTGACACAAATGATATGCATACAAAATGTATTTATTATTTTTCGATATTCCACTTTAGACACCCTACTAACAATAAGTAACTTTGCAATGGCATGTCAAATAACTATCATTAGAGTATTAGTAGACTGTTAGGTTATAAGGTTAGGGTTAGAATAAATTGACATTCTTGAACAGTTTCAGTAGAATGAAAAAGTGTTAGCAGATATTAGGCAGACAGTCTGCGAGTACTCTAATGACTTGTAGATGACATGCAGTTGCAAAGTTACTGACATGCTGTTAGAAGAATGTCTAAAGTGGACTATTAAAATAAAGAGTTACCTTTTATTTTAACAGGATTCATTCAGTCATATTTTAAAGCCGCAACTATTAGTTTAATACAGCCATCTTTCAGATTTTTAGAAATGTCCGCTATCCAGAAAATATTGGCCTGCATTGATAGTTTCTGCATCCTATATTAACTGTTTCCTTTTAATTTTATAAATTGAGTCCTATTAAACTGAAGAGCCAAAAGTACTTGTAATATTCAAACCAAGATAAAATCAGTAGGTTTGATAACTAAGCTTTATACCTTCTGAAACCTTCTGTTAAGCCTCTATTCATCTGGTAGAGTTTAGATAATTCCTGTTTTCACAGATCAGCTTGGAGAGACAGGAAAGAGTGAGGAGTGGAGAAATGCAGAGGAGAAGATGTGTTTAACTGCTCCCTTGGCCTTTCTGCTCGATTCTTTCTACCTGTAATGCTTCAGACAGACATGAGATTTGGCTCCAGGAACTGTGTCCTTCCACATGCTCTCAAGCTCACTAAGGCAGCTAGACATGCTGCAAAATTTTGAGGGGGGTTGGATGCACTTTTTAACAATAGCAAATGTGGGGTATGCAAGAACTCATCCAATCAAATGGCCCAGTGGGAGTCTACAGATGGGTCACTGACACAAGCAACAGCCCATATTTGTGACCAGGAAACAAAAGATTTATCATGACGTGGTGTTGTGAGGCCTGCCATCTGTACCAAGGGAAACACTGAGCACAGTACATGTGATTGTCACAACACACACACACACACACACACATATACAGTATATATATAAACAAACACCGACACTGACAGACGTACGTCTCTCCAGTTGTTCAGTGCTGAAATATCTAACATCACTGATCAGGTTTCCTCCATTGGGAACTTATGACTGCACTCTGACCTCACAATGACCTGGAAATGAATGTCTGTTTATGTAAGAGCTACAACGTGCCAAACATTCCCAGCTTAACACATTAACTATAGGTCACAATCTGTGACACAAGGATATCTGTACCCCATTAACAACAAGCTTAAGGGATATATCGTGGATTCAAACTGTATGGTGAATGGATTCTCCTTAATATAAAACATTGTCAAATTCACTTTTATTTTTAGCACTTTCATGAATGCATGACCAAGTACAACATTCCAATCAACCAATCAGATTTGAGGGAGAAGTTTACAGTTTCTATATATATATACTAGAATGTGTTAACTCTACCAGCCTGGAAAGAAGTGTTTTCAGCATGATTTGAAAATAAGCTACATTTATGATACCAGATTCAAACAGACATTTCACATTCTCACTGGGCTATTTAATTTACCCACTAAGAATGTCAAACAGCGTGTATATATGCATCACAAACTAATAAAAAAAAATAACAATCCTTTCAATCCTTTCAATCCTTAACAATCAATTCTTATAATTCTTCTACTTAATAAAATGCCTAAATTCTTTGTCTTGATAAGGCTAATTTCACAGATTGTATTTAAAAATGTTTGCATTATTATTTTTATTTACAAATGTACAGTTTGATTGAATGACACACAAATAAGATATTCTGTGATATTTACCTTGATTGTTTTCATTGTTTTCTTCACACATTACATGTCTCGTCTCATACTCTTCAAAGAGTACAAGTACAGTAACTTTACAAAAAACTTAATTTTTGGCAAAATTGTTTGGTGACATAGTTCCATGAATATATATATATATATATATATATATATATATATATATATATATATATATATATATATATACTGTATATATATATATATATATATATATATATATATATATATATATATATATATATATATACTGTATATATATATATATATATGTACATCATTTTCACATTAAATATTTGTTTGTTCATAATATTTGTGTAGATTATCAAAGTTTTAAACATACTTTATATTGCTATTATAGACTTTAACATTTAAAAAATGTTGCGTAGAAACCATATTACATTTGATTTTACGATTATTTCTCAAATGTGCATACGTGTGATTCAGAGAACAAACGTACACATAAAAAAAATGGTCGTACACCTCTCTTCCAGTTGTGAAATCTATAAATCGCAAATGAACTTGAAATTGTGCGCAGCTAAATGGGTTCAGATCTTCACCTTGTAAACACTGCCAAATTACAGTAATGTCGTTAATATTGGTTTCCAAAAAAGCTCATCTGACCATAGAACCCATCCCGTTTGATGTTCCAGTCTTGTCAGTTGCTTTTCAAACGTTCTATGGACAGATGGGAAAAAAAGAGCTTTTTGGCAGCAAACACTTAATATGGGTTTGGTTCATACAGGGTTAAAAAAGTACCCCATGTGTAAAATGAAATACTCTGCTGTATCTTTAATGCTGTGGGTCTAATTTTCTGCCAGAGGTCCTGGACATCTTGTTCAGATACATGGCATCATGGATTCGATCAAATACCAACAGATAAAAAATCAAAACCTGTCTGCCTCTGCTAAAAATCTTATAACGGACCATGTTTGGATCTTCCAACAGGACAGTGATCCAAAAACAAACATCAAAATCAAAACAAAAATGGGTCACTGAGCACAAAACCAAGCATCTGCAATGGCCATCCCAGTCCCTGACCTGAACCCTATAGAAAATGAGTGTGCTGAACTGAAGAGAAGAAGCGCCAACATGGATCTGGGAATCTGAAGGATCTGGAGAGATTCTGTATGGAGGAATGGTCTCTGATCTCTTGTCAGGTGTTCTCCAAACTCATCAGGCATTATAGGAGAAGACTCAGAGGTGTTATCTTGGAAAAGGAGGTTGCAAAAAGTATTTAATAAAAGGGGCAAATAATTGTTCCCAATGTGTTTTAGAAAAAAACCATTAATTTCATAATGTGATTTCCCCCCCACTTTCAATTCTTTTACTTCAATAAAAGGTTAGATATTTTTTTTTTTTTTTTTTTAAATAAAATAGCAAAAGGATAAACAATGTAGATTTATTTTTTACAGTCATCTTTGATCATACTTACCAAGGGGGCAAATAATTCTGACCAGCACTGTATATTAGCATCAGTCAATGTCCAAATCCTTTACTTGAGAATGTTGAGCGGCATAAATTGCTTAGATTTCCAAATACCGTCAGTACTCGGACTCTCTGCCACAAGGAAAAGTTCACATCAAAGACCATCAATCTGAACATTGCAGTGGATTTTAGCTTACGCACACTTTAAGTTTAAATCTGTGCGTATACACAAGTTTTATTTGTGACCAAGACTCTTTTTTCTGTCTAAAATTCAAAAGGTCTTAATAAGAATCAACTCCTGGGACATAAGAGTTAGGATATACTCCTAAATGTAAATGGGTTTCAAAAATGCCTGAAGAGTTGTTCTCACTTAGCATGAATCAGATATTGTATTGGCACAACACTCTGGCTATTAAATTTTACTGGCTTGTGATGCAGGATTTAGGACCCTGCTTTTAAAAAGTCTATGAGAAACCCTAGGTCCATGATTCCCACGCACTTCTCCTATCACTTGCAGCAATGAGTGGGGTTGTTCTTGGTCAAATTTAATTCACACAGTAGGAGTATAGTTAAATGAGTCATTCTTCTGTCTTAATGCACCATGTGTTGCTGCTCCAGGGAGAACATTCCAGTCAGGGATTGGTATAAGATGCCATTGTTGAAGTACATTAAGCCTGGAGCAGGAAAGACACTTTTCACTCTGTGAGCATGTCATACAGGCATATTAGTCCAATTTATTGCAACCACAGACACTTGCTCGAGTAAACATATGATTATTCTGAACTTCTCTGTGTTGCTTTCTTTTGAAACGGGCAGTTCAAGTGGAGTTCAAAGGTCAGAGGGTCAAAGCATTTGAGTGTCTGGTAAGCTTGGGTTGGGGTGTCTGTGAGTTAAACATATGGGGGTGAGACAGACATAAAGATAGATTTCAGGTAGACAAGAATCTGACAAGCAGTAGATGAAAAATAATAAAACCTAATGTTTCTGTTTATAAAAGCATCACATTAATTTAATTGAAATCAGAAAACCAGTCTTCGTACGGAAAATAATCTGGTATGTTCAGAAATTCTGTGAGTTATATCTGAAGGTACTTTAGACATTCAATGACAATCAAGAGTTTATTTTAAGTATAATGTACTATTGACATGTTATGTATCATAGCTGTTAAATTTAGGTAGTCTTTATTCAACAGATGTGATTAAATCTACCCAAACAAATTCAGTGCAAATTGTACCTCAGCTTTATTGTGTGTGTGTGTGAGAGAGAGAGAGAGAGAGAGAGAGAGAGAGAGAGAGAGAGAGAGAGAGAAATTCATCCATTTCGGTCACAAATGCTTTTTTAGCCGATTTGTACTTTTTTATGTTTTCTGTTATAAAATAGGCATGAATGAAAGCTTAATACTGACATTACTCCTGAAATGCAATACTAAGATACTGCTTACAGAATAGTGTGCATAATATTCATAAAAATAGCATGTGTATCAAAATGTAAATAAAAATAAAAGTTTTCAACCAACATCAGTCTACATGGTTGTCATTATTTTGATCGTTGCATTTAGTAAGTGGCATCCATGTCTTAACTGATGGTAATAAGATCATATTAATGCTTATAGAATCAGATCTTAGTTGAAAAACATGGATGACATTGCTTACGGTTCATTTGCCAAAGAAAGATGAAGGTCAAGCTAATTGCATTATGGTATGCAATGTTCTAAAAGGACGAACTAATGTATATGAAGGCTGTCATTTTATCAGAAAATATGCATCCATATAGAACATTATGGATCAGGACATGGATTGGCCATTACATTCAGGGCAGGATTTGTAGATTCCATAGATTCCACTTAATGTGCAATTTATGTGTCACATTTTAAATTAATTCAGCAGAAATTGCAGATTCATAGAACTAGTAGGCAACATTTAAAATTACACTAAGAGTCATGCATGGGACTTTTGGATGTGACACCATTACAGCATGTAATAGCAAGTTTAGAAAGCATGTGAGAGGGTTTCATTGACTTGTGCAAGTAGAATTGTGTCAAAATGCTCGGTTTGTTTCTTGTTTCACAACAGTTAGAAATGGTTTTGCAAGGAATTGTTTTAAAGCAGAGTGTGAGAAACAATGTGAAAGGCTGAAGGGTATTGGGGCTTTTCCATTTTATAACAATGCAAGGCAAAGTTTAGCGGGATCCATCTGGGAATTTAAAAATGATCAACATATGTGCACACAAATATCCTTGACAATAAACACAAGCACATTTGAAATGCAGAGGTCAGTGTGAATGAAGTTACGATTTCTAGAGGCACATGCCTCTGATTAGGCCTATCATCACAGACCTTGCACTAACCATCAACAGCCAATTGCATTTCATAATTCCACAGCACATGGAGGATATGAGAGCAGTTACAATCATCATCAGGCTGATGAGCACAAATTAGTAACACACAAACCATTTTACAGCACACACACACACACACACACACACACACACACACACACACACACACACACACACACAACCCAGTTTACTCCAAAGTCAAGATAAAACAATGTCCACAAACTAATTTACTTATTGTATTAAGAAAGATTTTTTTCTGAATTGCTAAAACATATTTCTTGAAACCATCACTCACTTTCTCAAAACCTTAACTCAAAACCAAATTTTCCAGCCACATTCAGAGAACCTCTGACTCTTCTGGCAAAATCAAACAATTGGCTCAAAACCATTGTCTGTGCTCATAATCAAACAATGCAGTGATAAACAATAAACAATGCAGTGAGTGAGCCAACTGGAAAAGCCATCATGTCTTCATGTTGGTCCGGCCGGAGAATGTCATCTCTGCAGGCAAAGGGAAAAACCCTAAAACCAGATCCAGCCTTGACAACACTCTCCACACCTTGCTCTTTCTCATCCCCATCCTCTTCCTCATTGTTCACCACCTTTTATACACATACTCTTCCTCCTCTCCCTCTTATATTGTTTCCATCCATTGTTGGCAACATTTTGAGTCAGTTTGGCACTCTGAACTGACTTGAAATAAAAGTCTCTGTATCTCACTGTTACTAATTTATCGTGCAGCTCAAAGTATTATGGGTAAAATCTCTACAATCTATTCTGAAACATCAACACAGTTTCACTGATGATCGAGAACCAACAGCAAACCCAGGATAGAGCGGCTGAGTGAATGTGGTCTGGACTGTGTGGACGAGGCTCATTGTGTCAGAGACGCTGTAGAAGGACAGAGTTCCTGCACTGTGATCCACATACACTCCTATTCTTCTGCTGAAGGACAATGCAGGGATATCAGTGCGTATGTTATTGTGTCTGAAAGAGTAGCTGGAGGAAGAGCAGTCCAAACACCAGGACTGATCATTACCTCCAAACCAACGCTCATTTCCCAGTCCCTTCCTGCTGATGCTCTTATATGACAATGATATATACACACGACTCCCAGTCCACTCAATCTCCCAGTAACAGTGTCCACAGACACTGTCTCCACACAACACCTGAGAATAACAATCAAATCTGTCTGGATGATCAGGATACGGCTGCTCTGTTCCAGTGTCAGAAATCACTCTGTTCCTCTCAGACAGATGGAGGAGTTTATTCACTGTGTTCAGATCCAAAGTGAGCTGATGGGAATCTGATGGAGAGAAAACACATCAGAAACAGGAATTATGAATCTATCTGATCTTTTAATCTGAACTCTTCATGAATCAATGTCCAATGTATTAGCAGAGTGCAGCTGACCAAATATCCTGTGTAAATCATTATTTACATGATCAATTATAAAACTCTTATATCATGATTTAACACATTCAGTGAGTTTTTTCTGCTTGTTGTCTTAGAGACTCACGTTGTAGGAAGTCGTTCCTGGTCTTGGGATTCATGTTGGTGAAAGTGACTGAGGAAATAAACAGACATGAACAGCGTGAAGAAATAAATTCATTTCTGAGACATTTCTAATATGATGTTGTATGATATACTAATTTCTGAGAGCAGATGAATCTCCAGGGCCCTGATTTATAAAACACAGATATCGGATTAATCTTAAAATCCATGGATTTTATCCTTCGTCATGTGTATAAACAATTGTTCCATGATGACAAGTTCTGTATTTCTGAATCATCAAGGGATATTTGTGGTCGTTCTTGTATGTGGATTTGATGCACTTGTTCACATTGCACTTGAATTTAAGAACTGTGATTTATAAACTGAGATGCATTTAAGGTCATTTTTGTGCAAATGGACGTTTTATAAATCATAGGAATATTTCGGAAACTGTTGTACGTTCAGATTTAGGATCTTTCTACCCACATCTGTATAAACGAGGTGCAGGACTTTACCTCCGTCTGAGATCTTCTTGATCTCCTCTTTGCAGAAATCCTCCAGTTTGTCTATCAGGTGACGGAGAGACTCTCTCATGCCATCAAAAGAGGAGAGAGAGCTGAAGGGAACATCGGGTTCGTCTGTAGATTCAGGAGGTGCTGAGAGAGACTGGAAACTCTACAGAAAACAGAAATTAAAACTCATCAGCTCCACACTTCAGCTGATAACCTGCACTAGATCTGCGCAGTTCTTGTTTACTTGACTTCTCTTTAACTCGCCCCAATCCAGCACTTTCACACAATCAGCCACATTCCTCTCATATTCATTATTTAATGCTACAATCTCTAGTATTTGACACTAAATAATAATATAATTTAGTATGTTAGTCAACACATCAACATAAGTGCACTTCTTTAAAACATGACAAAAGATTATATGACATAATGATTTAAAATGTACAAATTAAAACTTTTAGTTTGACATTATTACAAAGTGCACTTTTTAAATGTCTACTTAAAGTGTGTTTAAAAAAAAACAGTTCTCACATAGAGACATTTAATTTACTTTGGAACTTGGTAATGTTTTGTGCTTGGTTATGGTTAATCCTTTGTTAGTAATGTCTTTTGCATGTATCTTCTTCGTTTTGCTGTCTACCTCTGTTAAACCGTGACAATAATCATAAAAGTGTATATTTTAAAGTGTGCTTTTATTTCAGTAATATTTAATTATCTGCAAGTCCAGTTTTAAAAAATATATATATTTGTAAGTTTTGAAATAATTAACTACAAGTGCACATTCAATTAA
The DNA here is from genome assembly GCF_963993115.1 of Abramis brama. Lineage (NCBI taxonomy): Eukaryota > Metazoa > Chordata > Actinopteri > Cypriniformes > Leuciscidae > Abramis > Abramis brama. The sequence goes on from NC_139967.1 coordinate 39,575,120, forward strand.
GCACACTTCTTTTTCACAAGGGACTATGTGTGAACTCTCCAGGTGGTTTGGATGTTAAAACATTTGCATGTTGCGAAGATTTGAGGAAAAGCAGTTCAAAGGCTACGAGAAGATTGACCATCATATGTAACTTTTGACTGGTTAGTGTCACTGAAACTTCACAAGGACTCTTAAGGATCCCAAGTTCAGGTTTTGTTTGGTTTTTATATGTATTGTTAATATGCAGCCTCACTTTCTGTTTGGAGTTTTCATGGACAAATTCATCAATGTGTTAGAGGTAAACAGTTATAAAAATCAATCTTATCAGCTTTGAAGATCACCTGACCCAATTTGGAGACAATTGTTGAAAATATTGGGGGATTAATAAAGGCCTTCTGAAGCGAAGCGATGCATTAGTGTAAGGGGTTAGTAAATAATGGGCTAATTTTCATTTTTGGGTGAACTATCTCTTTAATATTTAATTGTAAATTTCCCAGGGCTTTGTAAGTATCATTTCTTTAAACAGAAGATGATCAGCTGAGAGTCTGATGGATGATTATATGATAACACAACACTTGAATGAATCTGACTGAATTCCTGACAACATCTCAGTCAACGGATCATTCCACTCTAATGAAATGTTTCTCTGTCATAGCAGGATCTTGCTCAAGTCCACTATGATCCTGTTCTTCTAGATCTCTGTTACCTGCAGGAAATTGACATGATTGTGTGTGTGTGAAAGCTGCTCCAGCTCAGCGTCTCTCTTCCTCAGATCATTGATCTCCTGCTCCAGTCGCTCCAGTCGTTCTTCAGCTCGACTCACTGCAGTCTTTTCCTGATCTCTGATCCGCTGTGTCGCCTCAGAGCGGCTTCTCTCAATGGAGAGGATGAGCTCAGTGAATATCCTCTCACTGTCCTCCACTGCTGTCTGTGCAGAACACTGTTAGGACACACATCACAATCACACAGTGGCTTCAGCAGGACTGCGACGAGACGAGTCCAAACTGAGACGTCTCAAACTTCTCTTCTTCTCCAGACTCACCTTATGAGACTCCACAGCCTCTCTCAGCTGCTGAATATCTTTCTGTCTCTGCTGGATTCTCTGACGGATCTTCATCTGCGTCTCCTTCAGCTGTTTCTGGAGGACAAACCAATTACAGGAAATGACACATAAAACTACTAGCACACAAACATTAAAGCTACATGAATCCAGAATTTGTCAAATTGGGTAAAGGTCTTGCATGGTAAGTTTTTACTGTCTGGTTCAAACCACTGATTCATGGTTTCCTGAAATGAATGTCTGTAGTATTTCATCAGTGCCTAGTTTTATATCATAATTTACCCATCCTCATGTCACTCCAAACCTGTATGACTTTCTGTCTATTAGAGACACAACAGAACATATTTTGAAGAATGTCTCAGCTGTTTACAGAGGACAAATAATAGATGGTGGCACGTCAAGAACATCAAACCTCATTGGTTCTTGCACGTCACAATCACATGACTAAACATCATGATGTCATGACACAAACACCAGTGAAGTTTGAAGTTTTTGATGTCATCATATTTGATTTGTGCTCCACATGAGTTGATCAATGATTTTATTTGATTGGTGGATCAAAATTTGGCTATTTTAAAAGTATCATACTTTTAAAAAGTGTACTTATTATGGAAATAATATTATTTAAAAGAATATAATTTTGAAATAAGTCTGAACTGAACGTATGTTTTCAGACACGTAATTGCATGTTAATTGCTATTAAATTAAAATGTGGTATAGATTACATTTAAATTTAAAGCAATTAGCTGAACTTAAGAGTGACTTTTTGAAGTAGGATTTAAGAATATAATGCAATTTCATAATTCTATCGAGTTAAATTGAAATATTAATTATGTTAAATTAATATGCCTGATGAAGGTTGTGAGACCGAAACGTTGATACTCATTTGCAAGTATTGATAGTGTGCGGGAGTTCCTTGTTTTTTTTTATATTAAATATTAAAATGTACTTTAAAGTAAAACTTTACATTATAAAAAGTTGACTTTATAAAGTGTACTTATGAAACAGTTATGAAAGTTTACTCTCTTTAAATGCACTTAATATTATATTATCCGCAAGTTTTTTCAAATATACTTTTAATTTTAAGTACACTAAAAGTGCATGTCAATACACTTAAGCATACTTCTTTTTTTAACCACTAGTTGATTAGATTACTTATGCTTTTTTCTTCTATTTGGAGCTTAAAACTTTTGTACCTCATTGACTTTCTATGTATAGACTACAATAGGAGACATTCTTCAAAATACCATCTTTTACAGTCCACAACAGAAAGTAAGCAAAACCGATTTGGAACAACATGAGTAAATGAGTGAGTAAATGAAGACAGCACTTTAATTTCTATGTGATCAATCCCTCTCACTTCATACCTGTTTCACTATCCTCTGTGCTACAGTTGATACAGTGTTGTGGTTTTTATGTTCACACTCTTTACACCACACACAAATGCATTGTTGATCAGTAATACAATACATTTCTAGCTCTTTATCATGTTCACGGCAGATCATGTCCTGCAGTCGTCCAGTGGCATCAATTACTTTGTGTGGCTTACGAAAGTGAAATTCCTCATGACGGTCAAAATGAGTTTGACAGTAGGATTCCTGACACACCAGACAGGACTTGACGGCTTTGCATTTTCTTCCAGTGCAGACGTCACACTCCACGTCTCCAGCTCCAGCGTAACAGTCAGCAGGAAGTTTAGTCTTCTTCAGTTTCTCCACCATTTCAGCCAGAATGGTGTTTTTAGCTAAAGCAGGTCTTGGACTGAAGGTCTGTCTGCACTGAGGGCAGCTGTAGACTCTCTTCTCATCCTCCTGATCCCAGCAGCCTGTAATACAGATCTTACAGTAACTGTGTCCACAGTGGATGGTCACTGGATCCTTCAGGAGATCCAGACACACCGGACACGTGAACTCATCCTGAGAAATTCTGGCTTCTGCCATTTTACTGCATGAATACAGAGAGACACAAACACATAACGGCTCAACAATAATTCAGTTTCAGTTTCCCTGAACTGAGGAGTTGAAATAGTTTCCTGCTTCTGTGTTTGAGTGACGTGTGTAAAACAGGAGTGTCCGTAAAGCAGCTTCCTCATTCCTGGTGAAGGAGAGTCACTTTACTGCTGTGTTTATGTGCTCTTCAAGTGGAGTCGAAACATTGTAATTACGTTTTCCAAGCACATGAATCAATCAATCCGTTAAATTCCGTGTTATACAGTAAATTCAGTTTTTTTTTATGACTCAATTCTGTCCGTGTTGGGCTTTACTTTCAGTTTTATTTGCAGTAGTTTGCACGTGAAAATTAAATTGCACGATAAATACAATGCGTGTTATAGAGATGCATTTCATGAGATCAGGCTGGGCTATAACATGTCATATAGCCTATAACACGCTTTGTTGGGAGGAGTAAAATTTACATATGTAGTTTCAACAACCACATGCATTTAGACTTGTCTAGTTTTGTCTGGAATGCGGCCCAGACCTCCTCCTGATGTGGTTTGATCGATCGTATTTAAATCCATCGCGAATGCGTATTGGAGGGCATTTACACCTGGTCTTCAGCTATCCGATCAGAGAAAACGCATGGAGTGACCAGGTGTAAACAGGCCCAAAACAACGGAGCGGTACACATTACTAGCGCTCAGGGTCTTTTACGGTAATGATCTTTCGCCGCAACGTCCTCTATTATTTTGATCCAGAGACAAACGTGCTTCATTTAAGCCCTTTCCGCTCCATGCGAGTTGCTTTCTCCCGATAAAGACGCTAAAGCGCTGCATTAGAGTTTTTCTGAATTGCTAAAACACATTTCTAGAAACCATCACTCACTTTCTCAAAACCTTAAACACAAAACCAAATTTTCAATCCACATTCAGGGTACCTCTTACTCTTCTGGCAAAATCAAACAATTGCCTCAAAACCATTTTATCTGTGCTCAAAATCAAACAATGCTTTCAGATCATACACACAGTGAGTCAATAATATAAACACTACAGATCTTTCATTAGACACTACATCAAAAAATTAAGAACAAAGAATCCAAAGCATGCAGTTACAGAAAAAAAGTATATTGCAACAAAGTAAACTAGCAATTACTTAAAAAGTATAGTAATGGCAACTAAAAGTAGTGAGGTGCATAAATTATATACAGTATGTACTGCAAGTACACTGTAAAAAATCCAACTTACATTTTGTATGACAAATTCAGTTTTTAAAGTTTATTCAACTATTTAACATGAAAAAAGTTGAGAAAAGTTGAGATAACTCAAACACGTAAGTTGAGAAAACTCAAAAATGTCCTGCAGCTGGTTGCCTTAAACTTTTAAGTTTTCTCAACTTTTTTTTATTTTACAGTGTATAGTATTGTACTGAATATTGAATATATTGAATGTCTGTATATTCAAAATCAAACTTTTGCATGAAATGGCACACACTTCATTCATATTACCAGATTTTTGTCTAACCAACTACACAGTGTTGGGCAGAATGAAAACACTCTCATCTTTAGTATGCTTTGCCATAATTCTAGAATAGTTCAAATTGTAGAAAAATCTTCAGATTGTTCAAATGCACAGAAATATTTGCAGATACACACACATGCTGTTGAAACATTTCTTTTTTTCTTTTTCACCAAACAAGTCAGTGCAACATATGCACAGCAGATATATTTACATTGGACTGAACAAAAATATGCTAAAAAAAAAAAACAGTAAACTGAAAAAGATTGAAGTGTTAACAATTAACCATTGAGGTGTTAGGCCAGGTGGCACATGTATTGGCCAATTAGCTCATGTAGTTTCATTTTGAATGGCAGTGTTTTACAGTTTTTTACAATCGCTATGACAGTTTTTTCAATACATTTAACAAATTTCCTAAACTCTTAACGCACCAACACACCTAAAACACACAATTGGCAAAACGGTTAATTTCATGCTCAAAATCACACATTGTAAACTAAACTCCAAAACTAATTTTCAAAATACAATAATACACTAACACAAAACACAATGTCTAACAAAACACTGCAAACTTGTTTCAAAATCAAATAATTATTCAAAACACTAACACATGTTCTCTTCCAACAGGAACATTTAGTCAATCATAACACAATGACAAAAAAAACACTATCATCAGCTGAAATTACAGAAACTGCATTATTTTATGGTCTGCCCTTATACAATAGACAGTATAATGTATTGATTATAGATTGTGTTTTGCACTGCAGTTTTCTTTTTTTTTTTGGAAGTCTCTATATTTTTGTTTTGTTTGTAATGTAAATGCATGCATTTTGTTGTTGTTGTTTTTTTGCAGCAGAAATTCAATACAACAAAATAAATTACCCTTCTTAGAGTAGCTTTATAGAATGTATGGTTTGTGAAAAAAAGAAGACAGAGACAGAATTGCTGTAGTAACGGCTTTATTTGCTACAGGACATTTCTGCAAGATAACAAAAATATGCAATATAGCTGCCATTTACAGTATTACTGTATGTGAAAATACAAAATATACAGACAGAAAAGGCCATCTTCTAATCTGCCCGGTCTTCTGCATTTGTCCACATGTTCTCATTCACATCACACCTGATATCTTCCCTGGCAAGGCATCTTAGGAAGAATCTTTTACAGTAACATGCCTTATCTACCCCTGGCAGTGTTCAGCTGTGATGTCTTGGTATGCAGCATCTTTTGCATACAGGAAGGACATTTGGTCCTGTGGACTATGGTCAAAAACCTTTCATCTCCAGGCGGAGAAAACTCCTCAATGGGGGTTGAGGAAAGGGAAGTAAGGGGCAAGGAAAATAGACATCATCCTCTGATGGGCGTCAAACCAGGCTGTGACTAGACGGGAATGGTGGAATGCCACATTGTCCCATATTTGCATAACTTCAATCAGCTGTTTCTCACTAGCAATGGAATAATGTGAAAATACAAAATATACGAACAGAAAAAGCCAACCCGATCTCACGGGAAAACATACAAATTCTACGAGGTGGCTAATTCGTACGAATTCATAAGATTTTTGCAAAATCGTACATATTTTACGAATTGCCCAATTCGTATGAATTCATATGAATGACCTACCCCTGACCCCGCCCCTAAACCTACCCATCACGTGGGTTTAGACAAATCGTACAAATTCGTATGAGTGAGGTCGTACGAATTCGTACGAATTAGCCATCTTTTTATCATTCGTACGAATTCGTACGAATTGGTCGTGAGATAGTGTTGGAAAAAGCACCAGAAGAATAAAAAAATTTTTTTTAAAAAGAGTCATCTTCTAATTATTTGCATAATTCTATCAGCTGTTTCTCAGTAAGAATAGAATAAAATACAGGGGATATATTTGTGTTTCAATTCACAATATAAGCAGCTGTTTACCTTGACTTTAGCCTGTAAGGTTAGGTTCAGAACATGGTGTTATCTGTTCTGACATACAGTGTTAAAGCATTGGTAAATTTGGCAGTAAAAATCCATTGTTTTGTTCTTGTTTGAGCTTGTCTGTAAAAGAAGTTCAAGCATTTTAAATTTGTGTTAATTGTATGCATTTTGTGTTAAAGCAACAAGAAATGTGTTAATAGTATAGCTTACACAGGCGGATGTAGTGCTAACTGTGTTAAGAGTTTTGGAAAATTGTTAAAAGTATTGAAAAATCTGTCATAGCAATCGTAAAAAACTGTAAAATGGCAAACATGTGACTTTATGTCAGATTGTTGTGTCTTATGCAGAGAACTGTGTTCAGTGCATTTATGTGTGTAAAAATAATGTGTGTGGGTTTTGCTCTCTGTGTGTCAGTTTAAATAATTGTGCTGTTCATGTCATTTTAGTGTGTTAGCAATTGGAAAAAAAAACTGTATACACGTACTCTTCCTTCTCTCCCTCTTGTATTGTTTCCATCCATTGTTGGTATCAACATTCAGTGCAACATTTTGAGTCAGTTTTGGCACTCTGAACTGACTTGTATTATGTACAGTTGGTTTGATCACATCATTAGAAATAAGTGTGAACAATTTTGAGTCGTTGTGTGTAAACGATGACAACTGTGTTGTAGTTTTGTTTAACTTTTGCCACTTGTGTTTACCGTTTTGCAACATCAGTGCATCACAGTGCAAAATTTGTTTTAGTGAGTGAGAAAGTGTTTAGAGTTTTGCAAAAAGAGTGCATGAGATTTACAAATGGTGTCTAACTGCCTGAACTTGTTTAAAGTTTTGCAGAAAGAGTGATTTATTTGAAAAATGGGCTGGATATGACTTTTATCCAAGTATTACGAAGCCCTGCATGCATATACTGTAGATATCGTGCCCACAAATTAAGAATTTGTTGTGATGAAGAGAAGAGAAGAGAAGAGAAGAGAAGAGAAGAGAAGAGAAGAGAAGAGAAGAGAAGAGAAGAGAAGAGAAGAGAAGAGAAGAGAAGAGAAGAGAAGAGAAGTGAAGAGAAGAGAAGAGAAGAGAAGAGAAGAGAAGAGAAGAGAAGAGAAGAGAAGCAATATTAAATGCTTGAGAAGTAAATCTCTGCGAGATGACACTCATTTCCTCTATGCGAGAGGAAGGGGGCAGACGGACAGGGGAAAAAATGATCCTGCAAAGCTGTTCAGTTCATGAGAGTTTGAACTTTTGGCTTCTGGCCGCCCTCTGATTGTTTTCTCTCACCAATCACTGCTGATAGATTTGCTTAGAGCCTCAGCTGCATAAATTGAAGCTGATGGGTCCCATCCGGCGACTTGTCATTTAATAAACGTTGCCGTTTGAAATACCTGCATGTGACTGTGATTGAAGGATAAAGAGAGCTTTAATACCGCAGTCAGAATGTGTAATAAGGCTTGTTATGTCTTTAGTGCACTTAACTTTGTTGTACTGTGAGACCGAATGTGGCTTAAAAGTGAACAGAGCTGTGGTGCATGAGTAAACAGATGATAGGTGATAGTAGTACATTTTGCTGTACACTTTTCATATTTGTAGATTCTAAGTGCCTTACTGTAGGTTTTACTGTAGATTTCATCTCAACTACTCATTTCATTATTATCTATGGTAATTTACAGCAGGCCACATGTGCTGTCAATAGAGCTTAAAGCAAACTTACATGCCTCTATACCTACAAAACGCCTCGGTTACGACTGTAACCTCGGTTCCCTGAAGAGGGAACGAGCGTTGCGTCGAGTTTGACGCTATGGGAACGCTTTGCGTGATGACGTCTTGAAGCACATGTAAAATCAGTCCAATGGTGTGGCGGAACGTCAGAGGCGGGTGACGTCACGTACCAGGAAGCTATAAAAGCCGGCCCGAAACAGAAAACGAAAGCTTCGTAAAGTCTGAAGTCGTGTTGACAGGCATGAAGGAGATATGGCAAGGTGACGCAACGCTCGTTCCCTCTTCAGGGAACCGAGGTTACAGTCGTAACCGAGGCGTTCCCTTTCAAGGGAACTCGCGTTGCGTCGAGTTTGACGCTATGGGAACGTCTATACCAACGCCTCCATAGCTACAAATGTCTGTCCTGTGTGAAATCTGGTGAGCAGCACTAGGAAGACAAAACATGAGACCCTGGAGCAGAGTCTAGATCCAGAGAGTAGAACCTGACGAAAGTGTGCGGTGAGGACCAGCCTGCCGCATCACAAACGTCCTGTAACGAAACTCCTGATATAAGGGCCTTAGAGGCCGCCATACTCCTCGTAGAGTGCGACCGGACAGCCAAAGGAGAAGGCTGTCCAGCCGCCTCATAAGCAAGTGAGATAGTCTCAACCACCCACTGCTCAACCTTTGCTTAGACACTGGACCTCCCTTGTTAGGGGAGCAAATGTCACTTTTACGCCACAGGGCAGCTCTGTGGACATACGCGTCTAACGCCCGAACAGGGCAAAGCAAATTATTAGCCTCCTGGTCCGATTTCGAAAGGGAGGAGGACCTCCAAGTGGCACGAGGGAAACGAGATACCAAAGGGGTCTTTCCCCACAGACATTCCACCCAAAGGAATGTGGTAAGCACCTATGGCCGCCACATAAACCTTTAAGGTGGAGGGGTCAGACCTGCAGTGAACCAGTCCTGCAGGAACTCCAGAACTGTACCAATTGGGCAGTTGACTGGATCCAACCGACGGTCACTACACGAAGAGGTGAATACTCTCCAGTTCAGGGCATAAAGTTTCCTCGTGGAGGGAGCTCTGGACTGTAGAATGGTCTCAACAACCTCAGTTGAGAGACCTGACTCTATGAGCTGGGCCCCCTCAGAGGCCAAGCCCACAGGTTCCACAGTTCTGGGCGGGGGTGAAATATCGAGCCCTCCGCCTGGGACAGAAGGTCCCTCCTGACGGGTAGCTCCAGAGGAGGCCCGTCGAGGAGCGACACAAGATCGGGAAACCATACTCTGCCCGGCCAGCGCGGGGCTATAAGAAGCAGGCAAACTCGGTCCCTGCGAACTCTCTCCAGAACTCCCGGGAGCAGAGCAACTGGGGGAAAAGCGTACAGACGTAGCCTCGGCCACGTCTGCACCATAGCATCCAGTCCAAAGGAGCTGGATGCGTGAGGGAGAACCAAAGTGGACAGTGAGACGTCTCTCGAGACGCAAACAGACCCACTTATAATTTCCATATCAGCTCCACCACCTCGGGGGTGGAGCCACCATTCCCCGGGCCTCGGCCCCTGTCTCGACAGAGTGTCTGCTCCTATATTCTGGACCCCGGGGATGTAGGCTGCCTTGAGTGACAGCAACTTCCCCTGGGACCACAAGAGGATATGGCGTGCCAGCGCAAACCCCCTTGATATAGGCGACTACCGACGTGTTGTCCGTATGTACTACACATGGTGTCCCCTGAGACCTGTGATAAAGCTCCTCAGAGCCCGGAAGACAGCTAACATCTCTAGGCTATAGAATGCCAGGAACGATGATGGTCTTCCCACAGACCTTGAGATGAGCGACCCACAGGATCGCTCCCCAACCCGTGAGGGAAGCATCCGTCGTTAGCAGTTTGCGACGACAAGGAGCTCCCAGCACTGGGCCCTGGGACAGGAACCAAGGTTTCTTCCACATAACCAAGGCACGTAGGCATCACCGCGTGACCTTGATTGTGCGAAATGGGTTGCCCCTCGGGGAAAAACCCTCTGGTCCTGAGCCACCACTGCAGGGGCCTCATGTGCAGCAGTCCAAAAGGTATCCCGTTGGAAGCTGCTGCCATGAGACCCAACAGTCTCTGGAACTGTTTGACAGTGAGTAGCTGGCCTAGCTTTACACTTCTCACAGCTGCCAGGATCGAAGCGTGGCGATGACAGGCGCGCCTGCATCGACACTGAATCCCAAACCACGCCTAAAAAAGTGGTCCTCTAAAATAGAGAAGCACACTCTTCTTGGCGTTCAGCCGTAACCCCAACTCTTTCATATGGGCGAGAACAACATCTCGATGTTGAACCGCCATCTAATGCGACTGAGCTAAAATCAACCAATCGTCGATGTAGTTCGTGATGCGAATACCCCGGAGGCGCAGAGGCGCCAGAGCTGCATCCACGCATTTGGTGAAAGTGCGGGGTGATAAAGCCAGGCCGAATGGAAGAACTCGATATTGGTATGCTTTGCCCCCGAAAGCAAACCTCAGGAACTTCCAATGACACGGACGGATGGAAATATGCGTCCTTGAGGTCTATCGTGACAAACCAGTCCTCGGACTAATCTGTGGCACGATTGTCTCAATGTTAACATTTCGAACTTGAGCTGCATGACAACTCGAAGACCTAAAATGGGACGCAATCCCCCGTCCTACTTTGGAACTATGAAGTACCGGCTGTAAAACCCGGTTTCCCTGTTGGAGGGAGGTACATATTCTATGGCCCCTTTCTCTAACAGAGTGTTTACTTCCTGTTCCATAACCAGAACCTGCTCGGGGCCCACCATTGTGGGCAGGACCCCCATAAACCGCGGTGGGCGTTACTAGAATTGTATCTAATACCCTTTTTCCACGGTCTGCAGGACCCAACGAGAAACATTTGACAGTAGCTTCCACGCTGTCAAAGATTCTACTAGAGGTACCAGTCTCTCGAGACTGGTTTCTGGATTTTGTTGCTGTTGAGTAGTCGGTTCGTCGCCCTGTAACGGCGCACCGGCAGGGAACGACCAAACAGACTGCTCTAGCACCCTCCTCAGAGGGGGCGGGCATCCCGAGGCCACTACGTTTCCGGGTGGACCTTGAGATATGTGCTCGCCGGAGACCGCTGCGCCCTGTAATGCCGGAGGCGGCAGGGTTGGCAGAACGGTCCCCTGAGGGCACCGAAGAGAGACGGCACCGTATTTTTCTCCTGCTGTTGAGCAGTCGGTTCGTCGCCCTGTAACGGCGCACCGGCAGGGAACGACCAAACAGACTGCTCTAGCACCCTCCTCAGAGGGGGCGGGCATCCCGAGGCCACTACGTTTCCGGGTGGACCTTGAGATATGTGCTCGCCGGAGACCGCTGCGCCCTGTAACGCCGGAGGCGGCAGGGTTGGCAGAACGGTCCCCTGAGGGCACCGAAGAGAGACGGGCACCGTGAAAAGAGGTGTTAACCGCTCTGCTTCGGGGGGACTACCCTCATTTGTCCTGAGCCCTCAGACATCAGGACTTTTTCCCAGCAGCCTTCTTGGCGGTAATAACGGTCCGCAGATCCGTTTTACCCCTCGAAGACTGCTGGGTTTGAGAGCGCCCTCCGTGTCCCCGAGATTTTTGTGGGGGAGCACGGGAGGAAACGCTCTGTTTCTGAGTGGCGCGGTGCACAACGCTCTTTTTAGAGGAGTGAGGCTGCTCCCGCTCAGCAGCCTCATAGAAAGAACGGCGGGGGAGAAGTTTCTGAAGTGCAGCTGCCTGTTTTGAAGCTTCTTGTGACTTCGCTACAGCACTATTAACTGCGTCTCCAAATAACCCTTGCGTAGATACTGGTGCATCTAAAAGAACATGTTTTTCTTTGTCCTTTATGTCACTTAAGTTAAGCCACAGATGCCTCTCAGTGGCCACCAGGGCTGCCATAGAGCGGCCGATGGATTTAGCCGTCTCCTTGGTGGCCCTGAGAGACAAATCCGTGGCTCTACGCAGTTCAGACACCGTATCAGCACTAATACCCCCGCCCTCCTCAAAATCACCCAATAACTCAGCCTGGTAAGCCTGCATTATGGACATTGTATGTAAACACGCTGCAGCTTGACCGGCGGCGGCATAAGCTTTATGAACCAGGGAAGAAGTAACTTTTACTGGCTTGGATGGAAGTGCAGGAGCCTTCAGAGAAAATGCCGTTGCTGGAGAGAGATAGCTCGCGAGCGTCTCTTCCACCTTCGGCATCTCCCCATAACCATGCTCTTTATAATTGTGAATGGATGAATAGTGTGATGTTTGTGCAGTATACACTCGATATGACACTGGTTTCGCCCACGATCTCGACACCTCGGTGTGGAGATCGGGGAAAAACGGCAGGCTCCTGCGCTGGGGCTGCGCACGAGATGGCAGGAAGCGTTCGTCGAGCTTACTTTTCGAACGAACGTCCTGCCTATCTTCTGGCCACTCAATAGACAGTCTGTCAACAGCTCTAGTTATGACATCGAGCAGTTCCTCAAACGCATGAGACTGAGGTGGCGAATCCTCAGACTCAGCTTCAATACTCGCAACATCCAACTCCTCAGAGCTGGATAGTTGCAGTACTGGTGCCTCTATCGGGGGGGAAGAAACCGCAGCGCGTGCTTCCACACCCTGATAAGAGGCACTGGATCTATCAGACGGATGCTGAGATAAGGCAGAGCCCGTCTCAACATCCACTGATAAATCCATCTGTGAACCCCAGGTCTGAGATCGACGCCGTGCCTCGGCAGCGGCGGGACCCGAGCCCTGGGGAGCGTGGTCGGGATTGAACCGAGCCAAGCGGGATCGGAGCGTACGCAATGGAAGCGCACAGCAATGCACACAGTCACCACCCTCGAGTGCTGACTGGGCATGCTCCTCTCCCAAACAAACAACACAAAGAGTGTGTGTGTCACCTCCCGTTAAATAACGCGGGCAGGGATGGACACACACTCTAAACTGCTGCTCGCTCGCCATACTGAATATATATATATATGATATAGACAGACAACACCAAATATACAGACAGATTTCACACAGAGCGCAACTGAAGACTCAGAAAGCTTTCGTTTTCTGTTTCGGGCCGGCTTTTATAGCTTCCTGGTACGTGACGTCACCCGCCTCTGACGTTCCGCCACACCATTGGACTGATTTTACATGTGCTTCAAGACGTCATCACGCAAAGCGTTCCCATAGCGTCAAACTCGACGCAACGCGAGTTCCCTTGAAAGGGAACTGCAAAAACGTATCTTTACATACAATTCTCTAAAAGCACTTGTGGCAGTAAAAAAACAACCACTTTTATTCCTTTTTCTTTTGCATAAATTATTACAGGGGCATATTTATTGATTAATAAAGACTATTTCCTGTGGTTCCTTGCACAATACTATGTTATGGCCTCAAAACACTTTTATGATAGATGCATGATTTGTAAACTAATACCTTTTGATGTTAGCATCACAATCACAGTCTTTTATGCATCCTTTTCTAACATAGTAAACTTGCTCAGTAGCTCACCTGGTACAGCATTGCATTTGCAGGTACAAGCTACGTAAAAACCTTAGCCATTATAAACAAGCTCAAAGACAAGCTAGAAAGAAGCTAAAATGACATGGTTGCTTCAGCAAATGTGTTTATCTTGTGTTTGCATCTGATTTAGGGTACTATTTGATTTAGGGTAGGTTTATTGTACTGTAGGTGGTGCGTTATTTTCAAACGCATTAGAGCATTAAGGCCTGTTCACACCAAGAATGATAACTACATAACTATAATGATAACTATTTTAGTGCCCACACCAACGTTTCTTATAAGGGGTGGATTTTGATTGTCTGACAGTTTTTTTTTTTATCGTTCATCAGCATGAAAAAAAGTTCTGTAAATGGTATTAACTATATTGTTTGTCTGTGTTGCTATTGTTATGTGGGGACATTTTAGAACAATTTTTCAAACTTTATCTTTTGTATAGTCAAGTCAAGTCACCTTTATTTATATAGCGCTTTTTACAATATAGATTGTTTCAAAGCAGCTTTACAGTGATAACAGGAAAATAATGCAACAAAGTTTGTTTCTGCTGTACAGCAGATTTAGAAGAAAATAGCGTCATAGTCCAGCTTAAGTAAGTTCAGTGATGGTTCATTTTTGTTGTAAAAAAGTTATTAATTTAGTTTCATTTATATATATATATATATATATATATATATATATATATATATATATATATATATAGAGGCTCTGGAGAAAACTGAGATGTCATCGTCCAGCTCAGTTCAGTTCTCATACTGTATAAATGTATCAATGCAGGTAGATCAATAATATTGTTGGATATTAAATGTCCCCAACTAAGCAAGCCAAAAGCCAAAGGCAACATGCATATTGAACATGTACTCATTAAACATTTCATTTTCAAACTGCTATGCTAAATTTAATGCTAATCTGTTTATTAAAACTGAACGTGCTTTTAGTACCACTGAAATGAAAGGTATCATGTAGAGCAAAGGCTGACCGCAAGTTTCATAACACCAAACACTTTATGGCTATTGCAGTGAAGCTGTCATCAAACAGCAATGATTTGACTTTCGCTCTTTTATTTAGAAGACAGGGCTTTATTTTGGTAGAGCTGCCATATTGGGCATTATAACATTTCTCCCACATTGCTTTAATGTTACTCATACTCTCTGTAGGATATATAACAAACTACTCTGCAGTGTAATGGGATTATTTTGTAAAATCATTATAAATAAGAGGTTTTGTGGTGTGAAAGTGGTGCGGATGTGTTTCTGGAAATGTAATTGAGTGTGTGTGGGTTGTTGGGGGATGCAAGGACTTGAGTTGTGGTGTCTGAATGAGAAGGACACACTCTCCCTCCTGAGATGGTGCATCATGGTCGATTATTCACACTCTTTGCACATCAGCTCCTGTGAGAGGAAGAAGTGTCTACTGCTGCAGGCGTTCTGTGAGTGTGTCTGAGAGTGAGTGTTGTGTGTGTTTTAGCATGTGCGAAGAGAGTTCAAGTTAAAGAGAGAGACAGAAAGAGTCCATGAGAGTGTGCACGACACTGAGAGGTAAAAGAAAGACAATTTTGTAGTGCAGAGCAGGCATTCAAAACACTTTTGTCAGCTGAACCCCTAATAAATTATTTATTCGAAATACCCACACAGTTTTTAAACAGTGTTAATCTTTTAACAAATAAAACTAACTTCACAACAATCAATTGCATATTCACTTTGGGTACAACTAAACTGGAACTTGATAACTTAAGCAACCACCCATTAACCACATACAACATTTTAATAACAAGTTACATTGTATATGAATATATATGTACATTTTAATTTAAAAAATCCCAATGTAAAATTATATATATACTCGACTCTCTATATATATATATACCAGAAGTTAGTGATTACAGTTTATAAGGTTATAATTATGGATATTTTTCTTACAAAAACGCATCGCTTCACTTTAGAAGGCCTTTATTAACTCCGTGTGGATTATTGTCCGATTGTGTTTGCCTGAAATAAAAAATATATACATCTATATGTATATGTATAATATATGTATAATATATATATATATATGTGTGTTTTTGTAAGAAAAATATCCATAATTATAACCTTATAAACTGTAATCACTAACTTCCAGTAGCAGCCGTCCGCATGTTCATGAAAGAGTCGAGTTCCAGCGTATGACGATGTAGTGTAGGTGAGAGTAGACACCTCTCGCGGTTCAAACTAATAGGGCTGGGCAACAAACTCAAGCTCCTCTGACATTTCTCTTTAAAAATTCTTGTTTTAGACTTCTAATTCGATTATTCAATGTAATAATTTTACATTGGGATTTTTTTAATATATATATATATATATATATATATACACTCACCTAAAGGATTATTAGGAACACCTGTTCAATTTCTCATTAATGCAATTATCTAATCAACCAATCACATGGCAGTTGCTTCAATGCATTTAGGGTGTTATCCTGGTCAAGACAATCTCCTGAACTCCAAACTGAATGTCAGAATGGGAAAGAAAGGTGATTTAAGCAATTTTGAGCATGGCATGGTTGTTGGTGCCAGACGGGCCGGTCTGAGTATTTCACAATCTGCTCAGTTACTGGGATTTTCACGCACAACCATTTCTAGGGTTTACAAAGAATGGTGTGAAAAGGGAAAAACATCCAGTATGCGGCAGTCCTGTGGGCGAAAATGCCTTGTTGATGCTAGAGGTCAGAGGAAAATGGGCCGACTGATTCAAGCTGATAGAAGAGCAACTTTGACTGAAATAACCACTCGTTACAACCGAGGTTTGCAGCAAAGCATTTGTGAAGCCACAACACGCACAACCTTGAGGCGGATGGGCTACAACAGCAGAAGACCCCACCGGGTACCACTCATCTCCACTACAAATAGAAAAAAGAGGCTACAATTTGCACAAGCTCACCAAAATTGGACAGTTGAAGACTGGAAAAATGTTGCCTGGTCTGATGAGTCTCGATTTCTGTTGAGACATTCAGATGGCAGAGTCAGAATTTGGCGTAAACAGAATGAGAACATGGATCCATCATGCCTTGTTACCACTGTGCAGGCTAGTGGTGGTGGTGTAATGGTGTGGGGGATGTTTTCTTGGCACACTTTAGGCCCCTTAGTGCCAATTGGGCATCGTTTAAATGCCACGGCCTACCTGAGCATTGTTTCTGACCATGTCCATCCCTTTATGACCACCATGTACCCATCCTCTGATGGCTACTTCCAGCAGGATAATGCACCATGTCACAAAGCTCAAATCATTTCAAATTGGTTTCTTGAACATGACAATGAGTTCACTGTACTAAAATGCCCCCCACAGTCACCAGATCTCAACCCAATAGAGCATCTTTGGGATGTGGTGGAACGGGAGCTTCGTGCCCTGGATGTGCATCCCACAAATCTTCATCAACTGCAAGATGCTATCCTATCACTTTGGGCCAACATTTCTAAAGAATGCTTTCAGCACCTTGTTGAATCAATGCCACGTAGAATTAAGGCAGTTCTGAAGGCGAAAGGGGGTCAAACACAGTATTAGTATGGTGTTCCTAATGATCCTTTAGGTGAGTGTATATGTGAATGGTTTTTGAATGGTCATTTTTTTGAAGCCCAGAAAAGCGCATCCATCCATCATAACAGTAATCCATACGCCTCCAGGGGGTTAATAAAGGCATTCTGATGTGAAGCGATGCGTTTTTGTAAGAAAAATATGAATATTTACAACTTTATAAACCGTAACCTTTCTTATAGGCTTCTGGTAACAGCCGTAAGCGAGTCTAGTTCCGGCAGAAGAGTGACCTCTGACCTGACGCATAACGTATTGACAAACGGAGAGGCTTAGAAGATAGAGCAAAACAAAACACCGGTCTCGAATTAGAAGTCTAAAACAAGAATTTTTAGAGAGAAATGTCAGAGGAGCTTGAGTCTGTTGCCCAGCCCTATTAGTTTGAACCGCGAGAGGCGTCTACTCTCACCTACACTACGCCTACATCCTACGTCATACGCTGGACCTCGACTCTTTCGTGAACATGCGGACGGCTGCTATCGGAAGTTAGTGATTACAGTTTATAAGGTTATAATTATGGATATTTTTCTTACAAAAACGCATCGCTTCACTTTAGAAGGCCTTTATTAACTCCGTGTGGATTATTGTCCGATTGTGTTTGCCTGAAATAAAAAAATATATACATCTAGGATGGCTTGAGGGTGAGTAAATTATAGGATCATTTTTATTTTTGGGTAAACTAACCTTTTAAGGCTAGCCAGATCAGGCTATTTAGGGTAACAAATGCAAATTTACGTGCATTTAAAAATGTATAGAGTGGTGTCAAAAGAGGTCAAAGGGGAGTTGTGAGACCAGGATTAAATAGATAGCCAGCATCTTTAACCTCTGTCTCTCTCTCTCTCTCTCTCTCTCTCTCTCTCTCTCTCTCTCTCTCTTCCTTCCTCATCCTCTTTTCCTTCTGGGGCACAACAGTGCCAGAGAGACAGAGCAGAAGAGCCAGCTTTGGGCTCTGTGGGTCCTCAGGGTCTGTGTGGCAACAACATCCCCCATGAAGCCACAATGATGTCTCATCCTACTAATGAGCACACCCACAAGCAACCAATGTGGTAGCCACAAGAGGACTCATTCACCCCATGGCACGCCACTCAGGTCAGCTCATCCTTACGCCAGTACAGAGTCTGAGCCATCACGAATATGAGTGTGACAGAATGTGTATGCAGTAAAAGAGAAAAAGTGTGCGGAGAAAGGAGGGCATGTCATCTCCCATAAGAAAGAGGTGAAGTTCACAGTTACTCTGAAGCCTCAGAGGAGTTCCAAGGCCCAGCCATTAAAGCCCTGTTAAAACAGTTCTGATGTTGTCAGCTTAGAAGAGGGATAGACAGAGAAACAGACAGAGATGGAGGGGAAGAGAGAAAGCGTCCCGTTCTGGCCGGCAGCACTTTGCTGGGTCTCCAGCTTGCATAGGTGTCAGATCGGCAAGCTCCTAATTTCAACATCAAACTTTCATAAGCACACAGCAAGATTCGCCAAGGTGCATTGGAGGCCTCAGAGCTTAAAATGCTAAAAGCCTCTCAAAGATGCTTTAAATGTCTTCTCAGATGATCAAAGCTGGTGGTTCCTCTCGTACGGGGGCACTTTACAGTCACGATCAGATGGATCGTGAAATGGACAGAAATGTTTGATGGCTGTGAACTTGTGAGACCTTTGCTTGTTTAAATGCTTGATTAGCATTTATGACATGTTGTACTGTAATAAGCAACGGAGGCTCATTGGAAATATGTGACTCTGCCTACATTTCTACAAAACTGCAAAACTACTAAAACGGCAACAACTGATTACAGGGGCAAATTGTCTCAAAATAAAGTCTTATTTTCGCATGGTTCCTTGCACAATACTATCACCTCAAAATATGTTTGCCATCATTCAATTTCAATTCACATTTATTTGTATTGCACTTTTCACAATACATATTGTTTCAAACCAGCTTTAAAGAAAATGCAAGTGTCTACATTACAATTTAGAGTGATCTGTTGTATAATGTATTTCAGAAATGTACATATACAAATCACGCAGTTAGCTAACATCATGTATAAATTTTAGGCAGAACAAGTGAGCTCATTAAAGTAATTATTACAAGTTGTGAACATAATGATTACAATTTTGCATTGGTGCATGCTGATTCAGAGTTTACGTCATCTGAAGTCTTCGTAGGAGTTGGAGTCATCTCTTCACAGGTGTTGGGTTATCTGAAGTTTTTGTAAGAAGCTGGATCCAAATTGGAGCTGACGTACTCTCTAGTTACCTTGGGATGGGCATCCCGAGATAAAACAGAAAAGCAAATGGAAAGTAATGCATATTATAGACTATAATAATGCATGACTTGTAAAATAATACATTTTGATGTTTGCATCAGATAACCAGCTCCATATATTTAGCTTTTCTGACATGGTAAACTTGCTTATAATATAAAAAATATATATATATTGCTTAGAGCAATGCTGAAAAGCATTGTGAAATGTACCTGGAACAACATATTTCACATTTTGCAGAAATGTAGGAAAAATCGCATATTTCCAGTGAGTCTGGGATGGTAATAGGGGTCTAGAGCATTGTAATTGAAGGTGAATTTGTCCCACAGAAGTTCTGAGGTCTTTTTTTGTTCAGTGCATATTAATGGTACTTAATATGTTTATATGCATCGGTCCAATTATTCTTCATGCGCTCCCACTGTTTCACTGCTCCCAATGACTGCCGGTGCCTGATGCAACGAAAATAGACACAAAGGTTCGTGCCTCTGAACTTGACCTTCTTGACATCTCCTCCGCTCTTGAGGGCTGTAAGGCGCCATGCCTTGCTCAACAATCCATGCCAGTAAGTGATCACACAGTATCTCGAGGCTCTCGCGTTATAAATGGAACACTTACAACAATGTTTGCATCTTCCGGCTGTTACTTGTTAAAAGCATTGCTACTCACCTTTGATGTTATGGAGACACCCTGCCATGAGCTCCACATTAATTTTTTTGCCATAAGGTTGACAGTCTACACATCATTTAACAAACAGATATTGAGTTCCAGCACACTCCACTTTGCATATGTTTTCCTTTTTGGTGCATTGAAAGACTGTCAGAGTTAGCCTGATGCTACTGGACAGAGCACCCGCTATTAGCTCTTCAGCTAGTCGTTTTGATAAGTTGTGACAAGGCACTGAAGCTGACAAGCAGACAGATAGGGAAAAGATGGCATTTCCAAGTCTACCCAAGTATTTCAAGACAAAGCTAATACTTAGACAATCAAAATTACACACTATTCCTTATCTGCCCACTCAGCTTTCCTCATCTTTGTTTGATGGAATAAAAAAAAAAGAAGAAAATGTTTCAAAAAATCCAACCGGAATTGGCATTAAAATTGTAATTATACTGTCAAGATTATGTAATACACATGTAGTTACACGTTATTACATTGTTATAACATGGCAATTATGGCTCACGTTGTCTTTGGGATCGTCAAAAGCGTTTTTTAATGAAGAAAAAAAAGAAGATTGAAATGTTGCCTTGCCCTCTGCTAAACATTAGCCAGACTTTCTAAACAGAGTTATTAAATATTGAGCAATGCAGGTATACATATTACATGGTACCATTTGCTGATTCATTTACTTATTAATAAGATCTTGCAGTAGTGTTAGTAAAAGATCATATCCAGACACGCATATCAGTGTGTGGGTTTTTAAAGTTACCGAAGAAGGACCTAAAAGAACCAGTCACAGTTAATTCATAGTGGCAGCAGGAGAAAAGAGGGAGAAGGTTATTTCCTATTTGGATCTGTTGCAATTTACTCCACTACCGCAGTGGATAGTAATCCTAATAGAAAACATTAACATTTTACATTTTTGACTTTACTTTATTGTAGTAGTAAAATGTACTTGTTCTTTTAAGGGTCATGGCGATGCTGGAGCCTATCCCTTCCCAACAGCTGGGAAGTCCATTGCAGGGCTTCCACCATCACCACTCCACCTTAATTTCACTTGAAACATTTTAAATAAAAATGGTAAACAAATAGGAAACATTTTTACATAAAACAGCAACTGAAAACAAATGCAGAGATACATGAATACATAAAAATGCAGATGAAACATATTTCACATACTTTCTTTTGGTATTAACACAATATATTTACAATATATTCAAAAAGTGCAATAAAACAGCAAATTATCTCAAAATTAAATTATCATAATTGACAATAAAAGATGTCATAAAAGATTGAAATTAAATTCACATTCAAATAATGTTATTTTTAACTGAAATATAAGAAATATCTTAAATTGTTCTTTTAACAGTACATTCAACAGTATTTTACTGTAAAAAAATTACATGTAATTGTATCAGTTAACGTGTTCTAGCAGTATTTTTTTTTCTCTGATCCTTATGTTGGGTTTAGTCTGAGGGAAAGCAGAAAGGAAAGGATGAGAGAAAAATGGAGAGGAGAAGAGGGTCAGCTGCTTCTTCCAGCCAGCTGGCTGATGTGAGGTGACGGGGCATTTCCAGCGAGAGCACAACGTCACATGTCAGGCAGGTCAGCACGGGCCAAGCAGACAGCCACTGAAATATTCAATGCTCACATATCATGCGTCTAACGCCTCTGAGTATGAAACAAGCCTGGAAGGAAGAAGAAGAATTATGTAGAATAATTCACATTTATCGTTGAATTATATTTAAAGAGGGCATCTTATCCAATTATTTTGGTAAGATGGTTTTAATGCATGTCTGAAATGTAGTCAAGTCAAGTCAAGTCAAGTCAAGTCAAGTCAAGTCAAGTCAGGTTACCTTTATTTATATAGTGCTTTATACAATACAGATTGTTTCAAAGTAGCTTTACAGTGATAACAGGAAAATGATGCAATCCGGCTGTTGTTCAGCTGATGTCAGTTCAGTGTTGATTCAGTTTCATTGTGAAGATCATCAGTTATTAAATTAGTTAATTTCATCTATAAAGCAGTTCTGAAAAAAGGGGAGAAAAGACGTCATTGCCCATGCTCAGTTCAGTTATCATACAACAGCGTCAGTCACATCAATAATATTAATGAATATTAAATGTACATCTAATTGTAATTACTGAATAATAACCCCACAAATTACAAGTATTAGAAATAAGTGTAAATCACAATATTGATTTGCCATTTTTTACAAAGTAGCCTAGTTGTTTAAAAGAAAAAAATGCATGGCAATATGATTTGCCATTTTAAGTTAATGAATAACACATCTCATGACAATTCATAACTATTTTTGCCAAATTGGTGACTAATTTGTATGAATTTGTATGATCTCATTCACATGTTTTCGTATGATCTGCTTATGCCCCACTGACTTTAGGTTTAGAGGCAGATCTTTATGCTTAACTTTTTTTCTCCAAAAAGTTATGCATTTCTGTTTGAATCACATTGTACAAATTCATACAAAATTGCCACCACATAAAATAGTTACTTTTTCTCACGAGAATGGGTTGTAGTGACCCAGTCTTCAATGAGCTTACTATAAAATATCAGATTTCCCATAGTCCCCATGTGGCAGGGTAGATCAAGTGCATTAATATTATCACTGAAGTTTCCATCTATTCTGCACAGACTGGATCATTGCCCCATCACTCATGTCATTATTGACTGTAGAAGCAGAGACTCTATGGTACACCACCATTAAAAAAAAACAAAAAAACACATACACAATAAATACATTAGCTTTAGCCTACTGAGGACTGTACTTTTATAGCCCCCCAGTTGTCTGTCAATGTTAAACAATCTCCCTTCCACATGCAGAGAGACAGAAACTGGAGCATATTTGGCTGCTGAACACCTGGGACTCTGGAGATCAACAGTTTCCACACACGCCACAATCACGCAAATACAAGCAGCCATCTTAAATGAAACAGATCTATCATTTCTTGTATCTAAGTGAACCACAACCAACAGAAAGCTGATGCTTTACTTTTACTGTAGGCTACAATAAATCAGCTCTGATGTCTTACTGCATTTAAATGTGCGAAAAACAGCACAAAAGGTGAATGTCTTCACAGCTTGTAAGCAATTATCACACATAGAAGACCACCTATAGTTTAACGTGGCTTTTAGTTCACAGTGCGAATCAAAATGGACTGTTAAGAGCAGCTGCCTGGATGAGTGAGTTACTTTCTGTTGGGGTCTTAATGGTGTTATTTATTTATTTATTTATTTATTTTTAGAGTGTAAAAGTTTAGAAAAAATTGTACAGCCTATCAGGGAGGGAGTAGAGAACAAAATGTATGTTCTGCCTATCGCAATAACACATTATTAAGACAAGATCTGTTTAAGTAGTCCTGAGGGATAACAGAATAATACCACAAATTTTATAATTTGCTCTTTGGCATAATACTTAACAACTCACCTTGTAGAAAATCCTCAATGTTTAGGAAATGCTTAACAGCTGCATAAAAAAATCTTTAAACACATAAATTGATTTATTTGTTGTTTTAGTGCACTATTCATTTCTTAGTATAGCGAAAGAGAAGAAATTAAGGCATTTCCAATGATCTAGACTGAAATATTAGCTGACCATAATTCTTTTCAACCATTATTTGTTTTGTGAACCATATTTTTTTTAACTTTAATACCAACTGGCTGAGATGCACCCTAGACCCTAGACATTGGTTTAAAACCTCAGAAATTAAGCTTTCTGGAAAGAAAAAATAAATAATGCACCAATCAAGGAAAAAAAATGAAGGCCAAATGTAATTGAATATCCCACGAAATCCATTGACCAACATTACTAGGAAATTACTCAGAATCCACAGGAAGTAAGAATGAGAGAAATATCTAGAAAAAAAAATGGATATGATTGGTTAGGCAATAAGTGGAGAAGATGCCATTTAGCAAAGCAAACAAGAGAGAGATTTGTAAGAAGAGAAGTTTTCTAAGCAATAGGACTTATGATTTTTGCCTGGAAGACCACAAAACAGATGAAGTCCCATAGACTTGCACTGAAAACACTCAAACCACATCTGGAGACCCGAATATCACAGAGGCTTTGTGGGTTTTGACTTGGGCCAGTAAGCAATCTCCTTGCAAAACTATAGCAACCACCAAGATCACTCTATAACTGAATAGCAATGTGCTAAAGACACAATAGCAACCATTTAGATCACCCTCCCATCTTCTTCTGAATAGGTAAAAAAGGTTGTTAATAATTGTAATAAGCAAACATTGATTATCAGGACAATTTTAAAATATCAGCAAATAATATATCAGTCCAAACCTGCTGCAATTTTCAGTTTTGGAAAATCAAGTATGATTCATCAGGCTTTTGAGGAAAGCCTATTTGTACATCTCTCAAATCATCATTCTGTTGCATTTTATGTTTTGCCTCCTAAAATTAAAACTACACAGCTCTGATCAAATAAAACTAAGCATTTAAACATCAGCTTACTAAGACATATTATTAGAAGATATTTTTGATTTTTGCTCAGTTTGGTCCTCTGAATAAAACTGAGGTGTTTTATTTATTTATTTATTTATTTATTTATTTTTCAAGTATGAGCTCCATCTTGTCCTATTCTACATGAGCCTAATGTATCAAATATGACATAACTTACTTAACAAAAAAAAAACAAAAAAAATGTTGCAGCATTTTTTCTCCACTTGTTTTATTTATGCCTAGAGCAGAAAGAGCAAAATCTAGAGGACCTCACCAAGGACTTCTTAGATCTGGCATGCCTCACAGCCTATCCAGATCACTCGCTTTGTGTGTTCTACTTTACCAGCCTTGGTCGAGCGATTCAAGGTACGCCTGCTCAGTGTTGGTCTTTTGGGAGATTTTGACAACTATGTGGAGTGGATGCTGGTGAATAACGGATCTCCGTTAACCATCTGCCCCGCCAGGAAGGACATCACCAGGCCCTCTCCGGACCCAAAGCCCAGCCAGCCGCCTCTCACACACTGCATGGAGCGTATGCCAGAGCCCACCTCAGGCACGGGACCCGAGCCTGCTGCAATGTCAAATCGAACAAAGACTGAGCCCGATCCCAACGAATTGTCTGACCAGGTGCGTGAGTCATCCGTCACTGTGGGTGTCCTTGTGGAGTTCGAGGGCATGTAGTGGAGCAACGTCCACACTCCTGTCAGTGAGGGTGAGTTGCAGCTAGCCTAAGTGTTAACTATTTTGAGGAAATAGAAAAGGATATATCTGTGTCTTCTATCCCCGCTGGTCCCGCCCAGCTCAAAGTCTCCTTTGTTTCCGCTGGTCCCACCCAGTTCCAAGTCTCCTGTGTCTCTGAGGATCCTCCCCATCCTCCTTCCCCATCTGCCTATAACAGCCAGTCCCCCTGGCCCCACCTCCGCTGGTTCCCTTCAGTCCTTTAGCTCCTTCTCTGACTCCACTCTGCTGTGTGGATCTTTCTCGGGTCTTCCGGTCTCCAGCTCCGCCTTGTCAAGAGGATCCCTTGACTTCATTTCCAGCCACCAAGCCCATTACTCCACCTCGGCTCATCAACCTGTCGGCTCGACCTTGGCTCCTCCCTTCCTCGACTCCACCTGAGACCATCGTCCTTACGGCTCCACCAGCCTCCCTCATCCCTCCGGCTCCATCTTGGTCAGATGTTGTTCCCAGGCCTTCAGCTGCGCTGCGTCCCTCCACCCCTTAAGCTCTTCTCAGGCTCTGTATATATCCTAGTGAGATGTATTTTATAAGATAAGGATTTTATTTTTAAGGATTTAAGGATTTTCTAAGGACTTTTGCTTTATCTTTGTTAGTGCACGTCTAACACATTACAAATACAGCATCATAAACTTATTACAAATATCCAGTAAAACTCCTAATCAAGGCACATGCTGGTAGAGTGCTATCTCTACTCCACAATGTCCTCTATATCAGTCTTATTCATGCCTGAGCAAGATCCTTTTAAAGTGCTTTTCTGGCAGACCTCAAAGCTCTCCACAATGCACTTAGGAGTCAAATATTTGGATTAAGAGCGCCCATCATTCTCAATCAGTATAATATATCCAGTGTGGCGTTTATACTCTTTAAGAGCTGTCTGCCTTTATTTGTGGAGATGCTGGTGCTGTGGCCGACTCCTTTAGCTCCAATGGTACTGCTCAGGTTGACTGTGCACAAATAAACAGCAGTGTGTTGATTTAGGAAAGAGAGAGAGGAAATAAAAGACTGAAAGTTGGAGGCTGGTTCCGGAGAAGCAGTAAACATACAGAGGGTTGGCTCCAGGGCAGACTCCTCAGCAGAGCAATCCAAATCTAAGAGCAGTAACCTCTCAGCCCTGCTGTCTAGAGCCTGAAGCTCATTTAGATGGCATTTAGAAGAGCATTTACAGTACCACCAGTCCTGCCACTAATTACCCAAGTATAAGCTTTTGAGAAGTGAGGTATGAGAATAATTATTAGTGGTGTTTGCTAAGATGAGTATAATCATTACTAATGCTCATACTTAGGGTTGGGGATTTGAACAACCTTCTGACCTTACGTATTAAACTGTGTTGCATAATGTGAGCTGTTTGTACTATAGACATAAATTACTCCTAAAATCATTGAGGGCTTACAATTTTCACCTGGTGGACTTGCTGTGTTTTATTCACAGCGTGATCTCCGATCTCTGTGTGCAAGTGATCTGTGTGTGTTTCAGTGAAAGCCGCACATTACAGTTTTTCTCAGTCGCTTTGGTGCATTTCTCACATCACTATTTACATTTGCACAACAGTTAGTTCAACATTATAGCCGCACATTACAGTTTTTCTCAGTCGCTTTGGTGCATTTCTCACATCACTATTTACATTTGCACAACAGTTAGTTCAACCTCCACAACATTTAGTCATTTGTGCACATCATAGTAGCAGTTTCTCATTCCTTCCAACAAATTGCAAATGCTTTTGGACATGCATCAATTGCTTTCATACAACTCTCTGCTGTTTTTTAACATTATCATTTTCGTATGTCATGTCAGTCAAAATTAACTATACTTGTGAATGCTGAATAGTCATTCCATATAAAACTAATAGTCCTCATTTCATTGCTTGAGTCATTACATACAAAAATGTTGAACTAGTTGTCAAAATCTGTCAAGCAAATTTTACACATTTTTTTAAGTCTTTTTTTTTCCTGAAAATGTCTCCTAAATTGAACAATTTCTCTCAGGTGAATCTCAGCTTTCACTGATGAGAAGGGGTGTGTGAAGAATTAGTTGCAACCAATGATAAGCCACTTCTCTACAATCACTGTCAGAGCTGAATCCCGTAGTCAAGTCACCTTTATTTATATAGCACTTTATATACAATGCAGATTGTATCAAAGCAGCTTCACATTGATAACATGAAAATAATACAACAAAGTTTGTTTCTAGAAGAAAATTGCATCATCGTCCACCCTAAATAAGGCAGATCAATAATATTGTTGAATATTAAATGTCCCCAACTAAGCAAGCCAAAAGCCAAGGCAACAGTGGCAAGGAACCAAAACTCCATCAGGTGACAGAATGGAGAAAAAAACCTTGGGAGAACCCAGGCTCAGTCGGGGGCCAGTTCTCCTCTGGCCAACGAGCGAACAGTGGATGATGTCGATGAGGCCTTCACAGGGCTGATGAGGCTGGCACTTCAGGGATGCGTCATGGTTAGGTCCAGGTGCAGATCCACCATCTGATCTGGACACTTAAAAAAAAAAACACTTTACAAGCATATATGAACCAAGCAGGACATAGTGTGTACCATTTCTACAATACTGTGACACAGAAATGGAAGGTCAGCCTCGTGGAAGAGGGGTGAGGGTGCGAGGAGGAAGGGGAAGGGGACAAAACAGGGGAAGAGGAAGAAGAGGCCAAGTACATAGGCGGATCCCTGATGAAATCAGGGCTACAATTGTGGATCATGTTGTCAATCACGGCCTCACATTGGCTGAGGCTGGTCAAAGGGTGCAGCCAAATGTTGGGAGAACCACTGTAAATTCAATTATTCAAACATTTCGTCAGGAGAACAGGTGTGTATAAATGGACAGTAATTCAGCACTAAACAATCTGCACTGCACTACTGTCATTGTGTCATACATGAAGCTTGCAGTGGGACAAGAACTTGTCACTGTACATTTTACATTTAGACGTACAGCTTTACTGCATCACACATTTAGTGTATTGTAGTGTACAGTAGTGTTACAGTAAAGATTTGCCATATTTACTGTAATTTTACTCTGCACCACACAGGATTGCAAGACAACCTTGCAGAGGTGGAAGAGGGCCTCTTTTTACTCCGCAACAAGAGGAAGCCATTTGTGCAATGGTGATTGCAAACAATGCCATAAGGTTGAGAGAGATACAAAGTGCTGTTATAGAGGATGACAACATCTTTGGGAATATTGAATCTGTTTCAGTCGCTACAATTGACAGAGTGCTCAGGAGGAATGAAATGCGCATGAAACAATTGTACAATGTGCCATTTGAATGGAACAGCGACAGAGTGAAGGAGATCCGTCACCAGTATGTACAGGTAAAACATGTATGTGTTCTATGTATATTCTAATGTTCAGTGCTGTAAACTGTTTATTTTGTGTAGTGTCATGCACTACACTTACATGACAGTTCTGTGTATGTGTATTCACAGTGCATACTGTACAATATGTTGTCCAAAATGCATTATGTTACACAGGAAAAGTTGTTATAGTTTTTCTCACTCCCTCTTCTGTAATAAAGCATGTACTGGAGCTGGAGGCCAGGGAACCGCTGCACACATTCATATACCTTGATGAGGCGGGTTTCAATCTGGCAAAAGGTAGAAGACATGGAAGGAATCGCATTGGACAGAGAGCAACCATTGATGTCCCAGGCCAACGAGGAGGGAATATTACTATGTGTGCAGCCATCTCAGAAAACGGCGTCCTCACCCATATCCCCCGTCTTGGTCCATACAACACACAACATCTGCTGACTTTTTTAGACACCCTTTACAGGGACATAATCCCTGAGAATGAGAGGGGTCTAACTGGAGACCATCTGAGCAAGCATGTTGTTGTTTTGGATAATGTGCGTTTTCACCACTCAGATGTCGTCAGACAGTGGTTTGCAGCACATGATAGGATGCTGGTGGAATATCTCCCTCCCTACTCACCATTCCTAAATCCAATAGAGGAGTTCTTCTCTTCCTGGAGGTGGAAGGTATATGACCGGCATCCACATACCCAAATGGCTCTGCTAGCGGCCATGGATTCAGCATGTGATGACATCACAGCAGAGTCCTGCAGAGGGTGGATTCGCCACTCGAGGAGATACTTTCCTCGCTGCATTGCAAGAGATGATATTTCTTCAAAACCTAACGAAACTTACCAATTCACAAAATTAACGGAATGCATAGCTGATATATAAAAATTAAATTTAAAAAATTATAAAAAAAAATTGGATGACTCAAAAATTGGATTTCCTACTTCTAAATTCTGAAAAAAACAGAGATTCTAATTATTGGACAAAAAACTTCCTCACGTAATAACCTAGAATTCTGTCTAACACTTGATGGCTGCTCTGTTAAGTCTTCGTCGTCGGTTAGGAACCGTGTGCTCTTTGATACCAATCTTTGATTTGAAAGTCACGTGTCTAGTATCTGTAAAACCGCATTTTTCCATCTTAAAAATATATCTAAATTACGCCATATGCTCTCATTGACAAATGCGGAACAATTAGTTCATGCGTTCATGACCTCAAGGCTAGATTATTGTAATGCTCTACTGGGTGGTTGCCCTGCACGCTTAATAAACAAACTACAGCTAGTTCAAAACGCAGCAGCTCGAGTTCTTACCAGAACCAGGAAGTATAACCATATTAGCCCGGTTCTGTCAACACTGCACTGGCTCCCTATTAAACATCGCATACATTTTTAAATATTGCTAATTACTTACAAAGCACTAAATGGTTTAGCTCCGCAGTACTTGAGCGAGCTCTTAACGCATTATAGTCCTTCACGTCTATTGCGATCTCAAAATTCCGGCCAGTTGATAATACCTAGAATATCAAAATCGACTGCTGGCGGTAGATCCTTCTCCTATTTAGCACAAAAACTTTGGAACAGTCTTCCTACCATTGTCCGGGAAGCAGACACACTCTGTCAGTTCAAAGCTAGACTAAAAACACATCTCTTTCACCTAGCATACACATAATACATTATAGACTTCTATAATTCAATGTTAGGCTGCATAGATCAGGTCAGCCGGAACCGGGAACACTTCCCATAAATCCTGATGTACTTGTTACATCATAAGAAGAATGGCATCTACGCTAATTTTAGTGTCTTTGTTTATCCCGAGGTTTTCCCGCAGCCTGCCGGATCCAGGCCGTATCCAGATCTGATGAAGGACCTTCGCCTGGACCCGATGACAACGCAGTGTTGAAGTGCCAACTAGTCTCTCCCTATGGAGGATCCCTTTATCACTCCAGATAAAGCGTTGTCGGGAAAATTGGTTTTGCGTACCTAGCCCGAAGTGACAAAATAAAATTCTATATCAAAATTTATAAGGAAAGACCAGTACTTTGTTTAGGCTTGGTTTGTAGGGAATTACAAACCTGCGCACATATATTCAAACGCACATAACTATAGAACCAATTCTTAATGCGCATGTGAACGCCATCAGCGTCTATCTCAGGTTCGCTTTTAAAGTCTGTGTAGAGAGAATGGTGTCGTCGTAGCGGCCCCTAATTTAATAACAAAAAGGATAACTATAATGTATGGCGGAATAGCACTTGAAGTTGGGAGCACTTCGACTCTGCGCAGTAAAGTGACATGGCAGACATGGCAGTGTAAATGACAGAAGTGAGAGGGAGGGGGGGAGAGGATTTTTCAGGAGTGACTTTTTAGGTACTAGGTAGGCTGTGGCATTTAAACAATGCTCAATTGGTACTAAGAGGACCAAAGTGTGCCAAGAAAATGCTGTTTGCGCAAAATTCTAACACTTCTATCTGAATATGGCAGCAGAAATCAAGATTCATCAGGCCAAGCAACATTTTTCCAATCTTCTATTGTCCAATTTTGACGGGAGTGGAACCCCGTGTGCCTATCTGCTTCAAGGTTTGAAGTGTTGTTGTGGGTTCAGAGATGCTTTTCTGCATTCCTCAGTTGTAACAAGTGGTTATTTGTATTTACTGTTGCCTTTCTATCGGCTCTAACCAGTCTGGCCATTCTCCTCTGACTTCTGGCATCAACAAGGCATTTTCACCTCAGAACTGCCGCTCACTGGATATTTTCTCTTTCTCTTTCTCTCTTTCTTTTGTCTGTTCATTGTCCGGTATAGTTTGCATTTACGTTTCATGTGGTTGTGTAATTCCATTCTCCTGTGTGTTTTAGTTCAATCTTGATTAAAAACTGTTTTATATATATATATATACTGTATATTTCCATGGCTTGCAAAATTGTATATGTTAATGTTATTTAATTAAATGGTTATATCAAACACTTGACAACGTAATTAAGGAGTTTGTCCTTTGGTAATTAAGCCTCACCCACATAAAGAATGAAAAGTAAAATATTAAGTAAAGAAATAAAATAAATTAGAGCTCTGCACATGATTTAACACACAGCAGTCTCAGTCTGTTGACAATTAGTTTCTTAGTCATTAATTTTAAGTGGTGATGGACATGCAGAGAGATGAAGTCATTTGGGTCTGAAGTTGAGTGGGTGAGTGATGTGAGGTCACACTGTACTTTTTCTTTCACTGCTCTTGTTTTAGCGTTATTTCAAGGTTCAAATGGGTCTTTTCAGACCTCTGCATTTGAAGAAAATCAAAAATAGTTCATGGTGTATTTTATCACTGTCTGCTTACAAAACATAAAGATGCTTTCAGCCAAATCCCAAGAGCACTCTTTGTTGAACTGATATGGTTAAATTATGTTGCCTTATTTTAAGAATTGAATGTTGTTCAGATTGCCAGTTCACTTTTTCACCTGACATTTTACCAGTGGTTCTGTTGAGTCCAGTGGGGATTGCTGGCTCCTTCTCCTCCAGCATGAGGTCATGACCCTGGGCTACAAAGGTGAGAGTGAGGCCTAAGGGCTGCTGGTGGAGGTAGTGTTGGATTACCTCATTTGTTCCTTTCCTGCCATGATTAAGCCAATTACATTACATGGCAGTCAACAACAGACACAATGAGCGCTCTGAAAATCAACATCAGGAGGAACTGACTGTCAAAGACCTCTGCTCAAAGCTACCCATACAGCAGCATGTGGCCGTATACTTCATAATTATGTAGATGTGGATAGTTTCCAAGGCTCAGCGAGTTCCACAATGAGGCATTATACATGAAACCCTTCACTTTTATCAGATTTACCTCACTGCCACTGATTTAGCTTGTGTTTACATATATGTTTCACATATTAAACACAATCACACAATACACACGCTTAACTGTGTCTGGCATGAGCAAACATACAGTCATTTCAAACTGAGCACAATTTAATGGGGTGTCTTTCAAATTTGATTTGCCTACATTTCAGGGTGGAAACACCAATTCCCCATATAACCAAATTCAAGCCAATATGTTTCATGAAATAAAGCCAGATATTTTTGTTAAACTGACACTGAATCCAAAAAAGTGAAGTTCAGAGGGTAGCTCTTTATAACCACTGGGGTAAAGTATGAAAAACTTAGTAACATGATCACGGAAAGGCAGTGTGTTTTAGAGAGCTCTAATATATCACTATTAGCACATAGACACAGGATTTTAGGAGCCAAGCCAGAAGGGGTATATTGGCATGCTTACAGTAGTCTTGAATCAGCTTTTGCATTGCACTTCTGACTTCCCATGATATATCCATGCCAGAAATCTAGCTTTAGGTAACAGGAACTCTGCATTAATGTATTCCATCTAACATATGGTGGAACTATTCCCCCTAAAGTGTGGGATTCAATCTTATGCATTTCTTCTTAGAAAGCTCTTCAAAGTTATTACTTTTTTCACAAAATAAAGTTATCTATTGATTAGCCTCCCAATATATATATATATATATATATATATATATATATATATATATATATATATATATATATATATATATATATATATATATATATATATATATATATATATATATCACTGTCCGCTTACAAAAAAATATATGCTTTCAGCCAAATCCCAAGAGCTCTCTTGTTGAACTGATATGGTTAAATTATGTTGCCTTACTTTAAGAATTGAATGTTGTTCAGATTGCCAGTTCACTTATTGTTTGGCAGCTATCTGTGGGAAAGGAGGATTACATAAGAGAATGATGAAAAAAAATTATAATAATCAAGTGTCTGTGCTCTATGAATTCCGCATAGAGAGCTGCTCAGTGTTGAAGGTGGTGGTCCCAGTATGGTGATGCTGGGAATTAGCAAGCCAGCAGGGCTTCTTTACACCTCCTTGTCAACTGCTCTATGTAAACTGGAAGAAGTTTGACCCCATGAGATGGAGAGTCAATACTCGAACCTTGTTCTTCCCTGCCAGTGTTTATATCGCCCTGTGGTTGATTGTCTCATCGTAATACTTTTCACTATATTTTTCAATTAATACCATTTTGCCCCTAATCAATAACTTCTCATTAATTTGTGAATGTGAAAAAATCAGTTGTTACAGAGTTATTAACATGTTATTACTACATTCACCAGTTTTGATCATTTCAACTTAAAGAAATCGTTTAAATTCCAAATTATACATGAAATAGAGCAAAACCAATATGCAGTAAAAAATATATTTATTTTAATATTCATTATATTTTTTTTATATGTAATCAAGTCTATATGAAATTTGTCAGAACATATAATCTCAGAATTACCAATAATTAGTCTTGCAAGAATGGTCTATTGTCTCTTACATTTTCTCTTTTATTTAAGCAATCCAAATCTCTCAGTTATCCTGACTGCCTAATAGGAAACGGAAGTGGGAATAGTGCAGTTAGCATTAATGCTAAACATCTCCACCTGGTCAGCCTGAGGGCCAGTGCCAATCCCCACCCACCTGCAGCATCTATGAACTATGCTGAAATAGCTGTATTGTTTTTGGAAGGGAGGTTGCAGTGTTTAGTAGCGGTGTAGGGGTGGGGTAAACGGTCCTCTAACAGCTGCTGACCCCAAAACATTTCCTTACCCACTAAACACACACG
Organism: Abramis brama; assembly: GCF_963993115.1. NCBI lineage: Eukaryota > Metazoa > Chordata > Actinopteri > Cypriniformes > Leuciscidae > Abramis > Abramis brama. Next base: position 39,609,360 of record NC_139967.1, read on the forward strand.
CACGTATACACAAGGGTCTGGTTTCCATTTCAGCTTTCTGGTGGAAAAGGTGGAAAGAAGTTGACCCTGCCCTGTGCTACTCCATTCTAACTGACAGCTCTACGTGTTAAAGCTGTGATATGGCACACGCACAGCCTCCCAATTTAGCCCAAATGGGTCTTGACTGCTACCAGACCTTCCCGGTATCTCTGAGCAAACCCTCCTGCACCCTGCCGCCACTCTGAACATCATCAATCTCCATAAAGGCTTTCTTGGCAAAGCTTTGCTCATTATTATTGTTGTGTTATGTTTCAGAAAGCTAAGAACGTAAGCAAGGCTGCCGATGAGTTAAATGTTACAGTCCTTATGCTCTCTATAATGGACCTAGTATTATTTTGAAGTGTTTTTTAAAGTCTTTTGAATAAATTATAGGACTTTAAAAATCTCATGAAATCACAACTGGACCACTTTAAGTCGATGTCAATTAGCTTTAAGGCCATATACTACATGGTCAAAAATTGTGTTGGCACCTGAACACCACACCTACGTGCGTGTCCTCTAAATGTTGAAACATGTATGTATAGGTTTGACATGTTAAAGTTTACTCAAAAATGAAACTCATTTACTCATGTCCTTCCATATCTTCTGTGAAATGCAAAAGAAGATATTTTGAAAAAGGTTCATAAAATGAAAGTCGGTGCGGTCCATTGTTGTTTAGGAATATCTTAAGAAATTAATTCAACGTTTAATACAAATTTTGTTGCATTCACGGTCACCATATTTGACAATAGTACACTCCGCTGTTTAAAGACCTACTAAATTTAGATTACTTGTGATTTTATTGACAGCACTAGTTTTAACTCTTTTATCGCCATTGACAGAAATTTCTGTCATTTATGAGTAAACGCTTCCCTGCCATTGATGGAATTTTCTGGCTTTCCGTGTTTTTACTGTTGTATGGTAGGGAGTGCTATTACATATTTTCTGAAAGATTATTGAATCTCCTGATTAAAACAGTCAACAAATAGACAGAAACAAGCAATAGCTAAGCAGATGCATATGTAAAATTACCTGATCATCAACATAAACTGCATATAAATCAAATCTGTCTAATATTGCTGAATGAAATGTTGACCCAAGACAAGGTCGACCCTGTGCAAGCTTTGGGGGTGTTATCTACTTCATCTATGTTTTGATCATCATTCTGAATCCGATCCAGATGCAGTCTTTGACAAAAACGCGATTTGCTCAGCTTTTGGCTTAAAATGTTGCTTTTTTATGAAACTTACCCATTAAGAGTTGATAAAAAATATATACATGAAGCTAGAATAAAAACAAGTTTTTTTGTGTGTGTGTGTTTTTTTGTTTGTTTTTTTTTTAAGTAGAGGGTCTGTATTTGTATCTGTACATGTTCAGATATTCATTCAACAAAATATTCAGAGGGCCCTGAAACTTTTGTGAAAATGATATATATATATAAAAAAATGCTGTTGCTGGCTGGTAACTTTTTTCAACTGGCAAATAAAATAAAATAAAAAGTTTTGTACAAAAAATCTAAATATTAAACTTAGATGTGATGTAAACATAATCTTGGAAACGACATATTGTCTTCTTCATAATATCATACTTAAGATTTTTCTCACAACGTGTTCAGTAAATGGGTTTGTATAGGCTACAAGAACTATAATTGTCTTTTTATTTTAAGAAGGGTCTTAAAATTCGCAAGGGAATTTGTGGGTCCTTGGCAACAAAATAAAAAATAAAATAAAAAATAAAACACTGATGTCTTGTTCACACAATAATAAATGTTTGTCCGATGAAATGCTCTCCAAAATAAAAATGTCTCTCCCACTAAGACACCTAACACCAATTACTAATAGCAAGTATCCAAACATAGTTCATGCCTGGCTATTTAAAAAATAAAATAAAATGATTTTAAGGAGGTCTTTAAAGGACTCACAATATAGGCTTGGCCATGGTCTCTAAATTAATCGGATCTAAATGCAAATCTGTATGTAATGCAATGATAGCATTAACGATTTCAATAGAAAATTGCGAGACAAGCACACAACACTGTAGATGTTGCTAACATGCCCCAATTGCCAAATTATTTATGGACACAAAACTACTTCGACTAACACCAGCCGTGACCCCTGAGCTATTCGCCACAAAACACTGTCTGTCAATACCCCAAACTGATGAAAAATAAATCTAGTGTTCACCACATTCTTGTGTGGGGGGTTGGAAATGCAGTGAAATGTATGCTTAGGTTTGAGTTCCTGCAATATTTATTATACGCATATCTATTATTCAGCAGGTTAGGTGAGAGAGTTTCAGTGGCCAGACAAACAGGCATGTACCACTGATAATTCCTGAAATCACTGTGGAGTGAGGGACCACAACGGCAAGCTTTCTAACATCTGTCAAATAGGCCAGAAACAATCACAACACACATGGCTTCTCCCACCTTGTCCCTCTCAGCCAGATACAGTACTTTTTCCCAACAACTCACATGCTAGTTCAAAATAATACATTAACAGTTAGTGTTTCATGCCAAAAAAGAAATGCACCTTAAAGGGATAGTTCACCCAAGAATTCTGGCATAATTTACTCATCCTAATGTTGTTCCAAACCCGTAAGACATTCGTTTCTCTTTGGAACACAAATTAAGATCTTTTTAATGAAATTAAAGTTTTCTTTCCCTCCATTGACGGTCTACACAACTACCACTTTCAAGCTCCAGAAAGGTAGTAAAGACATAAAAACAAAAAATACAACAACATAATTTACTACTTTATTTACAAAATATTAATCTCCAATGCACATTCACTAGAGCACCATTCGTGCTGTGTTGACGCGAGAGCAGATGTTGTTGCGTGAACGCACGTTGGAGATTAATATTTAGTAAATAAAGAGTTGATTATGTTTGTTTGTGTTTTGTGTGTTTTAATGATGTCTTTACTACCTTTCTGGTGCTTGAAAGTGGTAATTGCATAGACTGTCAATTGAGGGACAGAAAGCTCTCAGATTGCATCAAAATTATTTTCATTTGTGTTCCAAAGATGAATGAAAGTCTTACAGGTTTGGAACGACATGAGGGTCAGTAATTAATGACAGAATTTTCATTTTTGGGTGAACTAACCCTTTAATGCAGTAACAAGCTCAAGCTAAACCCTAGTAATGAAAATTGCAAATAAGCAGCAGAATACTTCACAGACCAAGCAAAAATTCCTGGAAATCTCTCTCTCTCTCTCTCTCTCTCTCTCTCTCAAAGGCATTTGCTATTGTTTTTAGTGTGCCAGGGAATTCAAAAATATACACGCATGGATTTGCTTATGACAGAACGCCTCAGGAGTTGATTACATATTTCAGTTCCTAAAATAGTTTTGTCTATTCCTAACACGCTCATTAAAGCTGCGGCTCTGTGATCATATGTGTGTTTTCAATTCCCAGAATGCCCGGAGCTTCTGAAGTCAGATCACCTCTTGACAAAACTTCACTGGTTTTCTGCAAAACATTGGCTGTCCTTGACATGAATGTCTGTGTGTGTGAACTGTGTGTGTCTGTGTGTGTGAACTTGCTCTAATTTTTTATGATTTTCTTTTATGTATATATCTTTATTCACAAAGTGTATGTAAGTGTTTGTAATTATAAAGCAAATATATGTTTGTGTGGTCCAGTATGTGTACAGTATGCTATGTGTTTTCTGAAAAAAAAAAAAAAAGAGAATGAAATATTGCAAAAACATTTTTTCCTTGCTTTACAATTGTTTTGCTGTAGTTCATGTAAAATGTTTAATTTTAGAGAATTTCAAATTGTTTAATGAATAAAAAACGGGCTAAATGTAGTAATAACAAGGTAATAACATGGTAAACAATCAAAACTTTGTGTTTGAATGTACTAGTTAATCATAAGTTAATCAATTTTAGAGTGAGACAAATCAACTAATACAACAAAAAATAACAGAATATAACAAATCCATTGCTAACATTTATTGTTTGTGCTGTTGTCATTTCCTGGATGACGGTGTAAAAAATACAACATTTCTAAACATGAAACGTTTCAATTAGAGGGATGTCAAGATGAAGAAAAATCTTCAGATTCTCCTTATGCCGGCGTAGTAGAATGAACAGAGCGAGCGGTCCAGGTGCGTCTGGCACGCAAGATGGAGGAAGTCCCGTGTGTGTTCTTCCAGTGGACGTTCTCCCTGCTCCAGGCAGAGCAGCTGGACAACAGTAAGAATCCATAGTGTAAGGAAAAAAGCAAAAAAAAGGGGGGTAAAAAACGCCACAAAACTTAACTTCTGTTATGGTCCTGTCTTCTATCATTTACTGGTTGTATAGACTACACTATGACAAAGATGAAAGTCAAAAGTCTTTAATAATCCACAATGCGTAAAGAATATGAAGACAGGCAAGTAACAACCATCAAACACAGACGAGACAGGACTAAGGACTGAACAAAACAGGGAGTACTTATACAAGAACTAAATGAAGGAATTATTGAGATAATTGATGGGCAACAGGTGAATACAATGACTAAATCAAACACACGGGAGAACGGGGTCAAACTAGCAGACACCATAGGCAGAGTCAAAACACAAAGAAACATGACCATATCAGAACATAACTTTGACATTTATATCAGAAATGTACAATATTAAATGCACAAAAAATAACATTACGATGTCCACAAATCAATTTCAGTAGTACATTAAGTTTAATTTATTAGCGTAGAACTAGTTTAATGTGATAGTTTCATCCATCTACTATAATATAATATATTGTTAGTCTTGAGAGTACTTACCTTAGTGAATAAATAAGATCCACACTAAAGATTAGTATGTCCTAATAGACTGGTATTAGAAATTTTGTTAAGCGTGCATTCCAGCACCAGATCGCCATTTTATCACAAACAAATGAATTGATAATAAACTAGAGATGTTTATTTTGTATTATGTTTAAAAAAAGTGGTTGGGACAATATCGACCCTGGCGAAAAGTGGTGGAGGCATGTCAAATGAAAAACTTTCAAAATCAGGTTGACTGACCCAATACAATAAAACAACCGAGCAAAGGGTTAATGTATAAAACCCAACAAGCTGGGTCAAAATGACCGGTGGGTTTTTATGTCTGACACTAAAGAAAATAACCCCAAAAATATTACCTAAAAGGCTCAACTCAGCTTTTGGGTTAAAAAAAAGGAGTCGTGGAGGAAAAAGTGGAGTCGATGCAGGTATGTTTTCAGTTATACCGTGTGTGAAATGAATGAGTGGCATTAATGCTAACACATCAACATCATAAATCACATGAGAGGTGGTGCCCACCTGCCCAACTCTGACCACAGATCATTTCCTCTTAAAGAGTGGGCAACTAAAAGGACAGCTTGTTTGTGCTGTTTACTGATCAGAGATTATTTCAGAAGTTTGTTTATATATGGTTAAAATTAGAAATATGGAGGAGGAAGTTAAATCGGCAGTAAGCACAGACAACAATGTTTACTATACACAGTCCTGTTTATTCCTTCGGATCTGATAGACAAATGTCTTCGCTAAATCAAGTATACTGTCATTTCTTTGACGCTGGAGTTGTTTCCCATTTTTAGTTTTGGAGTGCATACTTTATGTAAGTTCTGAAGAGTAGGGGTCACAAGGGCCTCTGAAAACATGAATGGTCAAATACAGTCTCAAAGATGGCAAGACATTTTGGTGTTATACATGTAAACGGAGTCTTTGCATGTGAAATGAGAGAAAAAAAGAATTGCCATGTGTTTTTTTTTTTTTTTTACCAGTTGTAAAACAGAACATTCATTTTAATTAAATACCAACTGGAATAATAGTATCCTCTCTGACTTGTGAACATCAGTTTTTACTTGTGGGTGCTTGTGTGTTAAATAATTATTTTACTGTAATATGTTTGCCATCAGACCGTAGCAGAAGTTAAGAGTGACATGTTTTTGTATCATATTTTTAATATGGTCATTCTGGACAGGGACGAAGTTCTGAAAGTTATGGCATGTTTTCACAGAAAAAATTGCAACTGTTTTATTTCAAAAGATCAAGGAAAATTTTACTTTCCATGATATGACTTTAGGCAGAGCTGTGGGCCCCTTGTTGTGGTTGGTGCTTTGGAAACATCGTGATGGCATATAATTATTCCTCCAAAGAACAAGGAGAACTTGAGAAGGGAAGAAAATAAATAGTGGCTATGACAAGGTTGATGAGTGGCGATGGACAACAGCATCTTTTAGTGCAACAACAACCTGGCTTGAACAACCCAGGCTTGGGCAAGGGCAAAATCCCAGCTCAATGGGTCAGAGGCAGAATGCCCCTTTGCATCAGAGGATGAAGAATTCTTGGCAAATATTTTTAATATCCCCATGACAGTAATCTGTGGGCGGAGCGCTGTGAATCTGGCCACAGTATGGCTTAGAGGGTGAAATAAGCTCTAAAATAATGTGTCCTACGCACACTTCTCCTCATCCCTGACCGATTGTCAGCCTTCCTTCTACTGAGTGATTTCCTTGAAGATTTACCTGGGCGCAAATCCACTGATGTGTCTGAGTAAAGAAGTGAATAAAAAGGAAACCGTCTCAGCCCAGTGTAGTCCGAAAGAACACGACAAAGATTGAGAACATATAAAGCTGTGAAATACCCATGGATCACTTTAACTCTTTCAGTGAGGTGTACAGTATGTGCATATTAACACAAACACACATATATGCACATGCACACAAGCTAGATACAGTTTTTTTATTCGCTTTGGTACTATTTTCACAAGTTAGGTGTACATTTTCAAAACTCTTAGTGCTAATATCACAACAGATCATCAAAAGTGCACTTTTTTCAAACATTTCATCATGTTTTCAATTGTGTAAGTACAATACACAAAATCACAAAGTATCCTTTTCACAACACAAAATAAGTGTTTCATCTACATAAATGTTTCATTCACAGTAACTGCCTTTCATAAAGCTCTTATCAAACTTTTGATTTGCATCTCCTCTTGTTCAGTTTAATACATGTGTCTATTATTTAATCCAAATGATCTTAATGGTTAATCAATGAATCATTTGGTGCACCTATATATTTCTATAGATATTGATTCTATACACAGTTTCTATAGAACTTGTTTGCAATTTCTGATATGGAAAACCAAATGTAATGAATTATTTTTACATAAGTGATATATATATAGTTATAGATACAGTAATAACCACCACGATGTTCAAAGTGTTTGCACATGCATGTGTGTGAGAGAGTGTGTGAGAGTGTGTGTGAGAGTGTGTGAGAGTGTGTGTGAGAGAGAGAGAGAGAGAGAGAGAGAGAGAGAGAGAGAGAGAGAGAGAGAGAGAGAGAGAGAGAGAGAGAGAGAGAGAGAGAGAGAGAGAGAGAGAGAGAGAGAGAGAGAGAGAAATTTGACATTTGTGCAAATACTGTAAAGCAGAATAGAGTATAAGGGAGAGGAAACAGTCAATGACTGTAAAACATCAGATTGATCAGAGATGCATCTGTAGAAGGGAGACAGATGGCATCAAATACAGCATTTTACATTACAGTATGTATGCAATACTGTAAACATTTACATTACATTTATGCATTTGGCAGACGCTTTTATCCAAAGCGACTTACATTGCATTTCAAGGTACACATTTACATTCTTATCAGTTCTAAACAGATTACCATGGTAGAGACTGCCGAATTACTGTGACTCAACCTTCATCTGTAAAGGTCCACTACAGTATGGTATAGAGTGAAATCATTTACAGTACTGTATTGCCAGCAAACTCTGTTAGCACAGAACCTCATGGCTGTACTTCATCACACCTTTTGATAACACACTGGATAGATACTATTACAAGCATTATGGATTCAATTACTTCTAATGTGGCAACTGTAGCCTGTATTACTGTAATTATTTCAGCAACAACAGTGATTTGAAACATGTATCTTGCATTGTTTGCTGTTGAATGAGCTGATTGTTAAAAGTACTAAACTGAAAGAAGGTCATACTGTTGTGTTTCTGTGATCAAACCAAATGTTCTCATTACATATTACAATAATCTTGTGTTTGAAACAATGATTATGTGGACTGAAAAGTGTATAACTGTAATGAAAGCATGAGATCAGGTTTTGAAAGAATGACTAGCTATGTTACAAGTGTGATCAGTTTGGATTTTTGTACTAAGAGTTGCAAAAAATGTACACCTTACTTGTGAAAATAGTACCAAAGCGAATAAAAAAAACTGTAAATAATGTCAGTGATGTCATGGGAAATAAATAAATAAGATAGATAGATAGATAGATAGATAGATAGATAGATAGATAGATAGATAGATAGATAGATAGATAGATAGATAGATAGATAGATAGATAGATAGATAGATAGATAGATAGATAGATAGGGTGTGAAGGAGAGCTAAACCTCGCCCTCCTTTCAAATGCCCCCCCCCCCCCCGGTGTCACCCTTTACAGATATGCTAAATTAATCCACAATGCTGTGCTGAGGTTAAGCTAATGGTCTATAAGGCCATGCCGGGACAGCTTCGTCTATTTCCCAAATACACTCTAGTCTGGCAGACGCCTCAGTAAGAGGTGACAGCTGGGGCTGGAGATGTGTTTATCACTAATTTATCCTGACAGCTTTCAAGAATTCTGGATGAGGATGCAGCCTCATTTGCATAACAACCACCAAAAAAGTATACAACCCCCCTGATTTTGACCAAATTTGAATGAGACAACATTGTCAACAGATACAATGGAGATAACTGTCATGTAAGGGATAATTTTACGACGGGCCATTGAGAGAGAGAGAGAGAGAGAGAGAGAGAGAGAGAGAGAGAGAGAGAGAGAGTTTGTGCTTTCGGTACATAATAAAATGTAGTTTTGTGGCAAAAAACATGGAACTAATTTGTTGTTTTTATTATTGACCTCTCTCATTGACTGATTGGTGTGTTACCCATCGGGTCTATTGGTGCTTGTTTTAGCCGACGGAACATTTTCAAAAGTAGTGACGTACTGTAATCTGCTGATTGTCTCTGTCTGATGGTGCAGTGGGAATTATGCTGCCTAAACAGGCATCTCACTAGATTTTGAAACAGAGCTTATCAGCAGTTTCCATTTACCAGCAGTAACCCAATACAGACAGTTAAAAACGTAAAGGCTTTGAAAGACCTTTAAGTGTAGCATGCATGCACATTCACCACTGATCTGGCCTTTTATGAACTCTTTTCCAGTCGCTTTCTCACATACTCCCTCCAGGACTCTTTGTTAAAGGATCGGCAGACTTTCACAGGCTAGTATTATTGAAAACACATATACAAGATTTGAAGAAAGGCTGGGAATGCAAAGCCAGAGTTACGCTATACATGCAGTGCAGGCACAGAATCGCCTTGATTATAGAGACATGCACCAGGCTCCTTCTGTAATGAGCTACAAGGCCCATGTGTCACAGTTAGCCACTGCCAAAACGGAAAAGTAGACACAAGATGTTTGCCGTTGGCCCCTAAACTTGTATTTTACCCCCTGTTCGCTTCTCTGTATGCACTGAGCTTCAAATGAAAAACACAGCCTTCTACTATGCAGCCTGGGGCCGAGAGCGCACTGAGTGAAATGTCAAGAAGGAACAACTTAATGTGCATTAGAACTGGAAGCTGAGATCTACACAGCGGGCGCCACAGTAGGGGGTGTTTCGTGGTCATGAAAAGCATGCACACAGGCACACATACACACATCCACAATCAGAGATAGCATGGCTAAGCATCGCACTGGAGCAACCAGTTTGTAATCCCGAACACATGCACACGTACCCATGGAAGCGTTCAACGCCCCCTCGGAGGACCCGCTCTCTCTCTTGTCCCAAATCCTGGGACCATAATGGCAGTGGTGGTCTAAATTAAAGATGATTCCCTGTTGGTGCGAATGCTGTTAAGTCAAGTGTGAGAGGATCCCTGACCCAGTAATTATAATTGCAAACTTTCCCTGAATATTTAATGCTACACTACAGCTGTCAAACAAAAACAACAATGGAGATTAGGGAAGAATCGGCGACAAGATAAACAGCCTTACGGTTCTCATAGAATCACATCACCGTGACATGGCACTTTTATGTTTTAGAAGAGAATTTACTCTTCATTATCATGCAGGTGAAAATAAAGCTTTTTGATATTGTGAATGAAATTGGCTTTGTATGTTAAATGAATGTGTGTGTGATTGGTGAAATTAGCAGGTCACAGAATTTCACATTATTAATGGTAAATTACACACTGATGGCAACAAGGTTGCCAAAACATCCCTTACATTAAAATTATACTGATGTTAAAAATATTATAGAGATTTTCCTGGTGCAAATTTACATAAACTAGCCGTAGTTGTCTCTGTCTCTTTCTTTATCTTTTACTTGTTCTTTGTTAACAAAAATAATTGGCAACTTGAAAATATATGAAAATATATTACTAAAGATATCATTTCCCCAAAATGAAACTTATGGGATTAATTACTGACCCAAAATCTGTGTGACTTTCATATATATATGTGTGTGTGTGTGTGTATGGGCAAATATATAATATATTTTTTTGTGTTCCACAGAAGAAATTACACTTTGTTTACTGACTTTCAAGTCAGTAACACTTGATTTCAATTGTCCAGTTTAGACATTCTATTCACTATAAGTAACTTTGCAACTATATGTCAACTTATTCCACTAACCCTTTGAACCTAACAGTCTACTGATAATCTAATGAGAGTTAGTTGACATGTAGTTGCAAAGTTACTTATAGGTAGTAGAATATCTGTGGACTATCAAAATAAAGTGTAACAAATGTGTGTGAGTAAAGGGTTTTTGGGTGAATGATCCTTTTAAGAATATTAGTAACATGAAATCAGAAACAAATGATAGTGTTATTCATCTGTCCCTGGTGGAGACCAGATAAACTAAACTAGTTGGTCAGTATAATCTCGCCGGGAATTAACACAGCTAAACATGTCAAAATGTAAACACACCATAAGTGACAACACTCAGTTTTTAGTTTAAATTTTTTTATTTTAAAAAGAAACAATGGTTGAAAAAAAAATAATAGATTCGTACACAAATATATGTATGTGTGAAGTTACAGTATCCAAGAACAACAAAACATCATAGCATACCATTGATCTTAACTTAACTTTGAATGTCTTACAAAACTGGGCATGAATTGTTTGCTCAGTGTGTGTGTCGCTAACTTGAGTCTAACTTGACAAAGTGAGGGCAGGCCCTCTCCAGCCAAAATTAATGAACTGAGAACGACCTTGATCAATGATTCAAAGCGAGGAGCAGCAAAGCTCTCCCTCCTCTGCCACTCTCGGTCCAGTCATTCATCAAGTGTTCTCTTTTGATCTGTGGACTGGATCGCGTGTGCCTGACCAATCACAGCGCAGCCCCGCCCAAACCCGCCGTCCTCCTGCCCATAAAGATATTAACCACACTAATTGAATCCAATGTTGGTGACCTATAGGTCACTGTTCAGGTATACATTGTATGCTGAGCATACTTGCAATTACACTTGCAGCAATGTGTTAATTAATTTTCTTTCTTTTTTTTTTCTTTTTTTTTTTTTTGTGAGCTACAAGAATTCTCTTTATTTCTGTATGCCTTGCTAGGGGTAAATTGTGCTCTATGATGCTGCTTCAATGCTTTTGTGACTTTTTTTCTTTTTAGTTTCACCTTTTTTTCCCAGACCTATTACATATTATTTGTCCCTTGGAAAATTCCTGTTAAAAATATTATTACAACAATGAGCTCTGTATATAAAGATATAAAAAAGTTACAAATTTCTTTCTTTCTTTCTTTCTTTCTTTCTTTCTTTCTTTCTTTCTTTCTTTCTTTCTTTCTTTCTTTCTGCACTCTCTCATTTCCTTTTTTATTCTTCCTCGTTCCTTAAATTTCCTTGTTTCCTTTTACCTAACATTTCATATCCTGCAGAGTTACAATGTGAACCATAAATATATTCCCAATGCTCCACTGCTCTGGATTGTGGACAGTGCCGTCTAAAGCTGGCCATGGGAAAAGAGGTCATTAGTTGCACTTACGTTTTAAAAGTGATTTTCCCTCTTCCTCTCCAGGCTACAGATTACTGGATTATATTCCAATACATCTGCTTCAATATTAAGGGTCACATCATCAAGATTTTCTAAATCTCTCAGACTAGGGATGTGAGATCTGAGAGATATTTCACGTTTGGGCTTGAAAGCTGATTAGCTGGCACTTATTTTACTTTCTGCCCCTGCAAAGCTCACTAACAAACACATGTTTGACCTAACTGTATATTATTTTAGCTTGTCACATGACACACTGGTCAACCAATAATTTTAGCTGGTTTTCAAACGCAGTTATTGAAAATATATATTTTGTTTAAACACTTTGAAGAGATTCATATGGCAGAAGAATGCATGAGTTTGTATATGTATATGTGTATATATATATCTAAAAATATTTAGGAAAATCAATTATGTTCTTGTGGCTTTTTCAGAGTGTTCCTTTGTTGTGGGTGTACGAGCGTTATTTTTCACAGTCCATAAAGTATTCTCAGGCCAACCCACATCCATTATGGGTTTCTCCAGCACAAGAACAGAGAGAGGAAAGTTGTTCATCAAAGTCTGTGGAAACTCAAGGCATTAATTATGGCGACAGAGGCGGTGTGGCATTCTGGGGTCCACAAGAGGGTCACAATCACTTTCAAATGACCCTCGACACGCAGCTGGCTGTTCATCTAAGCAGAGGCCATCTTAATGTCAGTATAAGGTCTTCATCAAAGAGTTTTGGGCATACAGACATTAGGAAAACATTGGGTCAGTTCTATAACGTATGACTATACTTACTCCAAATGGAGCATATCCCCCTCTGGACATCAATCGCAGGGCTAAATGTTCCTCCCACACTCATATAGGTTCATGCTGATACCATACTGATCACTCTGCATGCTTTTAAATGTCCACTCTACTGATCTTTAAAAACATTGTTTACTATTAAGATTGTTACATTTTTATTGAGATGTCTTCTAAACTTTAGAGGAGACAAATGTGAGAGATCCGGAGTCTCTAGCTAAGGAGAAAAGTCTTAGCACAGTGTGTGATGTTATTGAGATCTCTTCTGAAACTTTTAAGGAGACAAATGAGAGAGTGTTAAGAGTTTTTGTCTCAGGAGACAAGCGTGAGAAGCCGGAGACTCACGTTAATGTAACCTCATTTATGTCTAGCAGAAACATTTGAGATGTTAAAGGTTTTTTCTTCCCTCTGGGTATAGCTTCTATGTCATTCATCCACACCATTTCAATCAAGAACAATACATGCATTGTCATATTTGAAGTTAAGTGTAGAAGGTGTTTTGTTGCACAATGATTTAGCAGTGGAATGACCTGTTTTTACATGCATGCAAAATGGGTTGTGCAAGACAAACATTGCAATGTTAAACGAAGGAAAAAAGGTTATGTAACAAACATGAAGCACTGGTACTCTAGTATTACATTTGTTAAAAAGAAATTATTTATCTTAGACTAAACATTTTACACTTGTTTAATCCCTTGTTTGAATATGTGCTGCATACAATGCTGGGCACTGAAGATAAATTTAAACTAGTAACCATTGATATTATGAAATGTATAATGCAATTTAAATGATAGTTTCAGTATTAGTAATATTAGTAAAAATTAAAAATGTAACATGTTTCTCCTAAAAAAGTTGCAAAAACTTAAACTTAAATGTTTTTTTTTCGTATGCCTGGTAATAACTTTTACATTCAAAAAGTTTGATCTGTTTAATTTGAATTGGAAAAGTAAGTCTGATTGCCCTTTGGTTATCAGATACTTTGTCAAACTATTTCTTAAGTTACTATGCAACTATGCTAAATTTAAGCAACTGGCACCAGAAGACAAAGCTGATACCTAAATGAGACGTATAAGAGAATAATCAGCCCTTAGTATCCTGAGAACAATAGCCTTGTGGGCAGCACATCGACATCCAGGTACAACAGAACGCCTCGGTTACGACTGTAACCTCGGTTCCCTGAAGAGGGAACGAGCGTTGCGTCGAGAATGACGCTATGGGGAACGCTTTGCGTGATGACGTCTTGAAGCACATGTAAAATCAGTCCAATGGTGTAGCGGGACGTCAGAGGCGGGTGACGTCACGTACCAGGAAGCTATAAAAGCCGGCCCGAAACAGAAAACGAAAGCTTCGTAAAAGTCTGAAGTCGAGCTGACAGGCATGAAGGAGATATGGCAAGGCGACGCAACGCTCGTTCCCTCTTCAGGGAACCGAGGTTACAGTCGTAACCGAGGCGTTCCCTTTCAAGGGAACTCCCGTTGCGTCGAGAATGACGCTATGGGGAACGTCTATACCAACGCCTCCATAGCTACGAATGTCTGTCCTGTGTGTAATCTAATAGAGCAGCACTAGGATGACAAAACATGAGACCCTGGAGCAGAGTCTAGATCCAAAGAGTAAAACCTGACGAAAGTGTGCGGTGAGGACCAGCCTGCCGCATCACAGACATCCTGTAGTGAAACTCCTGAAATAAGGGCCTTAGAGGCCGCCATACTCCTTGTAGAGTGCGACCGGACAGCCAAAGGAGAAGGCTGCCCAGCCGCCTCATAAGCAAGTGAGATAGCCTCGACCACCCACTTGCTCATTCTTTGCTTAGACACCGGCCCTCCCTTGTTAGGGGAGCCAAAGCAAACAAACAACTGATCACTTCTGCGCCACAGGGCAGCTCTGTGGACGTAGGCGTCTAACGCCCGAACTGGGCAAAGCAAATTATTAGCCTCCTGGTCCGCATTCTGGAAGGGAGGAGGACAGAAGGCCTGCAGAATAATAGGTCTGGCCACATTAGTGGGGACCTTGGGGACATAACCCGGTCTGGGATGGAGAAAAGCTTTCACCATACCCGGAGCAAACTCTAAGCAGGACGGAGCAACCGACAATGCTTGAATATCCCCAATTCTCTTAAGAGAAGAAATGGCAAGAAGGAAAATAGCTTTCAAAGTCAGAAACTTTTCCGAAACCTCCTCAATGGGCTCAAAGGGGGCCAGGGACAGGCCTTGTAGAGCAATGGACAAGTCCCATGGCGGCACCCTAGAGCGGACTGCAGGCCTCAGCCTCCAAGTGCCACGAAGGAAACGAGATACCAGAGGGTCCTTCCCCACAGACATTCCACCCAAAGGAATGTGGTAAGCACCTATGGCCGCCACATAGACCTTTAAAGTGGACGGGGTCAGACCTGCAGTGAACCGGTCCTGCAGGAACTCCAGCACTGTACCAATTGGGCAGTGGACTGGGTCCAACCGACGGTCACTACACCAAGAAGTGAATACTCTCCACTTCAGGGCATAAAGTTTCCTCGTGGAGGGAGCTCTGGACTGTAGAATGGTCTCAACAACCTCAGTTGAGAGACCTGACTCTATGAGCTGGGCCCCCTCAGAGGCCAAGCCCACAGGTTCCACAGTTCTGGGCGGGGGTGAAATATTGAGCCCCCTGCCTGGGACAGAAGGTCTCTCCTGACGGGTAACTCCAGAGGATGCCCGTCGAGGAGGGAGACCAGATCGGGAAACCATACTCTGCCCGGCCAACGCGGGGCTATTAGAAGCAGGCAAACCCGGTCCCTGCGAACTCTCTCCAGAACTCCCGGGAGCAGAGCAACTGGGGGAAAGGCGTACAGACGTAGCCTCGGCCACGTCTGAACCATAGCATCCAGTCCCAGAGGAGCTGGATGCGTGAGGGAGAACCAAAGTGGACAGTGAGACGTCTCTCGAGACGCAAACAAATCCACTTGTGCTTGGCCGTACTCCCTCCATATCAGCTCCACCACCTCGGGGTGGAGCCTCCATTCCCCGGGCCTCGGCCCCTGCCTCGACAGAGTGTCTGCTCCTATATTCTGAACCCCGGGGATGTAGGCTGCTCTGAGTGACAGCAACTTCCCCTGGGACCACAAGAGGATATGGCGTGCCAGATTTGATAATGGGCGCGAGCGCAAACCCCCTTGGTGGTTGATGTAGGCGACTACCGACGTGTTGTCCGTATGCACTAACACATGGTGTCCCCTGAGGTCTGTGACAAAGCTCCTCAGAGCCCGGAAGACAGCTAACATCTCTAGGCGATTGATATGCCAGGAACGATGATGGTCTTCCCACAGACCTTGAGCTGAGCGACCCTCCAGGATCGCTCCCCAACCCGTGAGGGAAGCATCCGTCGTTAGCAGTCTGCGACGACAAGAAGCTCCCAACACTGGGCCCTGGGACAGGAACCAAGGTTTCTTCCACATAACCAAGGCACGTAGGCATCGCCGCGTGACCTTGATTGTGCGAAATGGGTTGCCCCTCGGGGAAAACCCCCTGGTCCTGAGCCACCACTGCAGGGGCCTCATGTGCAGCAGTCCAAAAGGTATCACGTTGGAAGCTGCTGCCATGAGACCCAACAGTCTCTGGAACTGTTTGACAGTGAGTAGCTGGCCTAGCTTTACACTTTTCACAGCTGCAAGGATGGACTCTATACGTGGCGGTGACAGGCGCGCCTGCATCGACACTGAGTCCCAAACCACGCCTAGGAAAGTGGTTCTCTGGAGTGGAGAAAGCACACTCTTCTTGGCGTTCAGCCGTAACCCCAGCTCTTTCATGTGGGCGAGAACAACATCTCGATGTTGAACCGCCAACTGATGCGACTGAGCTAAAATCAACCAATCGTCGATGTAGTTCATGATGCGAATCCCCTGAAGGCGCAGAGGCGCCAGAGCTGCATCCATACATTTCGTGAAAGTGCGGGGTGATAAAGCTAGGCCGAATGGAAGAACACGATATTGGTATGCTTTGCCCCCGAAAGCAAACCTCAGGAACTTCCAATGACACGGACGGATGGAAATATGGAAATATGCGTCCTTGAGATCTATCGTGACAAACCAGTCCTCGGACCTGATCTGTGGCACGATCTGTCTCAATGTCAACATTTTGAACTTGAGCTGCATGACTGACTCGTTCAGAACTCGAAGATCCAAAATGGGACGCAATCCCCCGTCCTTTTTTGGAACTATGAAGTACCGGCTGTAAAACCCGGTTTCCCTGTCGGAGGGAGGTACATATTCTATGGCCCCTTTCTCTAACAGAGTGTTTACTTCCTGTTCCATAACCAGAACCTGCTCGGGGCCCACCACTGTGGGTAGGACCCCCATAAACCGAGGTGGGCGTTTCTTGAATTGTATCTGATACCCTTTTCCTACGGTCTGCAGGACCCAACGAGAAACATTTGACAGTAGCTTCCACGCTGTCAAAGATTCTACTAGAGGTACCAGCCTCTCGAGACTGGTTTCTGGATTTTGTTGTTGTTGAGCAGTCAATTTCGACGCCCTGTAACGGCGCACCGGCAGGGAGCGACCGAACAGACTGCTCTAACACCCTCCTCGGAGGGGGCGGGCATCCCGAGGCCACTACGTTTCCGGGTGGTCCTTGAGATATGTGCTCGCCGGAGACCGCTGCGCCCTGTAACACCGATGGCGGCAGGGTTGGCAGAACGGTCCCCTGAGGGTACCGAAGAGAGACGGGCACCGTAAAAAGAGGTGTTAACCGCTCTGCTTCGGGGGGGACTACCCTCATTAATCCTGAGCCCTCGGACGTCAGGATTTCTTCCCAGCAGCCTTCTTGGCGGTAATAACGGTCCGCAGATCCGTTCTACCCCTCGAAGACTGCTGGGTTTGAGCGCGCCCTCCGTGTCCCCGAGATTTTTGTGGGGGAGCACGGGAGGACACGCTCTGCTTCTGAGTGGCACGATGCTCAGCACCCTTTTTAGAGGAGTGAGGCTGCTCCCGCTCAGCAGCCTCATAGAAAGAACGGCGGGGGAGAAGCTTTTGAAGAGCAGATGCTTGTTTAGCGGCTTCTTGTGATTTTGCAACCGCAATATTTACTGCATCCCCAAATAACCCGGCAGTGTAAACCGGAGCGTCTAACAGAACATGCTTCTCTTTGTCCTTAATATCGCTCAGGTTGAGCCACAGATGCCTCTCAGTAGCCACCAGGGCTGCCATAGACCGCCCGATAGATTTAGCGGTCTCCTTGGTGGCTCTGAGAGAAACATCCGTGGCTCTACGCAGTTCAGCCACAGTGTCGGGACCGATTCCCCCGCCCTCCTCTAAATCCCCCAATAATTCTGCCTGATAGGCTTGTAAAATAGACATCGTATGCAGACACGCTGCAGCTTGACCAGCGGCTGCATACGATTTATTAATCAGGGAAGATGTCAACTTTACTGGCTTTGAGGGAAGTGTAGGAGCCTTCAGGGAAGATGCCGTTGCTGGAGAGAGATAGCCCGCGAGCGTCTCTTCCACCTTCGGCATCTCCCCATAACCATGCTCTTTATATTGTGAAATAGTGGAATATAGAGAGGTGTGTGGTGTGTAAACTCTGTAAGAGACTGGTCTCCCCCACGATCTCGACACCTCGGTGTGGAGATCGGGGAAAAACGGCAGGCTCCTACGCTGGGGCTGAGCACGAGATGGCAGGAAGCGTTCGTCGAGTTTGCTTTTTGAACGAACGTCCTGCCTAACCTCTGGCCACTCAATAGACAATCTGTCAACTGCTCTCGTGATCACATCGAGCAGTTCTTCAAAAGCATGAGACTGAGGTGGCGAATCCTCAGACTCAGCATCAATACTTACAACATCCAACTCCTCAGAGCTGGATAGTTGCAGTATTGGTGCCTCTATCGGGGGGGAAGAAACCGCAGCGCGTGCTTCCACACCCTGATGAGAGGCACTGGATCTGTCAGTAAGAGGCTGAGATAAGGCAGAGCCCGTCTCAACATCCACTGACAGATCCATTTGCGAACCCCAGGTCTGAGATCGCCGCCGAGCCTCAGCCGCGGCGGGACCCGAGCCCTGGGGAACGTGGTCGGGATTGAACCGAGCCAACCGGGATCGGAGCGTCCGCAATGGAAGCGCACAGCAATGCACACAGTCACCACCCTCGAGTGCTGACTGGGCATGCTCCTCTCCCAAACAAACAACACAAAGAGTGTGTGTGTCACCTCCCGTTAAATAACGCGGGCAGGGATGGACACACACTCGATACTGCTGCTTGCTCGCCATATCTGAATAAATATATATATATATAGACAGACAACACCAAATAACAAGGACAGATTTCAACACAGAGCGCGACTGAAGACTCAGAAAGCTTTCGTTTTCTGTTTCGGGCCGGCTTTTATAGCTTCCTGGTACGTGACGTCACCCGCCTCTGACGTCCCGCTACACCATTGGACTGATTTTACATGTGCTTCAAGACGTCATCACGCAAAGCGTTCCCCATAGCGTCATTCTCGACGCAACGGGAGTTCCCTTGAAAGGGAACCTCAGACAGTTCGTTAGCGGTTCTGAAGTAATTACTTATTCAAAATAAGTACCTATTCAAGAGAGTATGCATTTCGGATGCAGCCTAGTATGTGATATAAAAGTATCTGAAAAAAGTAGTATGTCTGTATTGACAATATTCTCAAAATATCAGGCGAAAAGTACCCAGATGCCAAGGAAGAGGAATTCTGGCAACATGCCAACATGGCAAATGCATCCGCATTTCATACTATACATAACATACTTTTTAGTGGCTGCAAATTTCATATATATTTACTTATTCAAAATAAATATCTATACAGCCATTGTTTTTGCACTTCCATTTGGCATTCTTCTGTAAAGCTGCTTGTTTTCAATTTTTTTATTTAAAGAGTTCCAGGTGTTTCATGTTTAAAAAAAACAATTGTTGTTGAGAAGATAAAAAAAAATTGTTTTTAGAATTTTAAGTAAATTTATTTTATTATAACTTAATATAAATAATTCAGCACACAACCAACAAATAAGAGGCACATAATTCCAAAAGTCTAAGAGCAGTGTATAACCTTGGACACACCTATCAACCAGAAATATTTTGTGTCAACAGTTTTTTCACTCTTTCAACATGTAAAACCATCTAAGCTACAAATTTGCTGAAAGAGGGTCTCCATAACTGCTTTAACCTTCCTGCTTTCATCCTTTTTATATGAGGCCACAGGGCAAAAAGAGAACAGAGATGTTGGAGATTGACAACCTCCCTTCCCCAAAGGCTGGAGAATTGGGATCTGAGTCATAGGTCTTGCTAATGGACTTCAGTGTTTAAATATCATTACTCTGGCTTTGGGGTTGTGAAGACGGGCCCTCGCACTGCCAAAGGGGGGAATCTTGAACCATGGCGAGGCTCCTGTTAAGCCGTGACAAAATACAGGTCTGGCGAATCAGCCAGGCACAAAACAAATCAAGATTAATGGACAGAAACTCCCCCATAAGAGTGGGGTGAAAACGGTGCTGGGGGCAAAAAGAGAGATGGAGGAGGGGGAGAAGTTTGGGAAGTTGAAAGAGAAAATAAATGAAGACAAAATACTCTCTCCACACTCTCTGCATCATAACCTTTAGGCAACTTCATGGATCAAAGGTCACTGAAAAGGCAACATTACAAATACCATTTTTTGCTTTGTTTTAAAATACTTTAAATATCTAACGGTCAATGAAGGCTAATTGTCCTATTAAATACTAAATATTATTAAATCTATTAATCAGAAACATGTTGATATATATATGGGGTTCTCTTTATTTTGATGCTCCCTTTAACAGGTTATGTTGACTATAAGTAACGTTGCACCTACATGTCTACTTACTCACATTAGAGTATTAGTAAACTGGTAGTGTTAGTTGGCGTAGTTTCAAAGTCTCTTAAAGTCAGTAGAATGTCTGTTGGGGGAGCATCACAATAAAGAGTTAGTAGATATTAAGCAGACAGTCTACTAATACTCTAATGAGAGTCAGTTAACATGTAGTTGCAAAGTTACTTATACTAGTCAAAAGAATGTTCAAAAGGGACAAAATATAAATCAAAATATATTTTTCCAAAGCACAACAAACAATTAGGTTTATAATGACCTAGTAAGGATTGTCATTTCAGAGGCACGGTTTCGTTTAACCTCCATCCATCCAGTCATTCTCACTATTGTGATGGTACATCATGCGCAGTTAAACTCCATTCCGCTCAGCTGTCCTCACAGATGGCAACAGTGATCCTTTAACTCTCACTGCTGCCAGTGCAGCATAACTCAACATTAAAATCCAGAACCGTGCAGGGTGATGATCATCCTGTCAATGCAAAAGAAGAGCATAAGCTCATTGAATTATGTCTATAAGAACAGAAAGAAAAAAAAGATTACATTTTATGACTGGTTGTAAAGATTAATAACTCTTTATTAATGTAGGGAAAACAAACTTTGGACTCTCTGAAACCTAAAAAAAAGTTGCATTGTATGTTGTGAATATTCCATTTAAACATTGAATATTTATTTGGTTATCTTTTAAGCGCATGTTATGTTATGGTGCCATGAAAGTCTGTCTCAAACTTTTCTCAGGAGGTACATTCATTCAAAAATGCTGCCTATCTTTTTCGGACACAGCCTTCAGCTACATTCGAAATGGAATACTAATGCACTACCCACTGTGAAGTACAGTATGCTAAAAACAGTACTGTATGCGAAGCAGCAGGATGCACTATGAAATGATAACCGATTCAAACAGTATGCTATTGTTGCCACATTACCTCACTACATGGCACATTACAAGTATAGTGAACAACATCCAGATCTATCTATCTATCTATCTATAGATATATATATATATATATATATATATATATATATATATATATATATATATATATATATATATATATAGATAGATATAGATATATATATATAGATAGATATAGATATAGATATAGATATCCAGCTGTCCGTCTGTCCGTCGATCCATCCATCCATATGTGAACAGGAGTGTTGCACTAAAAGAATGATGAAGAAAGAATGGCTGCTGAGGCTACACTGAAGCCGAGGGGGGGTACTAACAGAGATGATGAATGAAAGAGAAGCACACTCTGAGAAGCGTCCGGGGAACTGTTTGAGGGGAAACAGTGTCCGTTTGTGGCCTATGATAATACTTTCCATTCAGCAGGGCTCACAGTGAGCTGATTCCTCTGATTGCAGCCTGGCGCCCTGCTGGCGAGGCTCAGCACCCAAATTAAATCCACTCTGTACAGTTATAAATTATAATGCTCTATAAACAACACCCCCACAGGGAACAGAGAGATAGAGGGAGAGCGAATATTTAAAACTGTCCCCTTAAGGTGTGAATAGCTTTGCTTTGATATTCCTAAAATACATATTAGAAGTCATTCAATCATAAATACAAGAGTATACGTGGTTTATTACATCTGAAATTGTAGAGTTCTCTCATAGACAAACACTTGAGCATTACAGTATTTATGAGGTGAAACAGGCTAGTGACTATTTTATGTTGCAACATGGTGATATATCCTCCTCCACTTCAACTGGATTCCAAAGTTTAAGATTGTTTAACTGAGCCACTGAACCAAAACACAGCAGCTGTGCGTGACCAAGCCGCCTATTTTACAAATGTTTGAAAAGACGAAGGGGGAAAGACGTCTCTCCTCTTGAAAGTTTACTTTATTTGTTTTAATTGCACTGTGCATTATTCCTTTGAAATTTATTAAACCAAATCTCAAAAGCTCATAGAGTGGTGCAAGTATGACGTAAATTTGTAGGCTAAAACGCAGAAACAAGTTAGCATTTTAGCACGTCCCGAAGTCAATGGTTTTTTTAATGGGTTTTTGGTTAAATGGCTGAACGTACTCGGTTACTAACGTAACCTCGGTTCCCTGAGAGATAAGGGAATGAGTATTGCGTTGCAAACCCATTGAGAAAACTACTTTTCTCGAGAATATTGAAGCCTTTAAAATGCAGTGCAGCTGCACAGCGAGCTCAGTGCAGGCTATCTAAGTGCGCTGATTGGCTGTGCTGGGGCAACTGCACAAACCTATGGCGAAGCTCGCGCACACTGAAAGCGTGCCAGAATGGGCGTGGTTGCAGACTACAAATAGCCCATTCTTCACCATTGAGACAGGTTAAATCGACTGAAGCGAAAGCACCTGACATTAGCATAATAGCACGGCCGGCAACTCAATACTCGTTCCCTTATCTCTCAGGGAACCGAGGTTACGTTAGTAACCGAGTACGTTCCCTATCAAGAATATTTTTTTCTTTTTATTGCGTTGCAAACGCATTGGAAACCCGTTTTAAAACACTGTGCTATTAGTAGATGACTTCTCTGACTGATGTCCGGGGCAAGACCCGGGACTTATAACAGAGCTAGTTAGGAACCACCGGGGACCAGATGGGTCGGGCCCCTTTGATGGAATAGAGCTGTTCACAGGGCTAGTGATTATAATCCAGCGAGTACCAATAAGGGACCCTCAAGGAAGCACATAGGTTTAAACAGTGCCCTTTAAACAGAGAGGACTCGTGCCTGTAAGGCTGGGACCTCCAAATTATAAAACCTCGCAAATGTGGACGGTTAGGACTACCCGGCCGCCGCACAAATGTCTTTGATAGGTATCCCACTGGACCATGCCCAAGAAGAGGCCATGCCTCTTGTGGAATGAGCCCTGACGCCTATGGGGCAAGAAAGGCCCATAGAAATGTAAGCTGGAGTGATAGCGTCCACTATCAATCGTGACAATATTTGTTTTTCGTGATTGGAAG
This sequence comes from Abramis brama, assembly GCF_963993115.1. Taxonomy (NCBI): domain Eukaryota; kingdom Metazoa; phylum Chordata; class Actinopteri; order Cypriniformes; family Leuciscidae; genus Abramis; species Abramis brama. The sequence goes on from NC_139967.1 coordinate 39,632,973, forward strand.
CCCCTTGGTGCGGCCACCGAAACATACAAAGAGCTGTTCTGACTGCCTGAACGGGGAAGAACGCTCTAGATATATTCTCGGTCTCGGTCTGAAGACAACTCTGGAGTCGTTGGGCCCAAACTCAAGGCAAGACGCGCTCATGGAGAGCGCTTGCAAGTCACCAACTCTCTTAACCGATGCTAGTGCTAGCAGGAGTGCAGTTTTGAGCAAGAGAGGCTTTAGGTCAGCTGGCTGAAGCGCTCGAAGGGGGTCCCCTAAGGCCCCTAAGGACCATGGACAGGTCCCAGGCAGGGACAGAAGGTGGTCGAGGCGGGTTGAGCCTCCTGGCTCCTTTAAGGAAGCGAACGAAAAGGTCGCTTTTTCCCAAGGATAGACCGGCCACCGGAGCGTGGAAGGCTGCTATGGCCGCCATGTATACTTTGAACGTGGAGGGGGAACCCACGTCCAACAGCTCTTGGAGAAACGAAAGCACGTGTGGTAATTCACATTTGTATGGGTCTAGGTTCCGAGCTAAACACCAGCTGGTGAACACTGACAACTTAAGATGGTAGAGGCACCTAGTGGACGGAGCTCTAGCCTCAATTATGGTGTTCAGGACTCTCTCTGGGAGGTCCTTAGATACCCGTTGAGGGGCCATGCATGGAGGGCCCACAAGTCGGGACGAGGGTGCCAAATTGTCCTGTTCGCTTGCGTGAGGAGGTCTGTCCTCAGCAGAACGGGCCACGGAGCTGTCAGGGACAGCTGCATCAGCTCTGGGAACCATGAAGCATTTCGCTGGCCTGAGGCGCTGACCGGTTTCAGCCGCTGGGCGGTGCTGAGAGACCTGTGGTGCTGGTTTGGCTGACTGCGTTGTCAGCGCGTTCTTGGGGCGTCGTGAAGCAGAACTAGAGTGCTTAGGGAGGAAATGTCTCATGGCATGCAATACCTTCTGTGCCTCATTGAAGCGCTCAGCAAACCCTTTTACTGAAGTGGCTTACATTTCTTTGTGGCTCGCAGGGCCAGGTTGGTGGCGCTGCGCAGGTCTCTGAAGGCGGCTGGGTCAGGTCCTGACTCGTCCATAGCACGGAGGAGCTTCGCCTGGAACACTTGAAGGACCGCCATAGTGTGTAATGCAGACGCTGCCTGGCCAGCGGCAGTGTAGGCTCAGTCTGTGAGTTCAGAAGACATTCTGCACGGCTTAGAGGGGTGTGCAGCCTTTGTTCTCCAACCGCCAGCAGTGGGAGGGCACAAATGAGCAGCCACCGCTTCCTCTAGGGGGGGCAGTTTGACATACCCCTTCTCTTCGGCACAGTCGACTGACGAGAGCGTCTTAGAAGCAGAAGTACGCAGGCCGGCCGAGTAGGGGGCATGCCATGACTTTGTGAGCTCCTCGTGGACCTCAGGAAAAAAGGGGGCTGAGCGCTGGCGAGGGGCCTGCTGTCTCCCCGGCAGGAACCACTCATCCAGGCGGCTTCTAGTAGACTCTTCTGGCGAAGACCAGTCGAGGCCTCACTCATCGACAGCGTGGGTGATGACGTGGAGAAACTTGGCATCAACGCTCGCTCAAGTGTCACTCTTGTCTGGCTGAGAAGAGGGGGCGGGGTCCACTGAGCCCGACCAATCCTCGCCCTCAGATGGCGCCACTGACAAACTGTCTTCCAGTTCCTCCACTGATCCGCCGAATTAAACGAGGCCGGCCACTTCGCGAGAGGGGCGTTGGTCCATCTTTGTAAACAGCACTGGTGAAGGCTCGCTCTCTGGCGTGAGCGAGACACGCGGGGAAAGACCCGGCATGTGCTCACTCTCCTCTGTGCGCTCGTTGGTCTTCTGACCGCGCCTTTTCTTCCACCGGGGCTCGAGGAGGGCTGGGCATGGAAGGGGGTGGGCTCACTCTCCGACGTAAAGAGAGCCAGCCTTGATCGAATCACTGGAAGAGGCATGCTGTCGCAGAAGGAACAGTCACCTTTTGTGAGTGCTGCCTCGGCATGCTCAGGACCGAGGCAAGCAGCACACAGTGTGTCTGTCTGAAATAAGCAGGGGGACCCCTCATGTTTCACAGACCTGGAGCGGCATTTGAAACAACGCGCTCTGCTCTTTTTGTGAAAGGCTTGAAGCAAAAAGGATACTTTTCCGGATGCCACAGGGAAACGGCGATCAGCGTCGAGTGAATAACAGGAGCCGCCGGTTCCTGAGCTGCAAGCAGGTCGCTGTGTTCCGCTGCTGGGCTGGTCAACGGCGAGAGAAGCTTCTTCAGTCCGGAGAAGTCAGTGATGATGCAGGTAATGCGTTCTTCGCTGAAGGAGATTAAATCTGTCTCTGTGGCGAAGAATGGGCTATTTATAGTCTGCAACCACGCCCATTCTGGCGCGCTTCGGCGCGAGCAAGGCGGGAAGCGCTCTGATTGGATCGTGTGTCCTCGCAGCTTCGCCATAGGTTTGTGCAGTTGCCCCAGTACAGCCAATCAGCACGCTTAGCCTGCACTGAGCTCGCTGTGCAGCTGCACTGCGTTTTAAAATAAAGGCTTCAATATTCTCGAGAAAAGGAGTTTTCCCAATGCGTTTGCAACGCAATACGAGTGAAACATTCTCGAAAGTGAAATAAGGTCTGTGATTAACACAAGCTCAAGATATTTTTGCGTTTTATTGAGTTTTAAGTGATACCCTATATATATATATATATATATATATATATATATATATATATATATTTTTTTTTTTGTTATGTGTCATGTGGCAGTTGGGACCATAGAAATCATATAAAGGCTAGATGTCTTGTGCGCGCTGCTGGCCAATGGAGGTCGACGTCCGCACACAGCGGCCATCTTACCACAGTGTGCTCGCTCACTCGTAACATGGTGCATGTACTTTTAAATAACCATAACTTGCTAAATTTTCTACCGATTTTCAAACGGTTTGGTTTGTTTTAAACGTCAGAGATGTAGCTATGACACTGCATACTTATGAATAATTATAACATAAATGTTCAAGCATTCAGAATTATAGCCACGTTAATAACGTTTGTAAGAAACCAAACCGTTTGTAAATCTGTCAAGATTTCAGCGAGATAAGAGGATTTGTGTGCGTGCTGATCATTCACCTTAATTCACTGCTCCCCTGTGGTTAGATGGCCGCCGGTGATGCCGGAAGTGACTCCGCCTTAAGACATCTAGCCTTTATATGATATCTATGGTTGGGACTACAGAGGCTGTCAAGGAGATTAAACGTCATCACGCCGAACAAGTAAATGCTTTTACAGCATTGTTATGCTTATAATTGTTCTCTTATAAACTATTCTAACTTGAACTTTCTGGGAAAATGTATTATAGATAAAACCGAAATGGTTGTCGGAAGCTTAGTGGTGGTGACGTTAGACTGTGGTGTAGTTTGTTTATAGTCTGCTACGTTTTTACTTCTGGTGACTGCATTTAGGCTTCAAAATTCATAGAAGTTCTGTTCATCTGTCAAAATTATCTTGATGGACAAAAGCGTGCAAATATAAACTTTTGTTGATCACAGTGTTTGTTTTTATTCTGTACTCAGAGCTTTAATTTAATCCTCAAAGCTCTAGTTTTTGGCTGACAGTGCCTCTACTGGGGCATTTTCAAACTACACAAAAGTACTATAGAAGTAGGTGGCGAAACCCTCCTCATGTCAACTCTCTAAAGTAGGCAATGGAGCAGCTGGCATCCTGACAGCAAAAGGACAGAGTAAAACTCAACCTGCGCCTTTAGACAAAGCACCAGATGACAACATCACAACAGTTTAACTAGACAGACATGCAAGAAAACAGGAGCTGACAATCTGCAGAAGAGGGTTTCAAAGATATAAACTAGATGAAGCAAGTCCATAAAAAGCTGAAACATTTCCATGAATGTCTTCCTGAGATGTACAGTAGGTGTTTGTCGAACATTTGTTAGATCGATTCATAGCCATTGTTTCTTGGTGTATTTTCATATGTCCGTATTTTTTTTATTTTTTTCTCTCAATTCTCTATTTTCTTTTTTTTTACTCAATTCGGGCTAATGCACAGATCAAGCAGGTCTGCTGGTTTGTCTAATCCAGCAAAGAGTGCACTGTTGAGCCTTCGGTTTATAAACCAAAGTGCTGAATTTTTTTTGTGCCTGCAGCAATTAACAGGAAATAGAGCAAATGCCTTTTGGTTTAAGGTGTATGAAGAAATGAGAGCAGGAGAGAGGGTAAAAGATCACGCTAGAGAGTGAGAGAGAAGGTTGAAAGCATATGTTCTAATGGTTTAGGAGGTCTGTTCTCTCACCCTGCCCGAGGATGAGAGCTGTCAGTTCACATAGCCTGTGACGCGCTGCAGAAGTGAGGGTGAACAGAAAGAGGGGGAGAGAAGCAAAATCACTCTGTACGTGGTTGAATAAGGAGAACAAAAAATAATTCTTGGCCAGTACATAAGAAAGAAATGTATTTACATATTTTGTATTCATCAGAGATGAACATTCACAGATACATTACATGAATGGCATATCTTATTGTGTGCTATATATGGGATGCTATCATTGAGCATCAGACACAATACCTGTGATAACAGTGATGCTTTTATCCACTGTTACTGTTCAGTCACCTGTGCTTCCGCATCTTTCACCTGGCTGTGCAGGTGTGATGTGGAACCACAGGTCCACACAGAGAGCCTTTGTGAGAAACAATGGACCAGCAGGTCACAGTTTGACTCAGTAGTCCCATACTGCAGCTGCCCCAAGCTAAAACTAGCCATGCTTCTAAGTGGCCAGGGGAAGGACATAAGGAAATAAAAATACAGGTACTGTAGTTATACCTTCATTTTACCTTATTAATAGGACTTGAATTATGTTTTTAATATGTTACTAGTATGTACTATACCTGTAATATGTAATTTGCATAGTATGCACAGTATGTGCAGATGACCTGGCACGGCAAGGAATATAGAATGTGATCGACATGACCTTATATCTGCATTGAGGCAAATTAATTAAAAGCAATATTAAATGCATTTACACATAACACATTTTTTATTCTAAACTGTACTATAAACTATAATTAAAGCTGTAACTTATTCTCTTTAAATTATAATATCAACCATTGTTTTTGGCACAAGCAAGAACCAGACTCACTAGAATGTACTGGACTTTCCAACAATACATAGAAAGAGATGGCCACATTTGTGTACTCAACATTGGTAAAAGTAGCTTTTTACTAGAATAGCTACACTTTAAAAAAAAAACAATAAAAAAAAACAGTTGAGCTCATGTTGCTCAATTGCAGTGGTTTCTCAACCTTTTTGACCCCAAGGCACCGCTAATCCAATATCCTTTCAAAGCTGGAATGTACCTCTGGTACTGCTGTTGTTATAAAATTAATAAAAGCAAAAAATATGATGACATTTAAATGTACATTTTTATTTTTAGTGATTAGCATTTTAATTAAGATCATTTTAATTTATCTAAATTTAAATAATTTTAAAGGCGGCATAGAACATAGCAATACTATTTTATGGAATATTGCAGCATTTATTATAAATGATATATCTGTGTACACCCTTATTTAAAAAAAGAAAAAAAAGAAAAAAAGTGCCCTCTCATCTACTCTTCTCTGATGACGTGTTTACATGTGCAAGGGTGGGACAACCTGTCACAAATGAGATTGCAGCAATAGCAAACAACAACGTTCCAACGATCCAATCAATTACCAAAATCAAGTAAAAAAAATTCGGTACTATACGGTTATCCGGACCACATGTGATGACCTACCCCAACCCCGCCCCTAAACCTACCCGTCACTGGGGTTACGACCAACCAAGAGCGGTTGTGGTCACGTGTGGTCAGGTGTGGTCCGGATAACCGTATAGTACCTTTTTTTTCGTATTTTTTACAATTTGTCTCACTTGAATAAACGTCACAATAGGGAAGAAAAGGCTATCGCAGCTTCCATTTTTTCACAATAGGCTATAACACACGCGTCTTACCTCTCTGTTGTAAACAAACAGCATCAGCTCACGTGTGAATACGCAAATACGTCATTATGTGACAAGAAGCTCGCGCTGCCGACTGTTCAGGATAACTGATCCGTGCACAGACCAATCGTTTCACTTCATAACACCTCAATGTATCTTCAAGAGCCACGTCACTTTTACGGGGTAAAAGGCGCCTTTGATTTTATTTTTCCTCTAAACCACTAGAAGGCACAAAAACTTGCAGTAGTACTTTCCAAAACATACGCTTTTCAAGATGCACATGGAAATTTTACTGATCCTTGCCGTGATCACGGGCAGCAGTGCAAAGTTGATTCTGAGCTAATTTGATCTAATATTTGATGTGTTTTTTATTATTATTATTATTTTATGTTGTAGATGTATGTAGCAAATGAGAATTTGTTTTGAGACAAAGGTCTTCTTAATAATTTTCATGGTAAATGTAACCTGAACATTTTTTTATTTTTTTTTTGCATATGAAGAGAGTGATCTTTACGTTCTCAAATAGAAATTTAGCTAAGGAAAATAATTCCTTTCATTAATCATTCCCACAGTGTACTGTACCATAACATTCTGCTCTACTACTATCACTCTGAACATACACTCTTCTCAGCCTCACTTCACACATGTGATTTCTTTATAAACTGATCTAATCCAGCCAAGAGTGATGGCTTCAAGTAAAAGAGCCCTCTAAGAGCTTTCCACACCTTCTGGAACAAGGGTGAAAGAGAAGAGGCAACCTCGGCATACGGAGCTCTTGCTTTCAGGCAAAGCAGTGTCTTAGAAACACTGGAGTCAAATATGCAACACATCCTGTGCTCCCCGTAGAATTACACAGTATTTCGGTAGTGGTTCCTCTGGCTGTGTCTGGCTGGCGTGGTGATAAATGGCCAGTGTTCCTGCTTTCACGCTGCTCCTCGTGCGCTCACAACAAGCCTCTGTTACAAATGCTGACCCCCTGAACTCTCGGATGGGAAACAGTCCATGACCGTGAACATAGACCAATCCCCCACAATCCCCTGCATTCTCATCTCCAACTCGCTCTCTTTCATTCACTCGCTTTTATCACTGCAAAATCCCTATGTCTGCTTTCATCTTCCAGTCGTCCAGTCCATGTGTAAATGAAACATTCCTTCGGTCTAAACCACAGGGGGATAAAAAAGATTTGATTAAATTGCATGAAATTAAAAGACTAAGTTGCTTATGTCTGGCAACCATGTCAACATCATGGGTATTATCAGAGTGTCATGGGATGTGAAATGTTTCCATCCTTCCATGTGGTTTATTCTTGGTAGTACTGGTTCAGCTCATGTACTAATACATGCAACTCTACAAAGTCCAAAGTAAGGGTCTGACATAAAAAAGACATATAAAAGTGCCCATGCTAAAGAAAAACTCTTTCAAGTCAAAGTTCTTAGAAATGTTCTCTTCCTCTTTTTCGTGTTGGTTTCATATTGTCTTGATCGACTTTTATACTATTCTCAAGAAAAGTTTCAATGTTGTGACTCTACACTGTCGTGGTGTAACCATCAAGTAAAGACTAATAACACACATCTTCCTTACCCCTTTAATATACGTGAGTAGACATACACATCCTTTGACATACACAACCATTGTTTGCAAATAAATTAAAACAATTTTCAAAGTGAAAATTTTTTTTTTCAAAAATATTTTTGAGCCATAAATATCATTATGTTTTGGGGGTTTCACCACACGATATATAACAACCTGAATTAACCTTGCCTTTTCATAAAAGATCATATTTCTCTGATATTTTCAGAGACTTATTGACACAGTCGTGAGGGTGTGCTGCACGGGTCATCGCAATAATATATTTTCCTGCTATGTTTTATGTTTTGTTTCTGCATGTTGCACCCCATGACTTTCATTTGACAGACAAAAGTTTTTGAAAAATAAACAAGAAGTGATGTTCTTAAAATACAGTTATAAAATAGTAATGTTCTTTGAGAAATAAAAATAGAATATTATGCCAAACTACTTTTCAATATTTTGTTCTTTTAATGAGGCTTTTTTTCTTCATTGTGATATCAGGACAGTTGTATCACCCTGATATTTTTGACTTCATGACACAAAAAAGGCAAAATAATTTGAACAAAAAATTATTAAATATATTATCAAAATAAAAAATATATTAATATTATACAATAATTTTTAAATTGTATATATATATATGTGTGTGTGTGTGTGTGTGTATGTATGTATGTGTGTGTGTATATATATATATATATATATACAGTGAGGAAAATAAGTATTTGAACACCCTGCTATTTTGCAAGTTCTCCCACTTAGAAATCATGGAAGGGTCTGAAATTGTCATCGTAGGTGCATGTCCACTGTGAGAGACATAATCTAAAAAAAATATCCAGAAATCACAATGTATGATTTTTTAACTATTTATTTGTATGATACAGCTGCAAATAAGTATTTGAACACCTGAGAAAATCAATGTTAATATTTGGTACAGTAGCCTTTGTTTGCAATTAAAGAGGTCAAACATTTCCTGTAGTTTTTCACCAGGTTTGCACACACTGCAGGAGGGATTTTGGCCCACTCCTCCACACAGATCTTCTCTAGATCAGTCAGGTTTCTGGGCTGTTGCTGAGAAACACGGAGTTTGAGCTCCCTCCAAAGATTCTCTATTGGGTTTAGGTCTGGAGACTGGCTAGGCCACGCCAGAACCTTGATATGCTTCTTACAGAGCCACTCCTTGGTTATCCTGGCTGTGTGCTTCGGGTCATTGTCATGTTGGAAGACCCAGCCTCGACCCATCTTCAATGCTCTAACTGAGGGAAGGAGGTTGTTCCCCAAAATCTTGCAATACATGGCCCCGGTCATCCTCTCCTTAATACAGTGCAGTCGCCCTGTCCCATGTGCAGAAAAACACCCCCAAAGCATGATGCTACCACCCCCATGCTCCACAGTAGGGATGGTGTTCTTGGGATGGTACTCATCATTCTTCTTCCTCCAAACACATTTAGTGGAATTATGACCAAAAAGTTCTATTTTGGTCTCATCTGACCACATGACTTTCTCCCATGACTCCTCTGGATCATCCAAATGGTCATTGGCAAACTTAAGACGGGCCTTGACATGTGCTGGTTTAAGCAGGGGAACCTTCCGTGCCATGCATGATTTCAAACCATGACGTCTTAGTGTATTACCTAGCCTGGTTAAAAAACCAGACCCTTCTCAGTTGAAACTGAGTGAAGGGTCTGGGGAAGCTATGTAGACGAATCATTTCCAAAGGGGCGTCACCAACCGACGTAGCTCAGCTTGATTGACAGGTGATCTGACCAATCATACTTCGCCATCCGCCATTTTGTCCGACAAAGCAGTTAGGAGAGTAGATTAACATAGGAGGATTTGAACTTGAAAAACGGAGTGTACTGACGCCTTTCCGTGGTTAAAACAACATTCCTTCTTATGTTTGTTCATGTTTATTTGAGGCTATAAATTAACTAGAAGGAAGAGATGATCGGTTAACAAGAACAGCTTTAACTGATGCTCTACAGCGATCTGTCACGGCACATTAAAGAGCAACAAAACGGTATTTATTGTTTAAATTTCTTTTAAAAAAATTACCAAATTTGAAAGCTGAGACTTTGTTTAATATGTTTAATATCAAACGTAACCGAAAAGTAGCCTGCTCTGTCCTGTCTGCCAGCGTGTTGTCAGTCTCCTCTCTGCTCCGCAATGTATTTTTCACTGCGTGAGAACTCCTTCAGCGTCGCTGCGCTGTCGTCATCATGTAAATCCCTCCCCCAACGTTTCTGATTGGTGCCGCGATTTCGGCGGCACAGTAATGAGTTTGAATGGGCTCTTCTCCAGACTATCCTGAAGAGAGAATTGAAATTCGCCGGAAGTAGTCTGGGTTTTCCCAGGCTATGTATTACCAACAGTAACCTTGGAAACGGTGGTCCCAGCTCTTTTCAGGTCATTGACCAGCTCCTCCCGTGTAGTTCTGGGCTGATTTCTCACCTTTCTTAGGATCATTGAGACCCCACGAGGTGAGATCTTGCATGGAGCCCCAGTCCGAGGGAGATTGACAGTCATGTTTAGCTTCTTCCATTTTCTAATGATTGCTCCAACAGTGGACCTTTTTTCACCAAGCTGCTTGGCAATTTCCCCGTAGCCCTTTCCAGCCTTGTGGAGGTGTACAATTTTGTCTCTAGTGTCTTTGGACAGCTCTTTGGTCTTGGCCATGTTAGTAGTTGGATTCTTACTGATTGTATGGGGTGGACAGGTGTCTTTATGCAGCTAACGACCTCAAACAGGTGCATCTAATTTAGGATAATAAATGGAGTGGAGGTGGACATTTTAAAGGCAGACTAACAGGTCTTTGAGGGTCAGAATTCTAGCTGATAGACAGGTGTTCAAATACTTATTTGCAGCTGTATCATACAAATAAATAGTTAAAAAATCATATATTGTGATTTCTGGATTTTTTTTTTTTTAGATTATGTCTCTCACAGTGGACATGCACCTACGATGACAATTTCAGACCCCTCCATGATTTCCAAGTGGGAGAACTTGCAAAATAGCAGGGTGTTCAAATACTTATTTTCCTCACTGTATATATATATCATATTTTTATTAATATAAAAAATGCTCAACATAGAAGATGTGTATTCAAATTATTATATTTATGCTTTTTTTTTTTCTTTTTTTTTTTTTAAGAAAACAATAGAAAAGCTATGTAAGTGCCTACACACACACACACACACACACACACACACATTCATATTCTTACAGACACCTTCTCCAGACACATTAAGATGAGGTGAGAAGACCTTGAGGTGACATGGTGTTCTCGCAGAGTTTTAATGACTGTTCGGCTGTCTACTCTGAAGATGACATCAGTTTGTACAAGTGGGAATGAGCGCATGTATTCACACACACTCAGTGAATGTATTAAAACGGCTTGGCAGGAGTTGACGTTATTGCTGAAATTATACAACAGTGTCACCCTCATGAGGTGCTAATGTTTGGAGTAGGATGTCTTCTCCATGACAGCCATACTTAATGCTGTGCTGGGTTTCGCCCAATCACAAATCAACAAAAGCAGTGCTGGGGAAGCTACCTCTCTTGCCAAGATACAAGATGCAAGTTAACTACCCTTTAAATTCCCATGTCATTCCACAGATCCTTCCACATTCAAAGGGCATATGAGAGCTGGGTGACAGCTGTGGGCTGTATTGGTGTCTGTGATGTGCTGCTTTTCTCAACATCCTTTCCACGTGCCAGTCAGTTTAGTGGCCATTTTCAAAGTCTGCGAGAAAATCCATCTTAGGCTGGTAGATGTGTTTTGGAACAAGGCACCTATTTGGTTCATGTTGATTTTGGACAAGATACCAGCTGGTCTAACCAGCTTTAAGTGGTCATGATGTTGGCCTATCTGGTCAACCAGCTTAGACAACCTTAGGCCATCCAGAAATCCCATATATAACAATGCCAGACAGCACATGTATGTTGCACAGACGTTTATTCGTTGTCTGTGTTTGCTTATCTGCAAAACATCTCTAAACGTTTCTTTTTTATGTTGGAATGACATTCGGTAGATGTTTTTGCAACATTTATGATGTAGAATCAAATGTGTGTGAATCAGCTTTTTTCAAGATGATTATCATATGTTTGTTTGTAGTTATACAAACAGTGAGTTCTTAATTCAGTGTTACTGTAATTAACAAAGTGTTATTGTTAAGTTAGCTCATATGTTAAGAGTTAGATAATGCTTCGTTAACAACTTATTAACCATAAATAGCACTCACTTTAGATTAGATTCAGAAAATGTAATTAATTAAGTGCTTTTATCCAGCCACACTATTTGTATATATAGTCCATTAATTACAGTTATAAACTATTAATTAACTATAAACTATTAGTTTGCAAATGATACTGATAAAAATGGTTTTGTGGTGAAGTAAATACTACAGAAAAAAAAAAAAAAATGTAATTTCTACACAAAAAAGTTAGTTCAGGCAAGAATAAAAAAAGAAAAAAAAACGAAGTAAATTCTTTATTAGTACTCAATTCAAGTAGAAATTAAAACGTAAATATCAATGTTAAATTAAGTAAAATGATTAAACTTTTCTGATACTGGAGTTCCCATCATGCACTGGGCCTTGAATAATAATTAATTAATTAATAATTAATGAGGTTGATTTGCACTGTTTTCCAGCTGTATTTACACTGTTTTATCATTGCTTTTGTTGTTAGGATTAGTAACTTGCCATTTCGTGACATTTGGAGTTTTCTGCTCAAAATGGCACATTCATACACAAAAACGATCCATCAAATGTTACCGTCATTGTGTATTGTGTACCAGGTATTGAGGTCTGTGTTCAGGTACTGTCTTGCTTCTGATAAGTAGATATGGTGTCTCACACAATATCTATTGTATTATTTACTTAGATGTTTCTAAGTTAAGCATTTACTTTAAAAGTGTGGTTTAATTCAGTGTTATATTGTTTGAGTGAAATGTATTGCATAGGAAACTTCAACTAAATAGATATTACTCAAACTTTACTGACCAAGTTAAAATTACTTATCTTTGTTAATTTTACTTAACTTAGTTTTTTCACGTAGTGTTTTAGCGCAGCGCGTCTGTGTTGCACGTCACCACGTAGGCTCACTATTGGCGGACGCTGGTCATGTGTGTGACGCGTGTGACGTACTATTACACTACGTGAAAAAACTCGAGACCCAGAGAGAAGGAAATGAATAGTGGAATAAAGTCGTTATTTTCATTTTTTTTTCGCACAAAAAGTATTCTCGTCGCTTTATAAACTTAAGATTGAGCCACTGTAGTCACTTGGACTATATTAACGATGTCTTTAATGCATTTTCTGGGCCAGCAAGTTATAACATCTTTAGAAGCCTATGGAGGAGTGAGCCAGCTCTCAGATTTAATCAAAAATATCTTAATTTGTGTTCCGAAGATGAACGAAGGTCTTACGGGGTTGGAACAACATGAGTAATTACTGACAGAATTTTCATTTTTGGGTGAACTAACCCTTTAAGAACAAATGTTCTTCAAGTAATGTTAACAGAATGTTTGTTCAAAGTTACCTTTATTAAGGTTCTCAAAACATTATCACAAAAACGCTATTTATACATCGTTCATAGAACGTTTTATTCCTTCACTTGTTTCAGAATATTTAGAGAACATTCAAATGTAACAAATTCCATTATGTTTTCAAAATAGAATGTTACCTTACCGTTCACATAACCAAGAAAAATAACGTTTTTAATTTGTTTTGTTTTTTAAATGACATTTTGAATGTTCAGAAATATAGTTTTCATTACTTCATGACAGCAAAACATTCTTATTAGAACATATTTTTGTTAGCTGGGTAGGTGTATAGTTAATATCCATAGCTTATTGTTCTCGTATTTTCCTTCAGTCTTAAGTGTAAGTATTACAAACATGCACTCAGACACAGGATATGTGAAGTTTCCCAGCATAAGCAACCTATAAACCGTAATAATATCTGCATTAGCTGTATTAACTGTTCAATTATTAAAAGAAGGAGGAGGACGGGACCTACGTTTACACCTGGTGTAACTCCCACAAAAATGACTTCACCTTTCTGTCTTGGTCACTGCACATCAGAAGATTCCATAAAACGCTACAAAGGCATGTAATTTTGGGAGAGTTTCAAAGGGAGGTCAGGCTGGTATGTAGGAAAGTGCTTTGCCTAGGCTAAAACAACAGTCTAGCGAGAGCCGCCATGGTAACATCTGCATCCAATTACACACTACATCCTACCAGAGATCTGCGGTAACGAGAACAACGCAGAAGAGGCTGTGGGTCTAGGAGAGATGTCAAATTCAGGTTAACACACGGTGCAAGAGCTGAGATGCTTCATTAAATGAGATGAGAAGACAATCAGAGGCCAGACATGAGGATAGAAAGTTATTTTTGTCTGCTGTGAAGTGATATGCCCTCCCATGCATGGCCTCTGCATCTGAGACCTGTGCTTGATTAAGGTGATTCGCTCAGCTTGATGTTTTCTTTTCATCTTTTACGTGCATTATTTGGTTAGGCTGGTATTCTGACAAGGATTATTTTCTCAGTTTAAAAGTGCTCACTGTACATGCAGAAAGAGGTTTTATGACACTTCTGCCATAAGGAGTGCAAGGACAAGCACACACATTCAAGTTTATCGTGACAATAGAAAGAGCTATATTTATGTCATGACAACTCTCGGAGAGATTGGCATGGTAATGGATATATCAATGTCAATGTATTTGGTCTTGGCTGAAAATATCTGCTATGCTGCTGCTCCTGTAGAGTAAGTACCGAGACTTGCTATTGCTAATACATTCACAGACATGCTGCTGTGAGCATGTAAGATGCGCTGCTGCTGCATATTTAACATACATGAAATGACCCCCGTATAGCAGGTGGAGGTGGGGAAGGTGGAGGGTCTCTGAAAGCGTGTTACAGATTAGTATTTGTAGCTGCAGCTCATTGGCCGCTGATGCAACATCATCCAATCAGCTGCGCTATGTAGGCACAGGCTGATAGGTCCTTAACTCAATTTGGTAGCGATCACATCATTATCATCTAGAGTTTCATGACAAAACTGGGTATTTATAATACAATATTAATTTACTCAATAGTACACATTATATACTGAATATAGCCCACTATTTACAATAGTATGTGAAACAATATGCAACTATAATAATTTTTTAACAGTAGTATCCCAGCTAACAGGGAACGTTCTCAGAACATTTTGCTAATGTTCTGGCAAGGTTCTCTCAAAGTTATGAACAAACATTCTTCTAGTAACATTAATGGAATGTTTGTTCAATGTTATCTGGTCTTTAATAATGTTCTCAAAATGTTAGCACAAAAATGTTATTTATACATCATTCATAGAGCTTAATGGAATAACTTAATGGGAACATTAGCAAAACATTATTACAGAATTGTTTTTGTTAACTGGGATTCTAGATTTGTAGTCACATTATTATGAGCATAATTTAATTCCAAGCACAAGAAAAGTTTAAATGATGGTAACAGTTTAGATTAGGGAACACATATTCACTATTAACTAGTTGCTTATTAGCATGCATATTACTAGCATATTGGCAGTTTATTAGTACTTATAAAGCACATATTAATTCTGTATTCTGCATGATCATATTCTACATCCCTTAACCCCACCCCTACCTAAACATAACCACTATAATAACGACCTTACTATCTCAATAAGCAGTAATTAGGAGTTTATTTAGGGAAAGCTCCTAGTTAGTACTGAATATGTGTTTCCTAATCTAAACTGTTTCGCAATGACTATTTAAATGTCATGTGGAGTAAAAATTATTAAATAATATTTTTGGGCAGTCGCACTATGACATTTCACAACCTGAACTAACCTTTCCTTGTCATAAAAAGGTCAAATTATCTGATATTTAAAGAGATTTATTAACCTTGACACAGTCATCAATCTACAGGGGTCCTCCCTATGATACCATTTGGTACCTTTTTATATATATATATATATATATATATATATATAATGGTTTTCTTTTCAAGAAAATAATACAGAAATTAAAAGAATGTTTATAATAGAAGAGGTGTATTCAAGTTATTGTGTGTATGAATTGCATTGTTAATGCATTATTGAATAAATTTTAGTTAAGACAAATGGACCCAAATGTTGTAGGTCAGTTATGCATACAGAAAAAGTCATACTGCACTCAGTATGCACTCTGTATACTGCAGAAATAGGGGGAAAAAAATCAAACTGAAAAAGAAAGAGAGAACGTTATGGTGCTTGTTTCTGTGAAACTAGCCTGTTCTTAAGCATCAGCTGATACAGCACACTAACAGAAGAGACCTGACACATTCACCAGACACTGCAGCATGTGACAGCTACAGTCACTATGTGAAGATCCATTAATATAATAAGCATTCACAGAAATCACATGACTAAAAACATTCCGATTCATACTTCCTCAGATTAATCATCATTAACTGTACCATAAACTGTGTTCTGGTAGTTTAACAATAAATTAGTCTTTGCAGTCTTTGAAGTCGAGTAATTAGCCACAGGCTTTTAAGTGTTTTAAGATTGATGCAGTAAGTCATCTCAGGCAGAACTGCTGGAGCTGCACACTACGCAAAAGTACAAGTGCAGAGCAAGAGTCACAACACACACAAGAGTGCATGTACATACACACTCAAGTGCACACTGTCTCCCTATGGCAGGGTTGCACTGGTGAAGTGACATTTACCTAATGTGGCTTTGAAGCATAAGAGCTCCGCTCAGCACAACTGAGTGTGATGAAGTCTGACTGCTGCTGCCTCTGACACTATTTCTGCTCTATTCACACATGCACAAACACAACATATTCAAACACCCATAGGGAAAAAAAATATTGCTGAGAGATGGCTCTTTTATAGCTCAGGAGACACAATGGAGTTATCAGTTAAAGCTCATTAAGGAATCAACCTTGTTTCAGAAATTTCTCCAAACATTCTGCAAGAAAAAAAAGAAAAAAAAGAAGAGAGATAATTGTAGATTTGCAACATATATTTGTAGTGTGCAGTATGGGATACTCTACATAAATGTATATGCAGATTTCAGAGATGTGGTGGATGGCAGGTTTTCTTAACTTACATTTTAGACTTTTCCTGTAGTTTTCTGAAAAAGAGCAGCCCGGGTATTCTTTCTGTGTTCAACTGAGGAAACAAAAAAGTAATTCAGGGAGGTGAGTACATGTACATGATAACAGAATTTTGGGGTGAATTAATACTTCAATTGTATTTAACTTGCAATATTCAAAATAATCCATTCTTAAGCACACTAACAGAAGATAGCAGTAACCACCCACTTTTTCAGCCACAAGTTTGGTTCTGTCAATATTTGTACAAAATTATTTCTACATAAAGATTTGCATATATATATTTATATATTTGAATATATATATATATATATATATATATATATATATATATATATATATATATATATATATCTTTATGTACAAATAATTGGCAAAATATATAATTTGATTATATATATATATATATATATATATATATATATATATATATATATGAACAAGTTCACCCAGATCCAACATATCACATTATAAAATTTGATTCAAAGAAAAAAGGCTGAATAATAATCAAAGAAACAGACAAGTTACTACTCTGTTTAGGCCTTTTAACATATTTTATGAAGCAATGCCCATCAGATGAAGCATTCACCAAATTATTATAAATTTAAACAATGTACAGTATTGATCAATTCACATTTATAGTCACTGACTATAAGTATAAAATAATATACATCTGAGGTTTTAATATTCAACTACACAAATACACAAGCATGCTTAATGGAAGTGGGATGTCTCTGAGAAGCTCTGATGGGTTATCATAGTAATGCGACTTCTCTGATTGTTTAATGCCTCTGTCTTGAAAGGTTTATACGATATTGTTAAAAATCACTTTCTCTTTAAGAAAATGAATGGGATTTTTACATTCCAATACCCAGTTGCCGTTCTCTATTTTTAGATCTGACTACGAGAGAAGCAGGATGTTCACTGTGAGAAAATTTGAAAGTGACGTGAGTAAGGAATTAGTCACAGCAACGTGTGTGAAATGATGTTAACTATGCTGTGCACACTGTATATAGTGTTGAATGACTCTCACTGAGCAATGACACAGGAAGAGGTCATTTATGAGCTGAGTAAGGGTTAACAACATCAAACTGTCAAACAGACCAGGATGAGATAGTACAAGATGTTTGTGGTCCGATCGGATGTGTGGGTGTGGAAGTGGGTATTTACAATGTGTTTGTGTACAGTAACACTAACAAATATGTGCGACTGGAAAGATTAATTTGTGTTGGGGTCACCGCAGAGACAGCGTGGGCCGCCTTGATGCATATTCCTGTGTGAGACGCATTAGTGACTCAGAGATTGGAAGTCCCAGATGGGGGCCATCCCATCCTTCCAATGGCATGAGAATTCCTTTGCTTGGGCAGGGAGTTTGTTTCCTTTGGCCACTGTTGTACTGTACCCAGAGGACCAGCACATACTCTCAGACTATGACTTCCTTTGCTCCCATATCCCGAAAACAGCCCACCCTCTCAACCTAGTTTTATCTAAACATCCATCTATACCAGATCTCAGTAGTGATTAGGCCTTTCATCTCAAATCATACAGCACCAAATGCAGTGTTTACTGTACGGTGTTTCCACCCCCGACCCAGATCCACTTCACCCCCACAGTGTCATTCAACTATGAAAGGGTAGGAGGAACCATAAATCAGTTCCCCATGTGGTTACAACACCTTCTAATCAACTACTTGGGACTTCAACCTATCTGGTTCATACCCAAGATGTCAACGGTTGATATATTCATCATGTGAATAGTAAACTGTAAAAAGGAATTCATCATAAAAAGAAATGGCAGTATTGGTCTATAGGGCCATTCATGCAAGACAAGTTCTTGTGTACCATCTGTGCTATTTTTAATTGTTGGTCTATGTAAATATATAAGCTTATCTGTTTTTTAGCATCTTGTGCCATGAGTGCAGTCATAAACTGTATATGATATTATTCAGGTGATAGCTAAAACATTAAGGGTGTTTTAACGATCTAAGCACATCTAAAGCACAGTGCAAGTGCACTTACTGTATGGCGTGTCCGAATCCACTTTTGCTAGTAAAAACTAAACTGTAAAAATGGTCGGTGCACACGGCGCATCGTTTAAAAGGGTTGTCTCTATTCTCTTAATGAGTAATGGGTGTGTTTTGGGCGTAATGTGCAATAAACCAATCAGAGTCTCATCTCCCATTCCCTTTAAAAGTCAGTTTCTTATTTACATGGCGGAATTTGCAAGCGGAAAAACTGAACGCTTCTCTAGAGAGGAAACGGATCTTCTCGTGCTTGAGGTTAAAGCACACAAGCAGACCATCTACGGGACAAGCCGGATTCCACCATATCTTTATGTACACAATAATAATCTTTTACATTGTAATCCTTTTTTTTTATATATATTTGGCATGTTTATGTGCTGCTGCGCATCCCTGTGTGTAATAATCAGAGTGTATGCGCATTGAGCGTTGTGTGTATTACTAATGTGCCCTTTAAATAACAAAAAAATGATTGCGTTGTTTTTTGTTGGTCAATGGCGCAGTCTATTTCAGTTGCCTCAAAATAGCAACATGCCAACAATGCGCCTGAACACACCTCGTTTTCAGACCAGCACTCCCATGGCCGCACAAATGGGCGCAAATGCATTTGCTATTTAAACAACGTGGCGCAGGACGTGGAAATGATAACTGCGTCAGGCTGAAACTAGCAAAAAACACTTGCCCATAAACTTTGACTAGCTTTCTTAGCAAGATTCTCTTCAGACTGTTGCTGAGAATGAAGATGACCTGTAAGAAGACCTGTAAGTTTTATGCTATTTGTGACTATTGCGCCCCCTGTGGCAAAACTGACAATGCACATAAAAGTCGCATTAAGGATTGTGTTCTGACGCATTTCAGAATGCAACAGTGCATAAAAACAACCATCAACATGTCTGTGTTCACTTACTTGCTTAGAGTGTGTTTCAGGCTTTGCTCCATTATCCACTGTTCATTTACAGTACATTGTTATCTCGAGAGGAGTCCCTACTTGAAACGTTCAGCTTTAGTTTAAACTTGTCTGCTCATTTTGTTATTGCGATGCTCACATGTTAAGTGTTGATTCGACATCACCTCTGGAGCGAGATAAATATTTAGACAGGGCCTTCTGTCGTGTGTGTGTGCATGACTGTAATGTTGAGAGAAAACGACACATCAGGCTCAGAGTGACATCTGAGAGAGACATGGGACATCTGGTGACCCATGCGCATCCCCAAACAGGGCTGTAAAATCAGGTGACAGCCCGCTCAGCCAAATGCTATGCACAATTCAGAATCAACTCATCCGCATGGCTCGCATTTATTCCACATTTGTTCGTGATCTGTTAACACATTTCATGGCCTGACAGCTTTCAATAACAAAACATTTATGCTCGTATTTTATTTCACGGATATTATATGGGTCTTCTCATTTCAGCTAAATTCGTCTGTTTACTTTTAAGCAGTTTAAAAGTAACTTAAAGGGGTGGTTGATTATGATTTCACTTTTTTTTTACTTTAAGTAGTGTGTAATGTTGCTGTTTGAGCATAAACAACATCTGCAAAGTCACGACTCTCAAAGTTCAAAGCAAAGGGAGATTTTTCTTTTAAAGAAATGCTTTTTAAGTGCTTTTTAAGGACTACAACAAACGGCTGGTAGGAACTACATTCCTCGACAAACGACATTCCTCCCGGGTTAGTGGCATCACAAACCCTAAAATTTACATAAACCCTGCCCCCAGGAACACAGACTTGACTAGAAGATATCTACACATAAGCTACAGTACATAAATTCATCAACTTACCATTCAGAAATGCTGTCTACATGTTGTCACTTCTTGAGTATCTCCATCTTTGTCTGACTTTGCATTTAAAGGGACAGACACAAAAACGGTGCGTTTTTGCTCACCCTCAAAAAGTAACAATTTTAACATGCTATATAAAAATATCTGTGGGGTATTTTGAGCTAAAACTTCACATGCACACTCTGGGAACATCAGAGACTTATTTTACATCTTGTGAAAAGGGCATTATACTATCCCTTTAAGGGTAATTTCTATCAAATGTTGTGGGCCAATCCTGTCCATTAGAAGTGTTATGCCCTCTCGTATTGCTGAGACAAATGGATTTTAAATGCAACTTCCAAAACAATGTTTTGTATTTTTGATAATATGGTGCTTTGCTACATCTCTGTAGCCCACAACAGCGTCTTTCACCTGCGGATATGTCTAAGCATTAATGTTAGTATTAACATTCACAGCTCAGTTCTGTAGCATCAGTGGAGAGTACCGTGCTACCGGCACATGTGATGATGGCCCACACCTCTTTGCATTGCACGTGTGGCAGACCGAATGAGGTACATCAGGTGGGCTGCATCTGCGACACCATATGCCCTTGCATAGTTCCCTAGGGGCGGCTGACGGCATGCACCCAGCTGCTTCCTCTGTCACCTCAGCTTGCGTAGTTACGCCACATGATGAGTCTCTGGCCTGCTTGTGTCGGGGCATCTGCAGTCTGTGCTATAAGTGAAATTGCCTAGAGCTTTTCAGGGTGCTAAGTTAATACTATGAGACAGATCAGAGATTTCAAATATACTCTAATGTACAGGGCAAGTGAGTATTCAAATGCGCTAAGATGGATATAATGAAGGTTAATGGGCAAAAATGATAGAGGGAAATGGATGTAAAATATAAGAGGAATGAATCTGGCTAAATGAGGAAAAGCATGTGAACATACTTTAGTCAGGATTATCTAATACAGAGATCTTCATCACTGCTCTTGGAGACCCACTGTCCTGCAGAGTTTGGATAAGCTAATGAAGCTCTTCAGGATCACTTGAAAATCACTGGTAGATGTGTTGAAGCAGAATGGAAATAAACTTTGCAGTACAGTGGGTCTCCAGGAACAGGCTAGGGTTGAAGACCTAACAGTCTTTATTTTCATCCTAGAACAGGGGTGCCCATGCTTCTCTTAGAGCACTGGTGTCCAACCCAGACAGCAACGTAGTGTCGGCCCAGATCCGGGCCACATCTGGTACATGTGGATTCCACACGGCCCAGATGTGGCCCGGATCGCTATGGCCCTGTCCCAAATGAAACCATATGCACTCGCGGTCTTCCTACAAGTCCGCACTTTAGTGACGTAACGCTGCTTTGACTGTCAGGTAGAAGTCTGCTGCGGAGCTTGCATCAGTGCGGGCTCAGCAAAAGTGTGCATCAAGGGCGCATATCGACCGCAAAGGGGGGCGCCCGCGAGCACCCTTCTGAAACCTAAAATGACAAATGGGACACCCTACGGTCTCATGGACTTAACGGACACGAGTATACGGCAGACAATGTAAGTCCACAAGACCGTAAGTGCATATGTAGTGTGCCATTTGGGACAGGGCCTATGTTACTGTCTGGGAATCCTGCTCCTGGAGGGCCACTGTCCTGCAGAGTTTTGCTCAAATCCCAATTAAACACACCTGAACGAGCTAATCAAGGTCTTTCTAGGCATACTAGAAACTTCCAGGCAGGTGTTTTGAGGCAAGTTGAAGCAAACCCTGAAGGACTGGGGCCCAACAGCTTGGGAGTTTCTGGTCAAGACCTTGATTAGCTGGTTCAGGTGTGTTTAATTAGAGATGGAGCTATTTTTTTTTCTCTGGAAGGTGGCCCTCCAGAGCAGATTTGGACACCCCTGTGCTTAAAGTATAGGACAGCTGGTCCAGACAGTGCCAGCTGTAGTCTGCACAGCTACTAAGTGGCATTTGTGTGTGTGAGCCAGATTAAAGGAAAATCAGAGATGAGATCACTTTAATAATATCTAAAACACACAAAGAAATGAAGAGTAAATGGAAAGTTCTGTCATCATTTACTCAATATCATGTCATTCCAAACTCATATGACCCCTGCTTCTCAATTCTTACCAAACTGGTTCCATTCATTCTGTAAATCATTGAAATAAACATTTAATATTAATATAAGCATAGTGATTTAAAGGTGGCACAGCTACCTTGAGGCCCTCAAAACCACATGGCTTCAAAACAAGCAGCAAAGATGGCTGATTTTAAATTACATTTATTTTGCAGGCCCTGTCTGCAGGATGAACCAAAACTCTGCCCATAAACATTCAGCTTGGATTGATTTTTTTTTTCCCTTCCTGTGGCAAAACAGCACAAAAGGAATGGGTCTTGTTCTTGAAGAACTCAAATACCCTTTTTCCACCAATCAAGTGCCAGTACTAGTGCCTAAGTCCGTTTCCAATCTGGCTTAGTGAATAAGGATCTAGTAGGATCATTCTAAGAAAAAAAAAAAAAAAATCATATTATGACATACAAAATTTGCAGACTTGTTAGAACATGCATTAATACTATTTAACAGTGTAAAACAAAACCTCCTGACAAGCATTTGCTCTGACACCAGCACCATTTCAGTTGAAAAGAGGATGAAGAAGACTGAATTGAGATGCTGCTTAATTGGCTTTATGAATATATTCGCATTTATTGATGATGTCTGATATATGATTTATTTCACATAACACTATGTCACATACCTTGACCATGAACACCAGCAGTTCATTCAACTTTCACAGCCCTTTAAGGATAAAGCCCTGGAGATTCCAGACTGCAACCTTTTACTCCAAACAAGAGCAAGACGAAGATGGGCTGGCTCCAGTTTGTTTACTGAAAGCCCCTTCGAGATTCCTCTCGGATACACAATAATGCAATGCGAAACGGAGCTGGCGCAAGAGTCTGTGCAGCCTCAGGCGTTGATTTTATGATTTTCTTGCTGTTTGTTTGTCTTTGTTCAAGGCTAGGATGGGTGTCTGTGGCATGGCCCCTCTCTTGCCTCCTCTCCCAGCCTCGCCTTTCCCGCGCTAAATGATCCTTTCATTTCCTCTCAGACTCGTCTGCCCTGAGGGCTGAGTGATGGGCCCCGTGGCCCTTCGCGCTGCATGTGAAGTTCACAGCTCGTCCTCCATTGGGCAGAACCTCTATCAAAATGCACTTCCTGTCTGAGCCCCACTTACGTGAGATTGCCCAGGGCCGAGGCGGCAGCCTTGACTCAAATATGTGAAGCTTAGCACCAAGCAATCATCTATGCTCACCGGTTCACCATATGCAGGGTTTAAACTGGGATTTTGGATATTAAAATGTAATGCACTAGATATGACACGGTTTGGTTCAATGGTATGATACTTTGTTGACCTTTTAATGCTTTTTAAAACTATTTTAATGCAAGCTGTCCCAAATTCAAACACTGCAAAAAAATATAAGTCATGACAACTTATATTTTTATATTGATTTTTTTTTATCTTTAACTTTAACTCATCGGTAACACTTTATAAGTATACATAGTAAAAAAAAGTCTTACAAATAATTTGCAAACTATTAGCTTATATTTAATTCATAGTCAATATACTGTAGTCTCTACATTGTTATATTAAATATATAATATTATATTAATATTAATACATCAATATATAAGCTATACAAATAGTGAGTTATCCATTCACTGTCATGGTAATTAACCAAATTATTATTGTTAAATTAGCTCATATGTAAACAGTTAGATAATGTGTTTTATGCTTTCTTAACAACTTTTTAACTATAAATAGTTCTCACTTTCGATTAGGTCACGGAAAAAGTCATTAATTAAGTGCTTTGAACCAAACTTTATTAGACATTAATTGCATTAATATGAATATATATGTGCTTAATGTATTTGTAAACATTTAAGGAACACTGAATGTGAATGCAATTAATGTTTATTAAGGGTGGTTTAAAGCACTTAATTAATGACATTTTCCCATTCTCCGTGACATAATCTAAAGTGAGGACTATTTACTCCTAATAAACAATTAACAATCTCTTTACTATGTGCTAATTAAACAATAATAATTGTGTGTTTTTTACAGTGACAATGAATGTAGAACTCGCTGTTTGATAGCCTATTATTATATTAACAATGTAGAGGCTACAAAATATTAACTCTGAATTAAATATAATAGTATGTTAATGGTTTGTATACTTTATTACTGTATACTTATTAAAGTGTTACCAACTCATCAAAATAATTTAAGAAATTTAAACTTTTTTATGTTATATAAGATTCAACTTAATTTTTTTTTTTTTTTAAGTAAGATCAGTATAATTTAAGTTGAAATTATTTGTACAGCCAATTTGATTATACTTAAAAATTTAAGTCAGTAACTGAACTTTTATTGTGTAGACATCTTAAAAAAATTGAGAAAAATATCAGAAACAGTGTATATTTGGTTACATTTTGGGAAGGGCATTGTTTAATTTAATGATTTTTTTTTTTTTTTTTTTGAGTGAATACACTCACTAAATGAAGATGGAATGTAAAAACGGGAGAATATTGGAAATATAACGGACTGACAACAAATGTGTTTAATTTTGTTTAATTGAAGGTGCCGTTCTTCCGGATAGTTCCCCTAACTGACCCAACAACCTCTTGCCCCATTCCCCCATCACAACCCCACCTTAATCCCCCTTCCTCTCATCCTCAGAGACCTGACTCCGGAACTGACTTAGGAAGTCCCTTAATGGTTACCAAACTGTGGGGGAACTGCGTACGCTCAGCGAGGACTAAACATATGTTTAGAGGAGACAACATCAGCAATCACCACTTGACCCCAGCTCTCATACTTCTGTTTTCCTCCCCCTCAGACGGGAGAAAGAACTCAGAACGGGTAATATAATCAACCAAAAGCACAAAACCAGAGAGGAGGTGCTGTGAACATGCCCAGTTCCAGATGTACAGGCAGCCAAGTGTCGAGACAAGACTGAGAAAAGGAACTTTCACGATGTCGAGGAGGAATTAAATGGAATTAAAAGGAAATGAAGATGATATGATGCAGGATGAAACTTCAAACTCAAATGAGATCTTTTTAATTACTCAGTTATTTCTCCCAAACAACAAAGGGGTGTTTTCTGAATAACAGGACCCTACTTCTTCTCATAAAAGAGACATCAGAAATCTATGATTTCAGAAAAGATCTCAACAATGTCTCAAACTGTGCTCAGATTTGCCAGTATACCAAAATCTACCAAAGATCAAGAAACATTCTAGTTTATGCTTTGAATATACATACAACAACAAGAACAACAGTCAAATCTGAAGGACACAAAATCTCACTCACACACATTCAGTAAAGTGATTCCATACAGATGTTCAACCGTGAAGAAGAAAAGGCTGGGAGGGGAAACTGACCAAAGAGTGAGAACAAATTGCTTATGTCTGTGACTTCACATTCAGTGTGTAAATAAGATGTTCAAAGAAAACAATACAGAGTAATACCAAAATATCCCTGAAATCTCCTGCTCCCCTGGGAAGCCGTTTCTCATCGTTTTTCATTAACCTCATGCTGCGTGTCTCCAGAGGCCATTATTTACAACAGATGAAGAAGAGGTGTGGAAAAACTCAAATCTCAAATCTCTGTTTTTAAAGTCCCCCTGTGGTGAAAATCAAGTTTTTAATGTTGCTTTTATACCTATGTGGTGTTTTTAACATGCTTTAAGACAAACCACGTGCAAATTCATGTCAACACCATTGCTGAGTATTTTCTCTTTTATACAGCAGTGAACCAAAGACAGTCTCAAAAACGTGGTTTGAAATGTTCTCTACATATCAAATGTGTTGTAACCAATCCCGTTAACGTGTGGGCGGGCTTTAGCATATCATGCTAACCTATGCTTAAAAAATTCAGTACATTTAGAAATATAATGGGTGAATTATGTATATGACTTTCTAAGCTGTCCAAAGCATTTGTAAGGATACTGACTTTTAGAAGGCAGACTGAGATGGCGAACATGAACATGGTTTGTGTAACATTAGCAACACATTAGCTGTTTGATAACGTTAGTCAAGCACAAGGCTAATCATATTAATTACCGTTATGTGTCCGACATTGTAAAGATTGATACATAAAACACCCTGACGACCCTGTATAATTCACTTTTCCACTTCTTATGAATCAGTTTCTGGTTCAAACATGGCTGAATTAAACCAGTATTTTCACTTATATACATTTCATTATTATATACTCAAGCAATGATACAACATTTTTAAAAATAGCTTAAGTCTCCGATCAGTATACAACAGGACATGTGCAAAATGGAGCTTTTCTTCATTTCATGGAATCAGTCAGGGAACATCTCAAAGGAAGAAACATGAGGTGACAATGCAAGTGATAAATTCATTTCAGTGTGGAAAAGGTGTAATCATTTGAGAATAGTTACTCATTGCCAGGTATTACTCAGACCCAGCTGTGCAGCATGCACACAGACACACACACACACACACACACACTGATGATCTATCTATCATCCTCCCCTCTGTCCACCCTCACAATGTTTAGTCATTCACATCTAGTTACCGATGAATAAAAAAACACCCCCTTAAAAAATCCTGACGGAAAAAAATGATGGGAGTTTTCGGTTCACTGTCTAAGGTCAGGTATCAGCACTAATATTTGGCTGAAAAATGTTGCGTTAACTATTTAATTATAAAACATTACCAAGTTCCCATTTAAGCATGTAAATATCTCATGCCTGCTTTATCACTGAACATGTTCAACAAAATGAACATTCACAAAACTGAACATTCAACTGAATGCTAAAGTACAACATGTGATGCATGTGATAACCTTTAAATTAGCTTGTTTTATTTTAGTCAAAAATATAATTTAATCTGATATACATTATATGTTGTATTTACTGAATATACATTAGGATGCACCAGCAAAAATTATGAAAATGATGTCATGGTTTATTTTACCTCATGGAGTGTAATAGTCCTTTGAAGAACTGTTTAAAAAAAAAAAGTTAGAAAAAAGTTTTCTCTTTTTTATGTTGTTTTGTTTAATGATTTCAAAATTAGTTTTCTTCAACAGAATCACTTCATGAAAGCAAATCCTTGCTAAAGTTACTGAAAATAATCATTCATAACTACAAAAAAAACGTATAAACATTTTTTTTCCGGAAGCAATTTTGTGAGCCGGGTTAGATTTCCCAGTAGAAATCATCAGCTTGGAGGAAATCATTTAGTCTCAGTAAGTGGCAGACAGCATCCTGATCTCACTGCTCTGGCTCCAGTCTCAGAACAGCTCCTGAGCGCTCTGCAGTCTCTCAGTCCAGGACTATATAAACACTGCTTTAAGAGGGCAGACATAATCCTTGTGTGGCCTCTCGGTTCTTTTTAGTTCGTGAACAACGTTTCAGAAATCTTTAGAGGACAAAAGAAACTTGAGATGCAGATAGAGAGAGAGAGAGGGAAGATGTAGAGAGAGAAGATAGAAATAATGTGACATCTAAATAAGAGATAACACAAGATGAGCTGAAGCAGGGGAGAATAATATCCATTTCTACAGAACACCCCTTAATCTGGAAACCCTTATTTACTTATCATAATGGCATGTTCTAGGCATAATGTTCAGAAAGAAAAAAAATCATATTTTTTATATTTCACTAGCTAATATGGCAGTCATTTTGGACTTATACTGACACCTAGCGGTGTGGAAGAGGCATCATGCAAAAGCTAAAGTTTTCAGTTACTGATGCCTTTATAAAACTTAGCTATTTACAGTCAGCATTGATTAATATTTTTTCATATTTTAATATGTCTTGTCTTCATCTTATGTTTACATCACTTTAAACACTTTTTCTATTCAGTCCTATTCATTTTTGTGTAAAACCTTTTTAATAAGAGAAAAGAAAACGCTTCTGAACATTGTGCTGCAATCATTATATATAAAGATATGTGTTTTTGAACGTATTATACGTACCCACAGTACCCACAGATGATTTTAGGCCGTACATTGACAGTGAGAAGTGTTTGTTTGGGCTCTGGCACGAAGATGTCTATCGCTTATTTAGTAGATTTTGTCCGGCTGATTTGACAGTCTGATTCAGTCAGATTCATGCAGAGTGTTTGGCTGTTAGAATGTCCTACGGGAGATGGTCCAGTTTAAGCGTTGTTTTGTGTGTGTGTCCAATTAAGATATGGGTGGAGTGGACATGGGCTACAAGACATGTAAGACGTGCCATATCTGCATTCAGTGCCAAAACATAAACACATTAAGACAGTTTGACCTCACAAATCTTCTAGCAGTCGAATCGAGAGTAACACAGCCCCACAAATCTCCCTTTGTGTCTTCACTCTGAGGAGTTTGTTTTTTGGACTATGATAGACTGAATCTAATGTGGACATATGGAGGACGTGACTATCCAATAGTTGCGGAAAACGAAACCATATTTTTTGCTTTCAGAACAGCCCAACAGAACTGACAGAGTCATTTTCGACACCATCCCTCTCCCCTTCATTTCCCTCCCTGTCCAACAGAGCTACAAAACAGAAACATGACTACATGTTACATGGCTGAGGCATGTAAAATAGCTGGCCTCTACCTTGACGTGTACTGTACTTGCTTTATCAGAAACACATGCTCGCCTTACTTCTTATTTTGCCTTGGCAATTTGACACAAGCGCAGCTCACTCAAAATGCCACTGCTTTGTATACTATAAACAGTGGAGATCACAGAGCTGAAGGCAGGACAAATCATTAAAGCTTCCCCCTTGTTCATTAAAGGTAGGGTAGGCATTTTTTTTATAAACACTTTTTGTTACAGGCCTACTGGTTGAAACTCTCTACACATGCTGATAGCAATCAATAATAGAAGTCTAAATATCAAAACATGTGCATATATCTTCTGTGGAAGTTCTACGTTCTACCTAGAGCTGTTCACGTCCTCAGACTTACATTTATGCGTTTCTATGTCAACACTTTCAATGCCGAAATGAATCTGCAGCAGTCAGGTGGTACAAGTAAGAGCTCCGTAAGTTGTTTACATTCATTATTATTGTAATGTTATGTGCTTTGAGACACGAGGTAATGTAATGCCGTTTCTCGTCTCGTAACACTTTGAATGCTCTGCTGTGCACATTCATGCCTTTTGAGGGAAACATGGCTTTGGAGACGCTCTGAAGGGGGGGTGGGATCTCAGGCTTTTTAAAGCTAGCTTGCTTAACATTTAAAGTTAACATATTTTAAATGTACGATATTTATATTATATGACAATATAAATTAGATTTCAGTATTTTATAGTTTACTATAAATGCTTCTCAAGCAGTAAACTTTAACATATTTCAAAGACAATAAAATTAATTATAAAATTACTTATAAAGATGTACTTAAAGGGTTAGTTCACACAAAAATGGGGGAAAAAACATCAATTACTCACCCTCATGTCGTTCCAAACCTGTAAGACTTTCGTTCATTTTCGAAAAACAAATGAAGATATTTTAATGAAATCTGAGTGTTCCTCCATTGACAGTCTACCACTTTGACGCTGCAAAAAGTTCGTAAAGAGATTGTAAAACTAATCCATATGAATTAAGCGGTTTAGTCCAAATTTTCTGAGGAGACATGATCGCTTTATATGATGAACAGATTGAATTTAGGCTGTTATTCACATGTAAACATTGATCACCGAATATTAAACAGGAGTGCAAACGTACTTGATGCGCGAGAACAAACCTCTTGCGGAAGCTCAAACGTGCTGCGTAACACACAAGAATGAACCTCATTGGTTTTCGCACGTCAAGCAAACATGCTTGAGCTTCGAGACCTGTTTTGGGCGTTGATGAATGTTTATATGTGAATAAAGCCTCAATTAAATCTGTTCATCATATAAAGTGATTTAGTCTTTTTTTTAAATGTTGATTAAACCTGTTAAACATATGGATTCGTCTTGCGGTCTTTTTATGAACTTTTTGGACTGTCAATGGAGGGACAGAAATCTCTCAAATTTCATTACAATAATTTGATTTGTGTTTCGAGGATGAATGAAAGTCTTTAATAATTTGCACTTGTATATTTTGCACAATTCACACAGTAGCCCTCATTCTTTTAAAGTATATTACAGTATTTCTGTACTTTGAGGTGAACAGATGCCAGGACTAGAATGTATTCAAAACATATAGTGAATTTTTCCATTTTATATTTACAATATGAATGATAAAATCAATGTTTTAAAGAAAACAAATAGCATCACCATTTCTTTCTTCCTTTTTTATTTATTTGTCATACTGCAGGACTAACTAACTATACTAACACTATAATTATTCCGCACAATTAATAGAGGTAAAAAAATGCAGTTTAAAATAGTTTCACCCTGCAGGACAATGGTATGAAATGTCATGTGAACTGCACTTGTGTGTTCTGTGTCTTCAACAATAGCAGACCCTTCTCCTCCTCATTGTCACCTGTCCATGGTTCCTTATGAGTATGACCAGGCTACTCAGAATGAATACACAAAGACCTGCTCTGTGCCTCACAGGAACAGGTGATTAGATATCATCTTTCCTTACTGCCGACCCATCTGCACAAATAAACGCTCACAGGAAACGACCTGTCGCCCTAAAAACATGCAAGAATGATACTGGCCTGGAGGGAGAGGGAGCGTGGATGGGTTGTATCTGGTAGGAGTTAAGGTTGACTCAACACACTGTTGTATACTTGGATACACAATACGAATGGTATGTCATTAAAAATGTGATATTATTTTACTGTTAATAGCTCCATAACTGCTAAAGGCTATAAAAATATTTCACAAAGATTGGTCTCTTAGAAGAGTTTATTTCAGAGGTTAGCCTAGCAGGCCATAATTTCTGTCCATTACATTAAGATGAACAGTTTACGATTCCATTTTAAGTTCAAATCATATCTGGTTGTAAATAAAAGTTAGCTTTCTAAAAGGATCCATTGTGTGCTTGCTGAATGAGCTTTATGTCAAAAGTAAGTATTTTTGTAAAGAGAAACAACATGGCCACACTCCAAAGAATCTTTATCTAATAAGATTCTCAATGCATGTTTTAGGTAATACTGTTGCAAGCAATAATGCCGCTGAATTTTTATAATAAATGCATGTATGTATAAATACATTAATTGCATTGTAAGTCAAGCATCTTATTCTTGGTTTTCTGATTATGCAAGTGTATCATAATGAAACCTGTAATAAAATCATGTTAGAAGGTGAAATGGAGTATTCCATTGCACAACACAATGCAGTCATGTGCCTTTTTAAAACATGCCCATAAAAATCTTGTTACATGGTCATTGTTGCTGACCCATAAAATGTCTCAATTAAGGTGGAGAAGAATGCTCCATCAAACAGATTCCATATGGCAGTGTACCTACATTCTAAAACCTGATTCCTACATTAACAATGAAAGGACTTCAAGGAATGAAATGGTACTACCATGGTATAACAAACATGATGTAACCTTATTGCAAGTCCAAAAACAATAGAATTTACAATGCTACCATCTTCAACAACAACAACAAAAAATGTTTGGTACTTTTTTGATAAGGAAAGTAGTTGCATGTTGTTGGCATGTTGCTAGCACATTGCTATCATGATTTAGCTCTGTTTTTTCCCCCGTTTTTCTTTTCTTTTCTCCATTCTGTCTCCTGATGGAGTTTGGATTCCTTGTCACTGTCCTCACAATTTGAGGATCTATGGTGTGAGACAAGTTATAGGGTACAACGGGCTAAAGGCACACCTTAAGAAAAATGAGTTCAAACACAGAGTTTATTGGACAGATACACAGAACAGGAATGCAGACTGGTGGTATGATGGATGAAGAACAGATGAAGGATGACTCAGCTTGCTGTGAACGAATGTCTCTATTGGCAGAAGACGGTTCCAGAGGGATGGCGGTACAGGTACAGGTACAGGTACAGGTACAGGTACAGGTACAGGTACAGGTACAGGTACAGGTACAGGTACAGGTACAGGTACAGGTACAGGTACAGGTACAGGTACAGGAATCGGTTTTAAGATGAATGTATAGACTGGACCAGACCAGGGAGTGTAGGAGAAGTGTCTCTTTATATGGAGTGCTGATGATGAGGTGCAGGTGCTGATGTAATTAGGTGATGGCTGATGGTGTGCAGGTGGGAAACATGAGGGATGCTGGGAAGTGTTGTGCGGTAGAAGTGACAGAGCTGGTGTGGTGACTGGATATGTGACAATATGATTGCAGACATAATACATTTGTATTAAAGCAACATATTTTGTGTGAAAATAAATCATAAATGTTGTTTATTTTGTTTAAAAATATTATAAATGAATGAGGTGGCAAGGTGGGCCACACACGGGGTAAAATGCTCATCTGCATGCATGGGGCAAAAGGCACACATTATTAATAAATGTACTTTAGCTAAAATAATATGTTTTTAATAATGTCTAAGTTAATACTTGTTCAAAACAATCACTTTAGCAAAGTTTGTACTATTTTCTGTTTATTTTGATAAATAGAAGAATTCATTTTTGTTCGATAAATATACTGTCATGAAAATATGTTAATATAAAAATATATTTTAAAAATACAGAAACAAAAGATTCTGAAAGCATCCTATCCTATAGGAAATCCTATAACAATTTAATATAGATTTACAGTAGTAAACAATAAATTGTATTTTATTATATGATATGATTAATAACATATTTTTAAATATGATGGTTTCATTATAAATATGGTGATCTCTAAGGTGGACGCCCAACTTAATATATGATATTTACCATCTAAATTTAACCATTTCATCTCAACAAATGTAAAAGTCAGACAGCTATTTATTATCATGTTAATTATTGTGCCTTTCACCCCAAATTCCATACTTTAACATTCTTCCGTTATTGAAAAACTGTTGCTTTAATTACACTGAACAAAAATGAAAATCATTAAGACATTTGTTTCCAAATATATCCAATAATTATAGTTATTCTCCTTTGCTACTTAAATCTACAAGAGGAGGTTTAGAGGACAATAAAATCTTGTACCTACACAAAAAGTAATTCTTACGGTAATGGGTTTGTTCTAAAAGGTTGCTTCTAAAGGTATTAGGTCTTAAGTCACTTCACATCCTGTTTCATCATCTACTGCCATTTTGAGACCATTTCATGCGTGCCGTAAATCTATGAATCATTCCATGTGTTGAAGCAATTTGCAGTTCTGCTCCCAGAAGCCCTTTGAAAGCAGAAAGAGCTGAGCGGGATTATAAATCTCACTGGCTGCCCGGGACAAGCCGAATGCCCTGACGGTCATCTGAAGAGCCAAAGCCCTCAGGAAACAGGCCCTGCTCTTCCTCTGAGAGGCTGTGAAGCTTCTCCTGAGACACAGAAGTTGACACGCAAAGCATGGAAGCACCTGTATCACACCCCTGGATCCATGGAGAAACTGTGGATCGTAACCAGCCGGATGTGAAAATGCAGATTGGCCAGAAGAAAAAGGAGGAGGAATCCAACAAACAAAAAGCTCAGGAGCAAAATTACAGGGAAGGGAGCTAATGCAGGGAAAGTGGCGACAGGGTTTCTCTCAGGTGCAAAGGGCACAGGATTAGTCTCCTATCAGTGCTGATAAATAAAAGCTGCTCTTGTGAAAGGGACTCTGTAGGACTGAATATGAGCACTGTATCAAACAATAAGCCATTTTAATGAAGCGAGGCTGGCTAATAACGGGCCTGGGGTCAGTCTCCTCCAACCATATCCATTACCAGAGTAACCACCCTCAACCCCCAGAGGAAGGGGAAGCCTCCAGGCGCTGCTATCAGACACAAGCACACAGAAAGGCAGCTGGAGGGACACCTTTTCACCTCTGAGAGACAGGGGTCTTTGTACCTGTAAAGAGCTACTTCCATGTTCTTTGCTTAGCACTCACCTCTTGATCAGTATCTGCTGGCTAATTAAAGGCTTATAATAAATGAGAAAGAAAATATGGTTCCGTATGTTTTTTTCCACATATTTGTTGCAAAACACTTTTATCACTTGTAGCATCAAAACAATTTGGTAACATTTGAATCTTGTTTCGTAACAATATATCAAATGTTGTGGATGTTATCATGTGATTGAATGATTGAACTTCAGGTTTTTGAGCTAAGCACATACAGCAATAAGTACAAAGGCAGTGTGTTTTAATATTCAGCAGATATTATTCAAATAAAGCTAGTTATGTGATATAAGAAATGGAAGTCACATGCTGGATAAGATGTGACAGGATGGTAAAGCACAGCAACTTGACTTTAATACTCACGAATACTCAGTTTCTCATGAAAATGCAAAAAAAAATGAAACAGAGGTCAAAGATATCCTTATTTTTATTTTTTTGCATTTTTTTGCATTTTCTCAAACAAGCACAGAGGTTTTGTAGATTGTTTATTTATGTGTGTGTGGGGGGGGGGGGGGTTCATCAGATACCCTGATTACCTTCCTTCATTAATACCACAAAGTGCATGTGTTACTGCATTAAGACAATCAGAACATTAATAATAATTATTATGTGTCTGTGTCAATAGTTTTTGTTCCTTTGCTTGTGCTTTGTGTGGCCTCTGTGGAAATGTCTGTCTGAGAGCTTCATTGATCGAGTGAAATTGAGATACTCCAACTTCACTCAGATTAAAACCAGACTATTTACTAAAGAGTCACAAAAACACACACATATACAGTACTCAATTACAATGAGTGGCACAGGCCACCATAACAGCTCTATCCTCTCTTAACCTATCAGAAAGAGGTGAGGCGCTCAGAACATATGCACTGCCTGTTAGTTTTGCTCTTTCTACAGGAGATAATGTCATGTGGCGCCTCTATAGATTTAAACCAAACCAAATCCCACTCAGACAATGTGCCTTTGACTGGAGACAATGAAATCAGAGGCACATCTGCCATCACAAGACTGTTTGTATCATCCAGTGTGAAGGGAAGAGCTCTAGCCCACACTTTGCCCCAAACAGGAAGTCTGAGAAAAGCAATTTGGGAAAGAAAGAATTTAGGATGGGAGAAGAGAAAGAAACATCAGAAATAGTTGAGAGGAATAAAGGCAAATAAAACATAAATAGTTAGGGATGGGACAGGAGAGGAATGAAAGAAACAGAGGTTCTCAGTCTCAGCCACCTCAGAGACAATGAGGTAAGACAGTGTGATGTGTTCAGATAAGAGGAGGCGCCGTGCTGGTTGGGGCTCTGGCTGATGAGTAATCACAGTCAGACTGATAAGTGACAGAAAGCAGCAGAGAGCATACACACACACACACACACACACACACACACACACATTCACATTTATGAGAAAATCCTAGAATGCATGAAATTGTTAAAGTATTCATGTATCATTCAATCATCTATGTGTCTATGTATGTATGTATCTATCTATTCAGTAAATGAATGTCATGGAACTTGTCAAGAACAGGATTATATTTAATCTGTTGCCTATCAGATATCAGTATATAATATATAGTGATACATTATTGAAATTCGACAGTTTTCACCGAAATATTTTAGAAGCGCAAATTACATCAACATGATAATAATAAGAAATGTTTCTTGAGCACTAAATAAACAAATTAAAATGGTCTTCTGAAGGATCATATGACATTGAAGACTAGTCAAAAAATTGCTGCCTTGGTGAGCACAAGAGATTTATTTCAAAAACATTGTATGTATAATAGTGTATGTATATAATGCAACCCTGTATCACATGAAATACGTTCTGAGGAAACTATTTTGCATATCGCAATTACGTTACATGCCAACATATAAGCAGTGCTATTACGTTGGTCCTTAACCTAATATAAGCAGTGCTATTACGTTGTAGCAGCGTAACGTAATAGCACTGCTTATATTAGGTTAAGGACCAACGTAATAGCACTGCTTATATGTTGGCATGTAACGTAATTGCGATATGCAAAATAGTTTCCTCAGAACGTATTTCATGTGATACAGGGTTGATATAATTATAAGTTCAAGTATTTAACCATAGTATTTGTTGTACTGTTGTAATTTCTGCAAGAAAATATAATTGTGTCTGGTTGGGATGATTTCACGTGCATTACTGTATTACTGTAAAGACAATTCATTTTCTGCATTCCAAAGCAGAGAATGATTTTAACATGAAAATAATGTAAGTTTTGTTTTCTGATTTTGGAGTGCAATTTCTATTTTCTACTTGCACTGTTGATTTAATGATTACATTGTATATTGCCTTGACATTAAAAAATCACATGCACAATAAGACCATCTCCATTCCCACCATAATCACACATTCGCCCTTCACTAACCTGTGTTCAGTTACATAACCACAGTCTGCAATCATTGTTTTGTCTCTGCATCAACAGCTTTGTGCCCGAACAAGCAATACACAAAGATTACTATTCATTTCACATCTTACAACAAATAACAGCTAAAACTCTGACCTTTTGTGTAGCAAAAGGAGACTGTTGTGAACCCTTTCTGGAAATACAGGAGGTATGACCCACTAGATAAGATGTTATCTAATATCTTTAATCAAATTTTCTAGGCTATACACAAGTCGAATCAGCAGAGGAACCAACTGTACAGTACGCCATCATGTGCCAGGCATGATTGGGTTATCCGCCTAACATGATAACAAGATAAAAACGATTCAGACATCTCCTTGGGGATCCATTTGCAAGTACTACAAATTCATAGAGTTTGTGCATTATGTGATGGTCAGAAAGTTTACTTTCAAAAGTAATGCATTACAATATTGCATTACTCGTTATGAAAAATGATTAACTATGTTACACAAAAGTAATAAAAAAGAACATGAGATACTTTTGCATAATTTTTTTCTTACCATTTGTTGACTTTACTCCAGAATGGATGCAGCTTGTTTTTGTTTTGTTTTGTTTTTTGCTGTGGACAAGTGTTTATCCTACCAACATAGTTTGCATGGAATGAGATATTGGCTGTACTACATGAAGGATGTAGGGATGAAATGTCATGATGTCATGAAAATGGCATGTCATGACAAAATTTATGGCAGCCATAACTGCAAACTTCAAAGCAAAGCAATCCACCACTGCAATGATTATAAAAATAATATGTGACATAGTGTTACATCTAAATTTTAGTAATCACACGGCACTTGAAAAGTACCTTTGATTTTATGGTGTGAATTCAACTAACTTGTGTAAGTAATGTAATTGTAGTAGTGCATGTTACTTGAAAAAGTAAAATATAAGGTGTACATTTAACAAGTAATGCTTTATTCACTACTTGGGAAAAGTAATCTGATTATGTAACTTATTTGAAAATGTTAAAAAGTAAACAGTATTTTATGGTGTAAATATCAAGTAACTTTATTTATGAAAAACGTATTGTGATTATGTGACACATTACTTGTTTGGAAAAGGTATAGAGTGCTGAAAACCCGGAAGGATAATTTGCCAGTGATTTCCTCAAGATTTTCCTATGGGTTTTTAGAATGCTGTTTTTCAATTTGTTGAGTGAAATAAGGTAAACATAAGTTGACATATTACACACCCATATCGAAAACGTGAATTCCCTATCTAGGGAACTCAACACCGATGGGGACGCGTCCTGCAGGACACGGTGTCTGAGTCACGTGTAACAACTAGCCAATCATGGCGGACACAGTGATGACGTTGCAGGGTGCTCCCCAGCATATAAAATGGGCACCTGGAAACACATTAGTTTCAGTGTCTTCAAGAAGCCCCCTGTCTGTGTGCTGTGTGAAGATTTCAGTGTGTGAAAGAGAAGGAAGCATGGTGAGCAAACAGTTTAAATGCTGTATGCCAATGGTCACGATACATGTGTTGTCTGTCTAGGCGTGGAGCATGCAAGTTCAGCCCTCTAGGGGGCTATATGTATGCATTGTGATGGTTTCTCTCTGAGAAATCTCCGCTCTCAGCTGGCACTCTTCACGAGTCAAGAGTGTCAAGCTGCTGAGCCTCGAGCTTTGCACTTGCCGAGGCAGCGCGCAGCCATGGGGATCTCAGCTGCTTGAGGAGCATGAGCAAGTTCCCCTCGCTTCCTCCCCCCAGCACTGTTGTCCTCATGCCTGAAACCGAAGTCCACTCCGCGATTTCTTCCGTGGAATATGAGGACTCATTGCTCGCTCATGGTTTTGACAATTCAGAAAGTATGGAGTCAGCACAGACAGACATGTGTAGAACAGTCTGTTTCCTGCTCCATGCAGCAGAATGCAGAATACAATGATCTAGTGGAGCTTATGATTTGTGCTACAGTCAGACTGAGTTTGGAATGATCCACCTCGAAGCGCAAGATCGCAAACAGCCGCTTAGACGAGCAATATCTACGCAGTCATAAGTGCACTGCTCCGGTGAGCCATCCATTTCTTCCGAATCTGCACGCTGAGGTGTCAGGTTCGTGGGAACATCCATTCTCTGCTCGCATGGCCCATTCTGCTTCGAATTATTCTATAGAGGGGCTGATCGAGTGGGGTTATGGGAGGATTTGCTTTTGTGGTTTGTGAGAGCTTGGACTTTTTTGTTTTTCCTGAAAAATTCTGCCTTCTTGCCGTCACCAGCCCCTTTTACAACGAGACCCTGAAGTCACTGTTCTGGATTGGGGCGAATTACCATCACCCCATAGACCTCCCAGACACCTCTGGACTTAACTGGAGGGACACCATCATCTGGTGTCTATCCCCGGTTCAGATCACAGCCGGACCCAGAGCCTGTTTCACCACCTGCAACCACAGAGAAATCGTGTGAGCCCCCCGCAGACAGAGAGCTACCACCCCTCGCAACGCGTCAGCCAGAGCCCGAGGACAAGTGGACAGTGCTGATCCTCGCCCCGAAAGAGGAGCTCCCCGGTGAGTCTGACCAGGGGTGTGAGACCACGACATCAGTGGGCGAGGGTGTTTTGGTGGAATTTGAGACTGAGGACTAGTTGATTGACTAGCGCGGAGGTATCGTCTCCCACCCCATTTCTGATTTTTCATCGCTATTCCTAGACAGCAAAATGGACTGTTTGTAACTTTTTATCTGTTCCTTCTGAACCTTCATCGCTGTTTTTAAACAACACAAACATCTGCATGGACAATGTTGTGTTACCTTCAACCCTGTCAAGCCAGTCCTCCAGCCCCGCCTCTGCTACAGGTTGTCAGCCCTACGCCATCTCCTGTGATGCCAAGCTCTCACGTCGAGCCTCAGGTCCTACAACCACCATCAGTGCCTGAGCAGATCGATCCAGTGGCTCTGCCTCAGATAGTTTCGCTCCGTCTTGGCCCGACTCGGCCCGACTCCACCCGGTTCACACGTCCCACCGGCTCTCCCTTGGTCAGTCGTCACACCACCTCCGCCACGGACTTGCGGATCATCTGCTACGCTCTCTGTCTGCGCCCAGGGATCCATCAACTCCGCCGTCTTCGGTCGTCCCCAGGTTGATATAAGCCTCTATTTCACCTTGGCTCCTCCCTCCCTCGACTCCGCCGTGGGCTGTCTTCTCTGGGCTATGGGTCTCGTCGTCCATCTGTCATTCCGTCGCCACCCACTATCACCATCCCTTCGCCTGCTCCTCTTACCATCCCTACACCATCTCTACACCCTCCTCCTAAGACTCCGCCTTCACCTCTTCACCTCTACCTCCACTGCACTACATTTCCCATCATCCTCTCTGGCTACCACCTGTGCACATTCAGCATCACCACACCTGTCTGCCATAAGCCTCGTCAGTTCCTACATAAAGGCCAGCACCTAACACACATCTTGGTCTGGTCTCGTCATTCAACCCTGAACCTCTACCTGGCTACTTACCTGTGGATTACAAGCCTGTACATCGAACTGACACGTCCTTCGTCTTCAGTCTTCTGCGTGTCATCGTCTGCCAGTCTTCAGTCCACCAGCCACTTCTCATCTCTACCTGCAACAGATAAGACTTATCATTTACATGCCAGTATCACCATCACGTTCTGCAATCCAGAGACTCACCTTCTAACTTCCTGTGTGGTATTCAATAAACTATTCAGAACTAATTACCTTTGTCTGCATTCTTCTGTTCCATGACAGCAAGTTTCTTGACACACGTATGACACATGGAGAGAAATGAGTGTTGTTGGGAGAGCTGTGGGCTTATGGGCGACCGGCAATCCTCCCCTGTGAACTCACTGTGAGGGTAATCCACTTCAGATGCTGTTTTGTGACAGAATGCCCAATCTCACACATACACATATTGTCCAATCCTCCTTGTTTTTGTTCCACTGAGCTAATGGATAGTCTTCATCAAATGGAAGATTTGTGCTCCCTTCTTATAATTCCCACAGTAAAGCCTCTAACATCTCCAACTTACACGCTAAATAGGTCATACACTACTGCTCCTGTTGTGTTGGCTCAGTGAGCAGATGCTAATGGGGCTTTGAGTGAGAGTATGAGGGTCGAGCGTGAGATGCCCTGGGCTTTTGTACTAACTCCATCATTTTGAGAAATCCTAGCTGTGAGTATTAACACACATTCTCTGTGGAGCAGAGGCCTTATGAGCGGATGAGAATGAAATAAACACTGAACAAAATTATCATGCTAAGCTTTTTTTTACATCTTTACATAAGCTTTTTCATCTATATGATGATTAGATCAGAAAGCAGGTTGGCAGCATTTGGATTTCCTAATTGTATAACATTCTTCAGCCCAGAGAAGCTGTTGAGTTGTATTTTTACTGTTTACATTTATTTATGTTTTGTTTTTTTTCTCGTTTTTTTTTTCATTTACACCATGTATTAGCGATGTCACAGCAGCAGTGCCGTTCTCTCGCTAATACAGACAGATGTTGAATGACTCTTGTTTTTGGACATGTATATTCATTGCACTCACTCCATGTAATAATGAAGCATATTTGGCTATTTTAATGCATGTTAGTTATTATGTCCCAACTTATGATTAAAAAAAAAAAAAAAAAAAAAATTTAATTTAACAAACAAAAGTATAGTGATTCAAGTAAATAACTCTTAGAATTTGTCTGACAATAAGAATTTGGGTCAATATCTACAATACAGTATATTTATTTCTTCATTACATAATATACTTGATCAAATATATTGCATTTTAAAAATCATATAAGTTAGATTTCTATCATAATATGACAAATAAGTGAACATTGGGATGTATAATAAATAATTTCACATTTTACCTTGTCCCCGGGGCATTCACTTCTAAAACAAAAACTCAACAAAAAAAAAGAAAGAAAAAAGAAAGAAAGAAAATTATAATTTTTTCCTTTATCCAATTGAATGGTTTAAAACAAAAAAAAATGCTTTCTTGTAAATATGGTTTTAATTGGTAATCAACTTATAGGTTTATCCTGTGTCCTTAATTTCCCTTTCCGTAGTGGTATGGCTTTTCGTAAAATCCTTTAACTAACAAAAACCAGGTCCTTAATGACATCATCCTTCAACTGACATCATTTTGATGGGAAAACAACAGCACAAACTTTGGTAAGCATTAGCAATGGATTTGATGAATTCTGTTATGTTTATTTCCATTTCTTACATCCTGTTCATTTTCTTACAGTTGTGTAAACCATCAAGTTAGAATGATTTAAGGTTAATATTGAGCAGAGTATATTTATGAAAGCCTGGACTAAAAATAACAACACAAGAAAGCAAGCTTTGTATGAATTTTTTTTTTTTTTTTTTTGAAAGTTGCAGACTTCAAAAGGTAGAGTATAATAGAAATTACCCATTTGTAAAAACAAAGATAATTAAAGAATGACCTAAAAATGTGGTCTTGTTGCATGATGTTATCTGAGAGTAAATGCTGTTTAAAGGAAACATCAGCCAGGAACTCATCATCATGGGAACTAACAACACAGTTTTGTGAAAACTATACTATTACAAAAGTATGTTTGTTCAGACAAAATCTCTGAAAATTGTTTCAAGACTAATGCAATATACAAACCCCATTTAAAAGATAATCAAATGCACAAGGCCTTGCTAAAGCTACTTGTTTTGAGTTTACAAGGAGTCCGGTGTAAACACAGGCTGCAAATCGGCTGGGCTCTAGTGCACATTTATATAAGAAATTATTAAAACTCCATAACTGTTTAATACATTGGAAAAAATGGTGTAAGTGATTATATAAATGTGTTGTCTAGGTGGAAATGTAGTATGGAGATGGTTAAAAAAAAAAATAAGCCCATAAGAAAATTTAATTGCTCATATATATATATATATATATATATGGTTGCACTTTATTTCGATAGTCCACTTTAGACATTCTACTAACTATAACTTTTCAACTAAATGTCAACTAACTCTCATTATATATACAGACCCTTTCCAAAAAATTAGAATATCATGGAAAAGTTTATTTATTTCCATAATTCCATTCAAAATGTTAAACTTCCATAGATTATAGATTCAGGGCCCACAACTTAAACGATTTCAAGTATTTAGTTGTTTATTTGTACATAATTTGGGCTTCCAGCTCATAAAACCCACGAAAACAGGATTTCAAAAAATTAGAATATTACATGAAATCACACAGTAATTACACAGTGATACCATGGTCATTGAACCAGGTTTTGGTTATTTTGGCAGTGTGGGCAGGTGCAAATCCTGCTGGAAAATGAAGTCAGCATCTCCATAAAGCTTGTCTGCTGAAGGAAGCATGAAGTGCTCTGAAAATATCCTGGTAGACGGCTGCGTTGAGTGGACAGCACAGTGGACCAACACCAGCCGATGACATGGCTCCCCAAACCAACACAGACTGTGGAAACTTCACACTGGACTTCAAGCATCTTGGATCGTGTGCCTCTCCATTCTTCCTCCAGACTCTGGGACCTTGGTTTCCAAATGAGATGCAAAATTTGCTCTCATCAGAAAAGAGGACTTTGGTCCACTGTGCTTTATTAAATCCAGAGTCAACGCAGCCGTCTACCAGGACATTTTCAGAGCACTTCATGCTTCCTTCATTTCCAAAATTTGAGTTTGAGTTGAATTAGGTTTTCACTGCTTTTTTTTTTTTTTTTTTTTTAGTAGAGCCTTTCATGCATATATTATTTTTAATATTGCCGGTCCATCAAGAAAGAACTTTATCAGCTCAGGTAAAGCTGCTGCTTTGATTTCTCATGTGAGAGGAAACTCTGTCCACTTTGCCTGTCAGAGCTCATTGAGTCCTTAGCATTTCACTCTATCATTAACTGTCTTAATGATCTCTTTTCACTGGAGCAGCACTGAAGCTGCTGATGAATCAGTGTAGCTCAGATTTCACTGTGTTCCGCTCACTCACCTGTTTCACAATCAAGGCATCTCTTGATGGTCCACTGAGATCCAGGGATTCCACTCAAATAGATAAAGTTCATAACTGTAGGATTTGTTTTGTTATTACTATGTAATTACAATAATATAATGCTATAATAATTATGTTATTGTAACATAGTGTTTTATTGATAATAATATCAATCACATTAGCTCTTTTCAAATAGGTCCTTCCCACGCCTTTTCATTCCCACATGATTGTTTGTTTCTGATGGTACTTGCACCATTTAGGGATATTAGGCATTAATGATGCTTTTCTGTGCTAATTGGTTTCAAATGTTGCCTAAATAAATACACATTTACCCGTTAGCATGTTTACATTGTGCACACACAGCTGCCATTTGTCATGTGAAAAGACTGTGCTGATACATAAAGACCAATATACCATTCATTCAGGAGATTCTCTAACCTATTGTGGGCAGATACTAAAATTTAGAAAATGCTTGGCTTTAGACTAGAGATAGACTCAACATTTTGGCCTTTTGAACATTTGAACATTTTCCATCTGATGCAAGAACAGAGGTTTTACCCTATATTATAGACTTATCAATCATCTGGTCAATGAACAGTAGTCTCACACTACAGTATTTCATATATGCTGATTCTTGTGGAAATTAACTGTTGTATAATCTAGAATATATCCCAATTGTAATATTTCGCTTGATCTAACATTATTACATAGACAAAGGACAACACAAAGAATTCTTATAATAAAGCTAGCAAGTGCAGTAAAGGAGACTTCTAAGATGGTAAAGCATGGCACATGATCAATAATCACTTTATAAACTGTATTATATGTAAATAAACTGTGGTTATGTACTGCTGTATATTCATGAAATGCTTATCATATACATGTTTAAGCAAATAAGGTTCAGCTTCTCACATATGGGTTACATTACCTCAGAGAGTGATAAATGTGCACCTTTGACTTCATACTGAAAGGTCCTATCTCTTCTCTCCACAGACGTCAGATATATTCAAGTAAATGAAAAGATATTAGTTGACTGTGGATGCTAACATCGGTCCTTGTGAAACCTGACCTGAAAAAGACTGAGCTATCTGATATGCCGCCATATGGATCTGATCTCAAAACAGTAGCATGGTTCAGTCAATATCCAGCCCTGATATAGAAAAAGAGAAAAAAAATAGCTTTTGCATTTCAGTCATGAAAGTGAATTTGAATTGTTAAATGCACTATGATTTTAAGATACTCCCAGAGAGTCTGCCACATGTTCCCAGAAATTCTATGACTTTTATGGAAACAAAATATTCTAGCTTGCTGCAT
Organism: Abramis brama; assembly: GCF_963993115.1. Classification (NCBI taxonomy): domain Eukaryota; kingdom Metazoa; phylum Chordata; class Actinopteri; order Cypriniformes; family Leuciscidae; genus Abramis; species Abramis brama. The sequence continues at coordinate 39,677,960 of NC_139967.1, forward strand.
AATGGAGCAAACATAAGAATTTATTCAGATGGTGTTTCCAGAATGATAGGGTATTATTAGAATCATAGAATATTACATTCATATATCATAAAATAAAAATATAACTGTTTTATATTGTTTCTTATTCATTAGTATGCACCAAATTTGGTGGCGCTAAAGACACAACTAAATCACCACCTCTTTTCGTTTTCCATTTTTAAAAAAAATATGAAACATAATAATAGGCAATATGTGCATATAGTCTGATTATCTTTGCTGTATGCATATAAAACACAACCCTGTCTCTTTTTTTCAAATGTCAGTTTTATTGAACAATGATAGCTATTTTAAAAGTATAAGTATAAAGTATAAAAAGCTTATGCAATAGGAAATAAAGACAAAGTCAGTGATCTAGTACAACGGTATATAAAAATATATAAAGTTGTGAAACGTAACTTTGCCCTCAGCCAAAATGATATCCGGGAACAAATAATAGATTCATGAGACCAAAGATTACCCGTTAGATATACACAAGACGAATTATATCTCATATTTAACCATTATAGAGACATCAGACCTAGTGACAAATGTCAGAAGGGCTAGTCGAGGTAAGGCTGTTCTCAGTGCGGTGAGCACCCGGTGATCGCCTGGATCTCAAAACTCCAAAATCGTTCGACCACATTTTCATATAGGCACTATCATTATAAATAAAATGCAGATTTCAGCTTTAAACAACTATGTTCTCAGCTGGAAAACGCTTAAAACTACATGTCATGACACATTAGTAGTATGCAGGTTTTCTCCTCTGCCATTGACGCTTGCTTGTTGGTGCGAGATGCATTCTGGGATACCTAGCTGTCTCAAGTTTGCACCAGGAGTCACCTGCTGATGCATATCAGGGAGTAAAAGGGGCGGAACAAGAACACATCCAGGGATTTGAACTGTACTTGGCTAGATGTGAACTTTGAATTTGAACAGTAATTGGGCAGCGACTGATGACGTTTCACAAGTCCATAAGAACATACACTGTAAAAAATGATCGTAATTTTAACGGTAAAAGACTGTAAAAATGCTACAGTGAAAAACTGTTAATTGGTTAACAGAAAGTTTCCGTACTATATACGGTAAATAACTGTGATAGATCTAACGGTACATTTAATGTAATTTTACTGTAACATACCGTTAAATTTACAGTTTTTGAAAGTGAAAAAACAACTCATTGTATAATTTACAGTGAAAAACCGTAAATTGACATTCCCACAATTCCCTGTGACACTTCACATTTGATGTATTTTTGTTGAAATAACTATGTTTGTTTCTTCATAGTTTTCTTCGTTTTTTCTAATCAGTTATGTACATTAGGGGTTTATGTTACATTTAATGTTGTTAAATTAATGTTTATTGCATTTTTAAAATTTCATGTGTTACCATGATGGTGTTTAATGTTTGTGTGAATGACACTGTGCAGCTTCTATATATATTAGTATTAACTTTCTTGTGGAAGAACTGCTTGTGTTGAGCTTTGATTGATCATGTGACTCTCATCACTGCTGTGATTGGTGGTTATCAGTGTACAAAACAGATATTAATACTTCAATAGGACGGTAAATTAACTTTATATCATATTACTGAAATTTACTGTTATATTTACTGGATTATACTGTAAAATTGACATGTTGTTCAGAATAGCACGTACATTTTACAGTTTAAACCAGTAAATATAACAGAACTCCAGTGTGTTATATGCTGGTTTAAACTGTAAAATGTACATGTTATTCGGTAAAAGCAATTACTGTTTTGTTGTATATTTTACGGAATTGTTCTGGTAACCCCAGCTGCCAGTTTTTTTCCGTAAAAACTACGGGATTTTTTTTACAGTGTATGTACAGACAAGAATGCATATTGAGAAGCGGCTAATGGGTTTTTGAATGGGTTTTTGGTTAAATGCCTGAAATAAGTTATATGGTTAACAAAAGCTCAAGATATATATATTTTTTTTTTAAATCTACGGCTCCTTGTGAGTTTTTAAAAATCTTTTACTTGTCTTTAAGGACGTTGCTACAGAGCTCCTGAAGGAACATGGTGATAAAAAAATAAAAAAAATGAGATGGGAGGAAAAATTCTATGCTAATGCTTTTGCAAATGTTTTGTGTTCCCCGAAAAACTTTACGTTCCCTATAACATTTGCAAGGGAACGCAAAGTTTCTTGGGGGAATGCAAAAACTTTTGTGAGTGAACCCAAAGTCTCTCAGGGGAAAGCAAAACATTTGTGAGGAATGCAAAAGAATTGAAATATATTTTTTCCACCCATCCCATATTTTTTCCACTACCATGTCCCTTTAGGGGCTGTCTTCAGTGTCTTTTATCTTTAGTGATGTTTAAGTCATGCAACTGGTGTGTTATTTGATTATAGCTTACATTCATCTTTTTACTTCTGCTGATTTATTTATGTTCAAAGTCTATAAAAGTTGTGTTCATTTGTAAAAAGAATATCATAATGAACAAAACATGTAAGAATCATAAACTTTTGTTGTTTCTGCAATAATCCAAAAGCCAATGGAAAAATCCTATTGGGACTTTTGTCAAGGGAACCGGGGTGATGCAAAAACATGTAATAACTGAAGCTCTGTAGTTTTTATATCACAGCTGAGAAGCTGTGAATTGCAATTACAACATTTTATTTTGCAGGTAGCCACAACAGACACAATCTAGCAACATGGACTAAAAGCCACAAAACTCCAATAGTGATTTCATGGAGTCTCAACAGCTGGATGTCTGCATCAAATCCAAAAAACTCAAATGATAAGGACAACTGGCGGCTGACCACAGTCAAAAGCTTGTCTTGTGCGGATACACTCTAATTATCCTGTGACAGAATAAAAACCTCACAACTTTCGATGTCCCTTAAAACTGTCAGCAAGCCGCAAATTAGCTCACCACGTACCAGGCACTCCAGCCCTCCCAACGCAACCCCAGCCCTATGGAGGAAGAGCAAAGAGTCCAACGCGACATGCTATTGTTTATTAGTGTTGGATGGAGCATGAGGGAAGTTTGGACACGTGTGCCTGCAGCGGTGGAGGTGAAGACGGAGGGAAACGTCTGTGAGGAAGGGGATCTAAACAGACTCCTCTGCTGAATGTTTGGATAATAAACACCATCTTTGTTAGGGTCAAATTAAGATTATAAATCATGTCAGGCCGAGGCACGTGTTATAGAGGATGTTCACATAAAAAAGTAAATCCAGTCCATTATTACACTGTTAGGCCTGTTTCACACTGCACATGTAAGCGGCAGACATTTATTTCAGTGCTCATATACAGTGCTCATAACAACTTATAGGCAGGGTAGGTGATATGATCCAGAAAAAAATTTTGTTCAAAGCTAGCTCGCTATTGCTAGCCTCTCTGAAAATTGCAAACACTACCTTTAAATACACCCAGTGTAAAAAAAAAGCCATCTTTTAGATTTGGGCTTGAAGTTCCACAGCCACATGAAAAACAATTGAAGACTTCAGATGCAAAAGCCTCTAAGTCCGTCTAAAGTTTTTCTTTAATATTAACATTTTTATCAGGCTCCTATGTATAGGTTTCTACCCAAGTACCGACATTTCTGAATGGGCTGAGGCTGGGATTTAGTGAGTTTGAAGTGAAAGTATTTGATGAGCGTATACTATGTGTGGAGATTCACTCAATATTATTATCTCATTTTTGACATAGGTGGCTTTTAGAGGCTTTTGCATTGGAGGTCTTCAATTACACAATACAATTTGGCATACTTTCAAAAAGAGTACTTACTATGGAAATAATCTACTTTAAAAGAAAGTGTGAACTGCATGTAATGTTTTTTGACACTTAATTGTATGTTTTTTGCAATTAAATAAAAAATTATTATACTTTAAATTTATACTAAATGCAATTAACTGAACTTAATAGTGCTTTTTCAACACATCAAAATAAGTGTTCTTCTTTAAAGCATGACAAAAGAATATCAAAACATTGTGGTTTAAAATGTACTTTAAAATAAAACTTTTATTTTTAAAATTGTACTTAAGTGTGATCAGAAGCATAATAATGAATTGTACTTCTCTTTAAGTCCACTTAAGTGGGCTTTTATTTCATAAATAATATATTATATGCATGTACATTTTCTTTAAACTTTTAAACTTACTTTTAAGATTTTAAATACAATACAAGTGCACATTCAATACAATTAAGCACACTTATTTTTTCAAAGGATTATTATTAAGTAAGTCTAAAATGAATAGCTAAAGAAAAAGGCTTCACAAAATTGTATTACAGTAGTGTACTTGTTATAATGTTATTTCAGGAGCTCAGGTATTTCAGGAGGCAAGGGTGTTACGTTCAAGCTATTTTAAGGATTTTTTTCAAGGAAAAAAAAACATTTAATTATGTTATTTTGGTTATCAAAGATGAGTTTTAAGGGATAAAATTATTGACTGCAGGGGGACTTTAACAGTCCAAATGGAAATAAAGCCATCATGACCATAGATATCTACATAGATTCCACAATCGACCGCTCCAGACACGTCGGCGCGCCCGCCATCTTGGAACAGTCAGCGTGTCGTCACTCACAGTAAGAATCAATGATGCCACAACATCGCGCAGCATTTTGTTGTGAAACCGCCGAGATTTAAATTTCCGAAGAAATGGGTTAACCATTCACAGGTGAGAATGTGTTGGTTTGTGGTTTTATATCAACTCAATATTACAGGTTTTTAAACTAACCTTTTAATTTTGTGTTAGCTAACGTCCTCATTTTCTTGTATTGTGTTAGTTTAGCGGAATTATCTGCTAAAGTCTATTGCAGATATAGATAATCTTACATGCATCTAACTACGGTTGCAGATGCAGACAACTAGCTCTCGTAAATTAGATGCACGCTGGTCTGTTATTGTAGGGACATCGACTTTACATTTTCACACCCTTAAAAATGACGCAGAACCAAACAAACTGTGATTGGTTGCGTTACATGTAACAACGTCCTCTTGGGCAGTCCTTGGCCAATGAAAGCTGCGATGGAGTCCAGATCGTTAGTCTAAAGGTCTGGCAAATCGAGACTAATTAGGGTTAGAAGAACTGTTGTCAAACATATAACATGCTAGAAACATAAAAATCACTGCAATAATGAAACAATCATAGACTCTTAAGCATTTGCCTATTTAAATCCAAACAGCGACTTTTTTTGGCCGGGCAGAGTACATGACATGATAAAACACTGACTCAATTTAAAGGATGCTTTCATCACAAAGAAGAACACAGACAGCAGAAACGCTGTTGGGCTGAAAGCTCAGTGCAGGTCTGCTGCGTATGTGAGCAGTGTGAAACAGACCAGCATTAGCACAAGCATTATCCACACCAGCTGGAGATACTAATCAAACACTGAAACATCGGCACAGGAAGTTTGGGGTTCACAAAGTGCAGCATGCTGCTTCCTTTTCTCTCCCAATTTCCTAAAATTACATTCTCATATCAAAGCGGAACAGATACAGGGCAGATAGGAAAGCTGGAGTATGCTTGATGTGAAGGAGAACACTCTTTAAATAATAAACTCCCCCGCTAGCCTGCTGAGAACAACAAAAAAAGGAAGGAGAGCGTCTCAAGATTCAGGGGATGCTATAAAACTGCTCCTCGCCTGGAGCAGGGCCGAGGCTTTTGGGAAACCGAATGAGATTACCAGCACATTTCGGAGGGGGGTCAGATAAAGGCCATTTTAGGGAGTTCATTTAATCCATAAATTACTAATAGAACTTTGCTTTATAATAGCACCCTGCAAATACCTGCGGTAGTCTGTTTTCAATAACCAAAGGGAGAAAAATATGATACAAGAGCAGGTCAGCATGGGTGAAAAAGTATTCACAGCGTCAGAATCACCGGCAGTAATCCGACTGGTGTCTAACTGTTTTATTTTTTCTTCTTCCACGTCCTGTGTTGGTTTTGGACTGAAGACCTTAGGAAATAAATCCAGTAACAATATGATTTAAATGTACTATTTTATAGAATATATGAAGCCTATATTGTCCAATTTGAAATTGAATGTGAAGTTAAAGTATCTGCGGTATAAAGAGTCTATAAAAGTGTATGGACTGAAAAAAAAAAACGGAAATGAAAAATGAGCTAAAAAAAAATGTTTTCCAAAAGTTTGGAACAGTACAGCAGACATAGGTTATTTTTGGTTTCCATAGTGACGTCTGCATGAACTAATATTTCTACCTCATTCACAACAGTCCAAAACCACCAACAGCTCTTTCCATAAAATCTGAAGTTCAAATGAACCATTCACAGGGAATTACTCCGCCAATTTGGTAAAGTGTGAAAGGAATTGTAAAGAGAACAGTCCAAATGATTACAGCTTTCTCTAGTCTGTTTGTGCTGCTCAGTTTGAGAGATATAATAACTAGTATATTAACCATCACTTTCTGTTTGTGTCCCAAAGGCCTTATTATAAACTCACATTGTTCTTAAAATTGTATTGTCAGTTTGATACTTTGTTTGACTTCACGTTATACTTCACGTTATTTAACATAACAGTTAAAAACATGCTTTAAATGACCTCCATGAAAAACATTATTACTTATGATTGGGCTTTCAAAGACACCAGGTGCAAAACTAAAAGCAACAAATTCTTAGATTCATTCAGCAGTGCACTTCTTCCAGTTTTTTTTTTTTTTAATTTTTTTTTTTTATTACATTTCTGCCAGTTTGATTGGATTTATTGTATTTTTCCACAATGGGGTTTTGCTGGGACTAAACAGACCCCAAACAGAAATAATCTTTTTAGATGGCAAAATTCATTTGCGAAAATTGTTTTATTTTGAGGGGTAAATTCTTTTTAATCGTCTACTGGGTTATGTTCAGGTCAAAGAAATTGATTAATAGAACTTGATGGGGAAATAACAGATTAAAGGCACACTTACTGTATCCCAATATGCCTACTTCCTAAATATATGTTATGCAAAAAAATAAAATAAAAAAAAACATAATTTCACAAATTTATAGTATTTGAAAAAAATTGTGGGTGAAAAGAAAACATGACCTACTACTTCAACACGATTTTAGCAGTCTCACTGTAAAAAGTGATCCATTGATTTAACTTTAAAAAAAAATGAGGAAACCCGTTGCCTTAAAGTTACTAAGTAAATAAATGGCATGCTTAAAGGCACAATATGTAACTTTTTTGCTTTAAAATTAGCAAAAATCACTATATCTACGTTATATATTTTTTTTTAGTTGTGTACTTACATTATCCCGACTGTTTCCAACAACTTTCAAACCAGGAGAAATTTTAATTTAATTTTTAGACACGGCACGTTTCTTTATTTCCGTTTTGTCGCAGTCAATGGCGTCATATCCGCGTTGTCCCTGGTTTCCGCTTGTACTGCCATGGTAACCAGAGCTATGAGCAGAGCCCTCTGATTAACCAAAGCGACAGACGCAGACAACTGTGGAGTTCGCAATGTCTATTTGCACGCTGTTGTTGTTTCGTTCAAACATTACGGACCATGGCAAGCAGACTTTGGATAAAAAAGGATAACTAAAACGAGAATCAATATCAGCGCGGTGTTTTCGAGATGCCGAGAGCTCCCATAGACAGTATATAAACAAGAGCTCCACATCCGAGACTTCGACCGCTCCTACATGTACTTATTAAACAGGTGAGCACATTTACATAAAACTAATCAATGTTATATAGTTCAACAATGATAAAATGTTAGAATATGATCTGTATGTTATTCTAATGTTGATCTAGCTTACTGCTAGTCTCATACAGACAAACTAACACATACTTTTCAACACATTCAAATGCAGTTTAGTGTGATAGTGTAATGTTAGACCAGGTGAAACAGCGCTGCGTTACCTCACAAGTTTAATTTGTCTAATAAACTGACCTGTGAGTAGTAATTCTGCGTGTAGTTCGGTAGAATGAAATGTCCGTATTCCTTTTATATCCGCGGGAGCTCGCGTCGCGTGTGGAGCTGATAGCTGTCTCTTAGCAATCCCGAACTGCTTCATATCACAGTCATGATAAAAGCATCGATGTATTCAGTCATCCATAAACATTATTAGATCGGCCGGCTTGACGTTGACGACAACATCCATAATTCTTAGCATGTGTTGCGTCATCAAACTACGCCTTTGTTATTGTAAAGAGGTTAGCGACCCCTAGTGGCGAAAAATTCCATACTGTACGTTTAATCAAAAAAATTGAGTAATGTGGAATTGTGAAGTTCACATAACTTAATTTTTTTAATTGATAATTACGTTTATTTACTTAATAATTTTTAAGGCAGCGGGTTTACTACCCCATGAGTCACAGGAGAGAAGTTGTAAATAGCAGTGAAGTGACGCAACTATCGCTGGTAAGTCATGTGACTTGGCAGATGTATTAAGACCAAATTTCCTTCATACTACCCATATTCATACTATAGAACACACTTTTTTTTTTTGTCAAACCAAATATGGTCAGTACTAGACAGTATGCGATTTTGGATGCAGCATCAGTAATTTTTTTGTTTATGTTGTGCTGCTTGACATGGCAATCAGCTTATACTGACACCTAGTGGTGTGAATGTAGCTTCACTCCAAAGTTACTGATCCCAAGTAAGCCATCATTTATTTATTCCACAAGCAAAAAATGTATTATGGTCTCTGGGACCCCAGCATAAGGAAGGTGAAGTCAATATGAACCGAAAATGAGCGTTAAACTGGCAAGAGGAGCCAGTTCCAGACAGAGAGAAAGATGAGAATGTGTCCTCAGGAGGATATGCCCTGTGACTCTTTTTCCTGTATTTATCCTGGACCGTCAGAGATAGTGATAGAGTTGTAAACTGTTTACGGTTTGCATCTCTCATCCTCCTCAGAAGAATAGTGGGTGAGCTTTTCCTGCGCAAAACGTCACTCATAAACAAACCTCTTACACAAGCATTGTGTCCTCACTATTTCAACATGTATTTACAGTCGCAGATGTATAGACAAATAAACAAACGTTGTCTCTATAAACACACCCCTTTTTCTCATCATAATGCCTCTTTGAGAACAATTTAATAACTTAATATGTCTATATCATACGTCAACCCAATGCATATACTTGTGTGAGTGGCCTGCAAGCATCAATCTGTCCAATTTTTTTTTTTTATATGCATACACACACATTAGCTCACTGTAAACTAAATATCTGGGGTAGTGTAGGCACCAGAACCCAGCTCACCGCCTCATATGTTTACAGAGGCCTGTTTGATAATCAACACAGGCTTATACACATGCACATGGCCACACACACTCATGTACACAGGTGGGGTTTCGTGCCTGCACAGGTTGTTGCATTCTGTGCTTTACATGTGATAGAATAAATAAACAGCAGCAGGCAGACTGACTGTAGCTGTGGCTCTGGGCTTCCTGCCATTCTAGGAGACAGAAGACAATGCTGTGATTTTACATGGTGTATGGGACAATGTCTCTGGTGATGGGCTAAAAATCTGACCTATTGCTTTATGCATTATTTATTTTACAAGATGTGTATTGAAATCAGGAGGCAGGCAGCGAGTAATAAACATGAATGTATATTTTACTTAGAAATGTTTTTTTGCAAATATTCAGTGCAAATTGAATATTACACTTAAAATTGATTGTGATATGATGACAATATAAAGGACACAACTTATTTTTTTTATTTTTTAAAACATTCCACACAATGAAAAAAAAAGAGTGATCCAAGGAACACTTTAAAAAAAAAAAAAATGTTTTTGGATTGTAATTTTTCACTAAAGAGCCCATTTGTATATAATCTCTCTGAACTTTTGAGTATCGGCTAGGTGATAAACAGTAATATCCTGAACAGATCAAAGCTGTTTGTGGAGAGCCATATTAACCAATCTGCATCCAGATCATGAACCATCTCTTTTAGAACGAATGAATGAATGAACGAATGAATGAACGAACGAATGAACGAACGAACGAATGAACAAACGAATGAACGAATGAATGAATGAATGAATGAACATCTCGGTTGTGTATGTAGAAGGATGGAACAGAGACGTTACGTCAGCGACTGACAAAATGGGGGTTTCGCTTAAAAGTCTATCACCTTCGAGTTCTACAAAATGAGCCAATGGCAAAACAATGCCATGGGACTGCGGAATTTGCATAGCACCACTCCGCCCCACCTCATGGGTATAAAAGGAACTGCGCAAGTGATCTTGCATTATGTTACCTACTGAGGAGCCGAGACTGAACGACCGACTGTTCCAGCGGTACAGCGGTTGTGGCGGGGGGACGTAACTTCTCTGTTCCCTCCTTCAGGAAACGAGGGTTACATACGTAACCGAGACGTTCCCTTTCAGTCAGTCACTCCGAGTTACGTCAGTGACTGACGAAATGGGGGTCCCTATATAATCACACCACAGCGGCTGTCTTCCAGTGCCCTGCGCAAGTCTGAGCTCCCTGTCATAAGACTAGCACGGACGAAGGGCTAGGCTTAACACATGAATACCAAGGTACACTGGGAAGCATATCCACGTGGAAATATGCAACACAATGGAGGGAGGTCTTACAGAATACACATATGACCCGCGAACGGAATGCATATGGAACACTCTGAGGTATCCAGCCCACAGAGTGGATTTTTCAACCCCAGGGGTGGCAAGGTGGTCTTGCCAAGGGAAAGACACATGCTCAAAGAGATTTACCATGGAAACACACATGTGGGGGTTGCCCAACCGGGGAACCATGCACACGGAGGCACCTAGCCTGCTAAGAGGGCTGCCGCTGGCATGCACCCTGGTGTCGACATCAACAGTGCTGGAGGAGCCCAGGGCTTCACAGAAAAAATCACTTGAGTAAAATAACGTACGTATCCAGTCCTACTTACTGGCTACTGGAAGCAAGTACACGGGAGGACACTGGATCCACTTGGAGATTGTAGAATCTCGCAAATTTGTTAGGTGTCGCCCAGCCTGCAGCTCTACAAATGTCTGTTAGCGAGGCACCATATGCAAGAGCCCTGGAGGAAGCCACACTCCTGGTGGAGTGTGCCTTCACCCCTAGGGGGCATGGCAGGCCTTGAACCTGGTATGCCAAGACAATAGCGTCCAATATCCAGTGAGACAACCTCTGCTTGGAGAGCCTTTCCCTTCTGCTGCCCTCCGAACAGACAAAGAGCTGGTCTGAGGACCTGAAACACCACGTTCTGTCTATGTAAGTGTGAAGGGCGCATACTGGACAGAGGAGTGCCAAGGCTGGGTCTGCCTCCTCCAGGGGCAGCTCTTGCAGGTTCACCACCTGATCCCTGAAAGGAGTGGTGGGAACCTTTGGCACATATCCAGGCCGGGGTCTCAACGTCACTCAACGCGTGTTAGCCGGCCCGAATAAGGAAGAGGTCGCTGAGAAGTCAAGGGAGACTTCCACGATCTCATGACCTCTTCATGCACTTCCATGAAGAAAGGAATTGGGGGCGGGTGCTGATGGGTGTCAGCACGAGCCACCCCCAAAAACCAATCATCAAGCCTTTAAGCGCTCGGGACATGGTGGAGAGTTCCATTCAAGCCCAATGCTTGCCGCTGACCAGGAAAGCATGGCATTCAGTTCTGGATCAGACTCGGACAATGCTGGCACTCCCAAAGGAGGCAGCACAGCCGAATCTTCATCTCCAGATGACTCAAGCCCACCTTGTGATGTGGTGATAGAACATGACGTCATCTGCTGGGGTGCCGAATCAAACACTGGGCCTGCCACAAGACTGGCCAGCGACCTCATTTGGCAACCTCACGGGATGCAATGCGCTAGAGGGGGGTGTGGCCCGAGGAGAATTCGTCGAGGTATTCCACACCGTCACCCTCAGATCAACCTGGCCACCAGCCAAAGTATTCCCTCTCGCGGAGGGGATAGATTGGGGTGTGGCGGAGGGGACTCTACCTCTACGGAGGTCATTGAGTCTTGATCGCAGCATTGTGATGGTCATGTTCCCGTAATGGGAACATGACACATCCACGAATGCTGCCTGAGCGTGATTTAAGACCAAACACACCAGGCAGCGCTCGTGCCCATCAGCGGAATCAATCCGTCTACCGCACCCAGAAATACACGGGCGAGACATCTTTAAAAAGACGCGCCGCGTGCAGCTCTTTTAGAGAGGATGAAACTTCAACAGCAGTGCTGAAGCACCCAGGGAGAAACACACACTGTTGGTAGACCACTGCACAGACCAGCAGCAGGAATGCGATCTTGCTGGAACACGCCGTCACACCAACACCGCTGAAGAGTCGCTCGTCTCGTATCGTAACTCGTAGACAGCTTGCAGTGGAGAGAAGTGAAGGAAACACTTGGCTCCGAAGCAAAAACATAATGCGAGATTGCTCGCGCAGTTCCATTTATACACATGAGGTAGGGCATTGTTTTGCCATTGGCTCGTTTTGTAGAACTCGAAGGTGATAGGCTTCTAAGCGAAACCCCCATTTCGTCAGTCACTGACGTAACTCAGAGTGACTGACTGAACGGGAATGAAATTGCCATGTAAACTTCATGTAATTTTACATTTTAAAAAGAAATAAGAACACAAATTAGCACAAATTAACAATCTATTTGCATATTATATTATATTATATTATATTATATTATATTATATTATATTATATTATATTATATTATATTATATTATATTATATCTCATCATAAATATATTGCCTTTAGTAATTGTGGTCGATTTTTTCAAATGACTAGTCTTGAATTTACGTAGTAACAATTATCGAGTCCTTTGGAATTATTCATAAAAATATTTTTTTAGAAAGTTGCCATTTCAATTTCTGTTTGCCAAAAGAATAGTGATTTTGTGTGTTGCCTTTGTTTGGTAATTTCTGTTTTATTAATTATTGCATATAGATAATCAATACCTCAAGATTTAAACCTACCTATAGAAATATTCACTGGTGTGCAAGGCATAACAGCTATGGTCATGGTCTCCCTGATACAGCTTTCCTTACACAAATAAATTTTAACACAGAATTTTGATGTTGATCTTGAAGTGTGAACTTGCTGTGAATTAAAATGGATGGATGTATTAGCATGAATATTATAAGCTATCATGACTAAGGGGTAGGGTTCATTGCTTAAGACTGCTCTGAAAAGAAAGACATGACATTTAATGCTGGTTAGACAAAGGGATTGAGATGATTCAGATGACCACAGTTAAGACATGAACACTTCTGACAGCAACATGAATAAAGAGAAGGATTTCATCATTTTCAGAGCTTCTTCAGTGCTTCAGAGATGAGCACATGGGAGGGGGTGACAGTGATCACGGCTGCACATCATGAATGGCCCAGACTGGAGCACACTTCCAGATGTGCTGGCCGGGGGCCCTGATGGGTCTCGCTATAACCTCAGGCCAAGCTCAAGCGAGGCTGGGGGTGGCGGGGTGCACACATTCCAGCATGTTCCACTGCTGCCTTGGGACCGCTCCTGGAAGTGTTACACAGACCCCGATGTGTGAGCAGGAAGTAAGCATGTCATAGCTCTGATTATTAAACATCCGACTGTCCGGGATCAGCCGGAACAGAGTTATCACTACACAGCCATGATTGTCTGAACAAGACAGAGAAAACACATACACAACACACACACACACACACACACAAAAACAAGCACAGACAACTCTTATGATAGTCACATATCTGAAAGTAGCCTGAAATTCAGAAACATTATTATAATTCATCTTCTCAGTTACCGTACAACAGCTGAGCTAAAACAAAAGATGAGGAACAGAGAATGAGTGTGGATGAATGAATGAATATAAAAAGTGTTATGTCAAACAGTCTGCCTTTCAATCAGTACAACCAGTAATTTATACCTTTTTCCATAAAAAAAAAAAATAATAATAATAAAACCTGCAAATCAATCTGCAAACCAAAAAGTAAATGTAAATTCTTTCAATTCCCTTTTAGGCTGCAGTACACAGTAAAAAGTGACAACCTGCAATTGTAACCTAAAAGATTTTATGTATTTTCTAAAACAATAATTTTGGGCTGGACATATTGAAATAGTCTTTAGTTGCGTCACAGCTGCTTGCTAGTTAGTTGCATATGGAATTAGTGGGATGGGCATTCTCGTACTAGAAAGCATTTGATTGGACAAACATCAGTATAGTGCAACATTTTTGGTCCATTTTCCCAGAACGACTGTAAATGTGTATATCTGCTAAAAGTTGACAACATTGCATATAAATGATCTCAAAGCTTATATACAGGGGAAATTTTGATTTCTTGAACTCTCTTCCACCACACATTTCGGGATATAAATTTCAGTTTAACATTTGGTGTGTTCTAGACCTAGCCTTTCATAGAAAGTACATTAAATAAATTAGGATCAAACAGATATTTTATGATACTTTCCTGGTCCTTTTATGCTACAAGAAAGACAGAAAAGCTGGCATACAGTATGTCTTGGAACAACATGAGGATAAATAAATGATGATTATTCTAATTACAATTAAATGTGAAAACAGTGTGAGAATTTTTTTAGCAAAGTAGTCAACTTTAACCTAAGTATAATTTTAGATTATAATTCAGTATATTTTACAGATGCCAGCGACTGGGACTTATCCGGTGGACACAGCTGTGGTTTTGTGTGGACACCTGGGCACTTCTGGACCTGCCATTCTAACAGCTCTTAACTGGAACAGTGAAATGTGTGTAGTCCATGTGAGAGGAGCTGGAAGTAACAGCATCATAAGAGGAACACATGAGCCAGCCATGCAGTGACAAAAGGGCCACTGTCCACTCTGTCCCAACTGTTTTTTTTTTTTTTTTCCTCACTTAAATCATTAGAATAATTATCTGCAAAAAAAAAGACATTATGTCCAATTATGTTGTTTTCTATTGATAAACATTACAAGATTCAAAACCTGGGAGTAGAATGGGAGGTAGAACTGTATCAGGCTCTAATGATAACTGAAAAATGTAACTGAAAAAGGCAGAGCCAGTGCATGCAATCAACAATACTGCAGAAATATATTAGGAACACAGGCTCATTGGAACACATTTTTACAAAACTCCGAAAATGTACCTATACATACAATTTCAGTTTTCAGATGAAATGAACACTAGTGGCAAAAAAAAAAAAAAAAGGTAATTCCTTTCATACAAATTAGGATTATAGGGGCAGTTTTTTAATCGATAAATAAAGACTTATTTTTGTATGGCTCCTTGCACATGTTATGCTCAAAACCCTTTTACCAACCTGGTGCGATGCTGAGTGCTCAGGTATGAGTCCCATGAAGCACAAATCATGATAAAAGATCTCAAAGACTTGTTGAAGCAAACTAAAACAGAATGGTTTGTTCTGCAAATATGCAAATTTGCTATAGTAAACATTTTTGGTTAGGTTTAGTGTACAGGGTAGGCTACATTATTTTCGAATGCAATAGAAGCATTAACCTTTTAGCGCCATTCATTAGGCATTTTATTTCTCACCTGCTGTGATACGTACAACAACCAATGTAATAAAACGTTGCCAGATTTACATTGATCTGTTTCAGATAAAACTGAACACTCACTGGACATTTCACTTTGAAAATGTCATAAAACATGCAAGAAACAATGTGATGTCATTTTTCATTTAATATCTTCTTTTTTCTTTTTTTTTATGAGCCTATGTTGAGGTTTTTACCATTTCTGAAGAGAGTTGTGCTTTTCTTTGCAAAAAAAAAAAAACACTAAATTATTATCAGTGGTATTTAGCCACACTGTTGTGTGGTTGCTAGGATGCTCTAGGTGGTTTCTAGGGTTCTAAGATGTTCTGGGTTGTTGCTTGAGCCATTACCATGCTATGGTGTTCAAGGTTGTTGTTAGAGCATCGAAACGGCATTGCAATGGTTCCAAGATGTTCTATGTGGTTTCTAGGCTGTTGCTATGTGATTGCCAGGAAGTTCTGGCTGTTTGATGCTATGCAGTGTTTTTTAGGTCTAATCAATTTGAGTTTGTTTTTTCCATTTACTCAGTGTTCCTTTTGAGGGAACTTGTGCTATATCAGAAGTAGCGACGCTATGGGAACACCTCTGGCTGTTTGCGTCTTGAAGCACGTGTGAAATCAGTCCAATGGCATGCAGGACGTCATCTCGTAGCATGTGCTAGAGTTATCCGAGTATTGCATTCGAAAATAATCACCACTTTACAAACTGGCACACCAGATTCTCCTGTGAGCCCAGGGTAAGCTGCTCTCTCTGAGAGCAGTGTATATCCCTGGGTACTTAAATCAGGGAGCAGATATCCTGTTGAGCAAGGGGCTGAGGCCCGGGGGATGGAGACTCCAACCCGAGGTGATGGAGTTGATTTGGAGGGAGTTTGGCCAATGAGAAGTTGACTTATTTGTATCTCAATAAACAACACATTTTCCACTCTGGTTCTCTCTCACACATCTAGCTCCGCTGAATGCCATGGTACAGGCGTGGCTGAAGCTATGTTTGTATTCTTTTCCCCTCATCGCTCTGCTCCCGAGAGTACTAGAGAGAGTTAGGAAGGGGACATGATCCTTCACCCATGGATCTGTGGAAACTGTGGGTTTGGGCCCTGCAGGGGACCAACTCCTGAATGCTGGACTCTCAACCAAGGTTTTCAAGGCCATTCTTAACTCTAGAGCTCCTTCCATGAGAGAATGTTATGCCTTGAAGTGGTGAGTTTTTACTTCGTGGAGTAGGAATAGCCAGTTGGGTCCAGTTAACTGCCCAATTGGTACAGTGCTGGAGTTCCTTCAGGACAGATTTTCTTCAGGGCTATCCCCCTCCACTCTTAAGGTCTACATGGCGGCTATAGCTGCTTACCACTACCTTTGGGTGGTGAGTCGTTGAGGAGAAACCCACTGGTATCTCGTTACCTTCGTGGCGCTTTGAGGCTGCAAGCCATGCAAGAGTTCTGGCTTGGCCATGGTACTAGAAGGTCTATCCACAGCACTCTTCGAGCCTACTGAGTCTGTCTTTCTTTTGGCTATCACATCCCTTAAGAGAATTGGAGATCTTTAGGCTCTGTCTGTTTCCCCTTCATATTTAGAATTTGCATGGTTAAAGCCTTTTTTTGCACCCTAAACTGAGTTACGTTCCTTAAGGTTTCGACCAATGTTGCATGGTCTATAATCTTGCAAGCCTTTTGTCCTCCTCCACATCAGACGTCAGACCAGAAGAAGCTGAATCTGTTGTGTCCAGTCAGAGAGCTGGACGCTTATGTCCACAGAGCTGCATTTGTGGAGGAAATCTGATCAGCTGCTCATGTCTTCGCTGTGGGATTCACACTGGACAGGCACTTGTCAGTACGGCGGAGTGGTTATTCGTGTTCCCATAGTGTCATTACTTCTGACGCAATGCAAGTACCATCGTGATTCCCTGAGAAGGAAGCGAGACGCTGCGTTGCCCTGCCATGCTTCCTGCATGCCTGTGATCAACTTGCTTTGGCCAATCAGAAGCTGACATTGTCTGGTCCGGGTGTGCTTTACTGGTCTTGACATTACACGCTACAGGATGATGTCTCGCCATGCCATTGGACTGATTTCACACGTGCTTCAAGATACAAACACGCAGAGGTGTTCCAATAGTGTCTCTACTTCTGATGCAGCATCTCCTTCCCTTCTCATGGAAATGATAGCTTTTAGCATAGGTTCTATCAAGAAGACTCTAATGCCACATCATTGATTCATACAAATGGGTCTGGCCAATCACTGCTTGACACTTGGAGTATATAAGCACTGAACTCACTGTATTACATTCACAGTTGATGGTGCTGACGTTCCCCTCCATCCTCCCCACCACCAGAAGGTTGGTCCCTGTCCATCCATCGTTGGTAGGCTCCACCCCTGCCTTCATCTTCAGGCAGGATCAGCCAAATCTGCATCCCCCAGAATTTGGTCAAAGGATGGGGCCTATGACAAAGAACTTTTCAACACAACTAAACATGAATCATTGTAGCTCACTACCATCTGTTAATACTCTATGGAATAAATACCATATAAAAGTTCACCTGCCCTCTGAGTCATGGTTCCAGTTGTAACCCAAGCCGTTTTTCACCGTAAGCCGTAATATTTAGAATGCTTCAAGGTAACATTTTTTATTTTAACACAAATATCTTCTGTTGTAGATTCCATTTATTTTACAGTCGCTTGGCCAGTCCAGTTTATTTTAGAAAATTAAATAGACATTTTCTAACTTGTTTGCTATCTGTACATTCTAGAATACTTTTAAAATTGTTTTCTCTTCATCCAATTTTCCATAATTGATTCATAATTTCTTGTCCTTCTTGACTGAATTTCTCACATGATATAAAAAAATATGTTGAACTGTTTCATATTCCTGGCACAGACTTGTTGGATGTTTTCCCATGATGTGAAGTGTACTATTAAGGTTGCTATGTTCCATTCTTAGCCTGCTTATTATTACTTATTTTTTTCCAATTAATTCCTTTATTTCTTAAAATACCTACTCTGCTTCATATTAAGTATAAAAGTGTCCCTTTTACTGCATTATCCCACTTTTTTTCCTCCATACTATGCCTTTTCCTTCTGATTTTAATAACTTAATATTGATTTCAACATTTTCTTTTTTTGACCACTCTTTCATTGCCTTGGATCCACATGAATGAGACATTGTCTAGCTATTCTTGAATAGGTAAACAAGGTTTCATAGAGCAGATTCTGATGGTTTCTGGCTGTGCCTGATTTAATGCTTGCAAGAGTAGCTAGAATCACTGCATACTAAAAAGTTATTAGGCTATCCTTTAAATAGTCAGATGCTCTTTTAAGATCCACTTGGTAACTGGGCACAGAAATTCCTAATCCTGTTGCATTTGTTTCTAAATCTTTTGATCCATCTGTGGAAATCTGAATACAGTCCTTGTATTTAAGATCCCTATATCTATAGTCCTCATCTTATTGGATATAATATCTGATTTTGTCTAATTGTCAGTAATTCTATCTATAGAATATTATTAATCTGACTGTACTGACGCTGTTGTATGAGAACTGAACTGAGCTGGATGACGACATGACATGAGCAGAACTGCTTTATAGATTAAATTAACTAATTTAATAATTGATATCTTTACAAAGGAACTGAATCAACACTGAACTAACTTCAGCTGAAATGCATAATTTTCCTGTTATGACCATAAAGCTGCTTTGAAACTGTCTGTATTGTATGAAGCGCTAGGCTATATAAATAAAGGTGACTAGACCTGACTACATTTGGATACTCTAGCACCCAGACTGGTTTAATGGGCCGTATTACAGTTTCTCAAAATTCTTTATCATATATTTACACATCTTTTGCTATTTGACCACCTGTCCATCCAAAGCTTTCTCTATGTCTATGCTCAAAGTTTTCTTCACTTAACCAATCATTTCCAGCATCACCTCCCGTCTCCTCATCTACCCTCATTTTCTCTCACCTAATCAACATATGTGCTGTTCTTAAACTTCATAAATGAATAGTTGAATAAAGTCATTATTTTTGTTTTGTTTTTGCGCACAAAAAGTATTCTTGTCGCTTGATAAACTTAAGGTTGAGCTACTGTAGTCACTTGGACTATTTTAATGATGTCTTTACTAACTTTCTGGGCCAGCAGATGCAATTACCAAGCAGCCTATGAAGGAGTGAGCCAGCTCTCAGATTTCACCAAAAATATCTTAATTTGTGTTCCAAAGATGAACGAAAGTCTTACGGGGTTGGAACAACATGAGGGTGAGTAATTACTGACCGAATTTTCATTTTCGGATGAACTAACCCTTTAACATACCTTCTGATGTTCATTCATGTTTTATTTCATGCTGTAACGAGTAGTAAAGAGAAAGAGATTACTTAAGATTACTTACGCTACACTTAATCTGAGGCGGCAACAGCGATCTGTCATGCCACATTAAAGATCTCCAAAACCATATTTATTGCTTGATTTTCATAATAAAATGTACATAATTTGAAATGTGAGACTTTATTTCATGCCAAAAATAACAAAGCAGAAAGCTTATTGTGATTTATTGGGAGGCAATAGGATATTGGATAGTAATAGAGACCTAAACTAATAAAAAAGAGAATTACTCTCCATTTATTACTACCTGGATTAAACATTCTTGTTTTTAATCAGTTGTCATCTCATGGAAAGAAACAATTGTCAATCTAAACATGTCCAAATTGCTTTTTTTGCATAAAAGAATGTATATAAACAGGCCTCAAACTAACAAGGTCAACAGACTAAGCAGAAGAATAAAAAATAATCAGAGGGAGTGAGGAAGACAAACAAAAGAAAAAGCCCAGAGACAGAGAGGAAGTTTATTAAGGCAAGAGAGAGCATGAGAGTGGCAGAGTTTAGATCATTAGTCTACCGGGCTGGTTTTCATTATTACTGCGCAATGCCAGCCTTCTAGTTAATTGCACGGCACCCATTTAAGACTTCTGCCTTCAATCACAGGAGCATACTAATATACACACACACACTCACAAAAGCCTAAAGCCCAGGTCATGAGGACCCTTCATGTCAGAAAGCCCTCTCCGCCCAGCCTATCCATTGGTGAAGGCACCTTTTATAAGGCTGAGGGAGAGGAAAGAAAGGAATCCACGGGAAGCAGACTGAAAAGCCATAATGGTACTTCAGATGGATTGAGAGGAGGAGACGAGGAAGGAAAAATCTTAATGAATCTAGCATCCTCCTCTCCCAGAAAGACGCTAAACCCAATATTTTGTTCCCTCTGAAGGTGATGTAAACAATACTACCGGCTAAAATGAAAAAGTGGTTGTCACTTATATAAAAAAAGAGTAACATGGTATTAATATGTTTTTTGACACTCCCTGATGGTATTTTTAGATGTACAGTGGCCACCTAAATTATACAACTACTGATAAAAACATCTGATATAAAACAATTGAACATCTGATACCATTGCTGTATATGTACCATACCATCACAGTGTTTATGGTGGGTACTTAAAAATTCTTTATACAACAGTAACTCTATGTCAGGTCGACCCTTTCAAATTCCCTGAACTACCATTACTCAATCACCCAATTCCAGATTAAAGTCAAGTCACCATTATTTATATAGCGCTTTTTACAATACATATTGTTTCAAAGCAGCTTTACAGTGATAACAGGAAAATAATGCAACAAAGTTTGTTTCGGCTGTAGAGCAGATCTGTGGCTTAGTAAATATTACAGTAATTTACTGTGTCAACGAACGAACAGTGTATGATTATGATTCAGGCAGCATTACAGGTCAGAAGTCAGAATGAATTGGAACATTCAGAATATTTATCCAGATCCCTCTGGTTGAAGGTCATCACACCTGTATGGAGACGGGTTTGTTGAGGATCAGTGCCGATGGCTGTCGTATCGAAGAGGCCTTCACAGGAAAAGTCTAGCTGACACAATTTCAGGGATGCGTTGTCGTCGTGTCTAGGTGCAGGTCCACCATCTGATCTGGATACAGCCGGATCCGGCTGACTACAGTAAACCTTGGGATAAACAGAGAGACTAATATTAGCATAGTTGCCATTCTTCTTATGATGTAATGAGTACATCGGGTGTTAATGGAAGTGTTCCCGGTTCCGGCTGACCTAGTTATTATGCAGCCTAACAATCATTTAACTGTTTTGAATAATAGAAATTGATAATGTTCTATGTGTATGCCAGGTTAAAGAGATGTGTTTTTAGTCTAGATTTAAACTGACAGAGGGTGTCTGATTCTCGAACAATGCTGGGAAGACTATTCCAAAGTTTTGGTGCTAAATAGGAAAAGGATCTACCGCCAGCAGTCGATTTTGATATTCTAGGTATTATTAACTGGCCAAAATTTTGAGATCGCAATAGACGTGAAGGACTTTAATGCGTTAAGAGCTCGCTCAAGTACTGGGGAGCTAAACCGTTTAGTGCTTTGTAAGTAATCAGCTATATTTTTAAATTTATATGATGTTTAATAGGGAGCCAATGCAGTGTTGACAGACGCGGGCTAATATGGTCATACTTCCTGGTACTAGTAAGAACTGTAGCTGCAGCCTTTTGGACCAGCTGTAGTTTGTTTATTAAGCGTGCAGGGTAACCATAGTAGAGCATTACAATAACCTAGCCTTGAAGTCATGAACACATGAACCAGCTGTTCAGCATTTGGCATTGAGAGCATATGTCGTAATTTAGATTTTTAAGATGGAAGAATGTGGTTTTAAGATGCTAGAAAGCTTTCAAATGAAAGATTGGCATCGAAGAGCACACCCATTCCTAAATGACGACGAAGACTTGACAGAGCAGCCAACAACTGTTAGACAGTATTCTAGGTTACTACGTGCAGAGGTTTTTCGTCCAATAATTAGAAACTCTGTTTTTTTCAGAATTAAGTAAATTACTAGTCATCCAATTTTTATATCAGCTACGCATTCCATTAATTTTGTGAACTGGTAAGTCTCGTCAAGGCGCGAAGAAATATAGAGCTGAGTATCATCAGCATAACAGTGAAAACTAACGCCATGCTTCCTAATGATATATCCAAGGGTAGCATGTACAGGGTGAAAAGCAACAGTCCTAGTACTGAGCCTTGTGGTACTCCATACTGAACTTGTGATCGATATGACATCTCTTCATTCACTTCTACAAACTGATAATGGTCAGATAAGTATGATTAAAACCATCCTAATGCAAATCCACTAATGCCAACAAAATTTTCGAGTCTATTCAAAGAATGTTCTGGTCGATGGTATCAACTGCAGCACTTGTCATGGTTATGCTGCATATGAAGGCATGAAGATGAAAGGTTCACATAGTATTTAATAGTATTCACAGGGTAATTCAAATGAAGAAGAGCAAGCAAAACACAAATATTCACGAACTAGACAGGACAAAGGTGAACTGAACACAGGACTTAAATACACACACAAAAGAGGTGATTAATGAGAACACAGCTAACACAGTGATGACAAATCAAATTAGAAACCATGACGACAAACTAGTGGCGGGAAATGGTGCAACAGAGTCTAAAAAATGCTGCATGGTACCCCTGAATACAACTTCTAATGTTTACTTAATTACTACCAGGTAAAAGCAACACTAAAACGCTTTTCTGATTAGGTGTTTGTGCTGCATGGCTAAACCCCTCACTAAGCCGAACAGGAAATGCAGTTTAGAGTCCCTCTCAATGAACAAGTGAATAGAAAATACAGGCCGAGATATAATCAATGGATCTTAGCATGTGGCTCTGATCAAGAGAGCATAATCTGATAATGTCAACTAACTTAGGCAAATGTGGTAACAACACTGATTATTAAAGTCATGAAGGATCTCGGCGTCCAAAAAGCAAGAAGAGAGCGAAAGCAAGAACATCTCAAGTACATTTCGCCACATGTGAAATTCAATTAAGCAGTGGTTGACTCATTAAGATGGAGACTGCTGCCCAAGGTCACCCAGAGTTGGACGGTTTTGTTGAATCGCAATGATGTGTTCTCATTTGTAAGGGTGAAAAGTTTAAAAACACGACGTGTACAATTAGATATCAACCATGAGACACAAAATGATTTCTAAACATGGAACAAGGCCTCAATAACTCTTATAAAATGGAGAAAATATTGATTGTGGCTGATGTTTATTCCAGACAAAATATTAGTGGTCTCTCATGAAGCAATGTAATCCAAAAAAGGTAAACTCATTATCGATTGATTTAATGAGGACTGGTCTGTTTTTCAGTCTGTTATGAGTAAGTACCGGATGAGGGGGGCCCGAAGCTCTGGAGTGAGTGGCTTGGAGGTTGGGAACTCAGTGATGAGCGACAGACATCTCAATCATCATTTAAAAATCTCTTCATATGAGCATATATACTGTAAATGTGACATGGAAGCCAAGCTCTGAAAATAGCAACAAAGGATCAAGCAAACAGGCTACATTCACCTTTTCTTTCAAACAATCAAACAAAAAGTCACCAAGTGCCTTTAAAACAACATATTTTATGGCGTCCTAAATAGGAGAAGATCAAAGTGTCTCATTGAAGCTTAGCAAATGTACAAACAGAGTTATGGAGTGAAGGTCAGACAAGTATCTGTAATCTCCTTTAATGGTTCCTGGAGAGGGATTTAAAAAGAAAGAAAGAAAGAAAGAAAGAAAGAAAGAAAGAAAGAAAGAAAGAAAGAAAGAAAGAAAGAAAGAAAGAAAGAAAGAAAGAAAGAAAGAAAGAAAGAAGCAGAAAGACTGAAGGAAGTAGTGAGAGAGAAGAGTGAACAATCTCGGGGACATCCCTTACTAAGACTACCAGCTGTTTAAACATTTCCCAGATAAAGACATTGGCTCAATTTATACAAAGCAGGACATCAAAAGGCAGGAATGAGCTGCTTATATTTACATAACTCACGGCTTGAAAGTCTCCTCTCTCCAAAGACATGGAGCCCATTAATGCCGAGCAATAAAACTCGAACCCCTGTCCCCTTCCTTCCATTTTCATCCAATTTGAGCTTGCCGATGGTTCAGTCTCCGCTCGGCTGCGACTGCCCCACTGTCAGATATCTGACAGCTCAAGTTTACATTAATAAAATGTGATCATTGTAAAACCATATGCTCCCTAAAACCCCTGCGTTTATCCAACTTATCCCAGGAAATCGCCTCTCTCTGTGCCTAAGCACTGTGTTCATAGTGAAAGTGATCTTCTTGTTAAAGATTTGGGGAGAGATTATAATTAATAGCTTTACATTTTATTCCTATGGTTTGAAGGAGTGTAATTTGGCCGTAACAAATAAGACCTGTGAGGATTATTTGTTAAATGTTGATTGTGGATAGTGGGATATTAGTAGCAGCCCTGGTTCATCTGGTGCCCTAAGCGAGATAAGATTCGGCCAAAGGGGAAAAAAAACATGTAGTGGTTTATAAGTGTGATAAGACGGGATAGAGGAATGGTACAGTTTTTCTTTAAGCATGAAAGGGGACCTGGGTTCAAATCCTGACTAAGCACATTTCAAATTCCATGGGGAAAAAAGATCATGTAGATTTGGAGACTTTGGAGTTTAGTCATGTGAATGGATGATTTCTGTCACATTGTTTTCAGACAAACACTTTTTGTTTTACCTACAGTAGGCTAATTGTGCAACTTAATTTTTGAAGGCAAATCATTAAGCCACAATTTAGACTAGGGTCAAATTCTCACTATTATCTAACTATTATTATCAGAGTAATACTCATTAATTCATTATTAATTGCTAGTCATTACTTACCTAAAAATGTAATTGTTCATAAAATAAATAATTATATCAACAATAATAATAATAATTTGATATCATTTTTTGGTTACACTTTATTTTACAGTCGGTCTACTTAAAGTGTACTTACCCAAGAAAGTACTGGTAATATAAGGTAACTATGTGAGTTAAGGTTGGGTTTAGAGGTAGAATCAGGGTTAGTACCTAGTTATAACCCAGTTATTGTAATTGCTACATAATAAGTACATAGTATGTACATGCGGAACAGGACTGTAAAATAAAGTGCTACCAATTTTTTCTTTGTATCAAAAACAAAACATATAAATCATTCATAATTTATTTATTTTTTTAAATAAATGAAAATCTAATCTCAAGTCCTTTAGTAAAGATTAACATCAATGATATGTTTTATGCTCATCCACACAGCATATTGTGTATTTATTTATCCGTGAAGCATAAGATCATGGCGTGGCCCTGTGGTGCGTTTCTGGCTGGATGAAGCTTCAGCACCCCTCATTGGTCAGTCTAGGTAAACATATTATGATTTACCCTTTCTATTTCTTTACATTCATCCGTGTTAGTGTTCAAATGGCATTTAAAGATCCCCCCAAAAATAATTCTGCTCAAACTTTATGCCAACTCAAAAACAAACAGTGTGAACTAATACAAAGGATTACTGTATATGTTAACTCTTCATTAGTAAAGATCAGTCTTTATCTTTTTACCTTAAAACAATAAAAATGAGTAAATAACATTAATAAATATTATGGTACCAAAATATATACATCTTGACATTCTACACAAAGATATCAGTGTAGTCATTTTTTATTATTATCATTGAAATAAAAATGCTTCATTTCAACTCGACTAAACAACACAAGAGTGTTTTGTGCTTTGTTTTAACTGTTGCAGAAAATGCTTTGGCAATTTCCATCATATCTTTACAGTCACTAATATTAAAGCACACTTACAATTGTGGTCTGACTTTATCCTAACCTTTTATTCAGTCATGATGGACCTAAATGTTTTGTAGAGATATGAATATAGCCATTTATTATGGAGACCTTGACCTCATATTTGTATATTAGTTTCAAAACAGTAGCCTATTTGCAAACTGTCCTTTATATATTTATATAATATTTTCAAAAAAATATTTTGCAAGTTAATGCTTAAATAAACAAGCAGGTGTAGTGTTTAAAATATTTCATCATCACATGTGTTCCAAATATATATTGAGCTCTCTGTACTTCTGCACTGCACAACAGTCTGTAATACTGTACAAAAGTATAGTTCACAGAACCGGTTCTGAATTTTTTTCTGAAATATTTTTTTGTTACTAAACAATTTAGTTTCCAAATTTAGTAATATTTACTTTTTTTGAAGGCTAAAAAAATGCTCACAGCAAGAAGTATAATATATTTTTTCCTGTTTAAAAAACTGATATTCACACATTTGATTCTGTGAAGTCAGTCCGATTATTAGAAAAAAAAATGTGAGGATGAAAATACAAATATTTCCAGTCCAAAATATTTCCAATACAAGATAATGTAACTAATAATATCGGGA